>NW_020954619.1:4493432-5011966 GCF_900497805.2 Vombatus ursinus
CTTTCTTTCTTTCTTTCTTTCTTTCTTTCTTTCTTTCTTTCTTTCTTCCTTCCTTCCTTCCTTTCTTCTTTCCTTCCTTCCTTCCTCTTTCTCTTCCTACTTTCTTATAGTGTGATGTGTTCTTCAAAACCATATTTAATATTATATTTTACAGAATAAAATCGATCATTTCCTCTTTTTTTCTTACCATTGTTCTATGCACATCATTCTAAGATCTTTTTGACTTTTGTATCTAAAATAGGGCCTCATAAATGTTTTTATTAAATAGAAGGATGTGGGGCAGAGAGGCATGGAGAGTGAGTTTTCAAAATTTGAACCAGATGCCTGAACTCCTTATGACTATCTCAGTAGTAATCTGTGAAGATGATCCCTCTGTAACCACCTTTTCATTATTAGTTATGGAAGAATCTAGTTCTCACTCTAGTTCACATGGCTGTGTTTGGTGATGCCCACACAGCAGATGACTTGGAGCATCCTCTAGGTTAGGAAATGCTTTCAGCCTCCCCATCTCCAATGCTGTGATTCATTGTCCCCCCCCCCCAACTTCCTGCCCATGCTACTGGCACTAAATCTTGAAGGTATCCAGCTGTGTCCCAATTATCACTTCAGACAAATCCCAGCCTGCATGTTATCTATCCCTGTGAAATTTTCCACTCTAATGACAGAAAACTGCTGTTATATAAAGCATTCATTCTCTTTCCTAGTTACTAGCTGTATTTGCTATATGAAATGCATCTTTCTATATAGGCTCTCTCTCTCTTTCTCTCTCTCTCTCTCTCTCACACACACACACACACACACAGAGAAATACACACAAATACAAACATAGAGGCAGGATCTCAAAGGACCCAAATTCCTGGAAATTTTTCAGTTGTTTATTTTGCAGGGTTGAGGTGAAGAAAATAAGAAGGATATTTAAGCAAGAGAGAAAAGAAACTCAAATATCAAGAATGGAAAGAAGACTGATGTGTTACCTTTTTTTTAAAATAAAGTCCAAGTCATTTATGATATCTGTAAAATGTTGAGAAATATCTCTGACTTTGGTCACATCTAAATGCACTCATCATTCTAGGTCAATGTGTTTTTCTGACCAGATTCCCTTCCCTTTATCTTCCAGTTTCTAAGGCATTTCATTATAAAGAAATGGATGGAGTATAGGCCTAGTAGTGATATGGCTTGGTCAAAGGGCATGCACAGTTTAGTAACTTTTGGGGCATATTTCCAAATTGCTTTCCAGAGTGTTTAATACTTTATGACAGAGATATGATGAACTAATATGCAGAGTGAGAAATGCGTTTTTGGACATAGCCAGTGTGGGGAATTTGTTTTGCTGGACTATAGTTTTATAATACAAGGGCTTCCCCCCTTTTTTTCTTCCTTCCTTTCTTTTTCTTTCTCTTTCTCTCTCTTCTTTCTTCTGTCTCCCTCTTTCCCTTTTCCTCCTTCCCTCCTTCCTTTTTCACTCTCTGTCCTTCCTTTCCCCTTCTCTTTCCCCTACTCTTTCCCTCTTCCCTTCCCCCTTTTCTTTTCCCCTCTTCCTCTTTTCTCCTTCCCCATCTCTTCCCCCCTCCCCCTCTCTTTTCCACTTCCTCCTCTCTTTTCCCTGTCCCCTCTCTTCTCTTCTCTTCCTACTCTCTTTTCTCCTCTCCCCTCCCTTTCTCCTTATTTTTCTCCCTCCTCCCCTTCCTCCCTCTCTCCTTTCTTTTTTTCTTAGTGGATGGGGGAAGGGAGGAAAAATGTTTGATAATTGACAGGAAACTAAATTTTAATTTTTAAAAAAGAAGAAATGAGTGGGGTGTTCTTGAAGATTTAATATGATCCTTTTCTGGGAGAGCTATTAGGACATGGAACAGAATTCCCTTGAAGTCATTATTTACTTCTACTAGAGGTCTGCTTCATTAAACTCTAAGTATTTCCTAAACGAATTGCTAATTTTTGTATTTCACTAGAATCAGTTGTCTCCTTCTTGTAACGAGTCTCTTTCACTAATCTGTGCTGTCTTATGATAGGTGTTTCTGTAATGTACCATAGATATAACAAACTATAAAAGTAATTTACCTCCTTAGGAAGAGAGGCATATCAGCAAATTGGTTTGCATTATCTTGTGAGTGGGGCAGATATTTCAGGGGCTGACATAAAACATTTTTTCCTGCCTCATGACTTTGCAAATATATGTGCTTTCCCTCCCCTAAAAGTAGCCACTAAAATAATGTATAGCACTCCTCATATATTTCTTCAGACAACTGATTCTCATTGATAGCACCCAGCCTGTCACTGGAGAGGGGAGGGGTAGTGAAAGTGTCTTGGGCTTGTCAGGAAAATGCTGACTGCTGAGCTTTTGGCCCGTCTAGCTGCAAAGCTGGGTGGAGGACTGTCTCATCACATCTGCATTCACTGCATATCATTTGAAGTGATGCCTGTGAGAAAATCAGCTTATGTTTAACCAGTGAAATGCCTGATACAAATAAAGAAATATCACCTAAGCAGGCCCTTCACTTGGTAAGGTAGTGGCAAAGGGCCTTGGAAAGTATTAGGAGGGTTTTCCGATGTTTATGTTTCAAGGCCCCAGAATTTAAACTTGGGATGCTGAACTGAGAAGAATTTCTATGCAAAGCGGAAAGCAGATAATAGGATCACAGAACAAGAGGTAGCCCAGTGTAGAAGGAAAAGGCTGTACTACCAACATGTGATTGCTTGGAGGATCATTTTTTTAATTTTCTTTTTCTATTTTTAGGCAATTGGGGTTAAGTGACTTGCCCAGGGTCACACAACTAGTAAGTGTCAAGTGTTTGATCTGAGGTCAGATTTGAACTCATGTCCTCCTGACTTTAGACTCTATCCACTGCGCCACCTAGCTGCACATAAGGATCATTGATTTTCAAAGAGCTGCAAGGGACTTTAGACAACATCGATCCCATTTTACAGATGAGAAACTTAGGCCCAGAGAGGATAAGTGCCTTGTTCACCAATTCACAAAGGTAGCAAGTGTCTGAGGCAGGATCCAAAGCCAGATCCTCTGATTCTCAATTCGTGCCTCTTTCCACTGTGTATCACAGATCTGCCTGGAGTGGTTTAGTAAAAAGTACAAGGCAAGTAGGCAAATGAAAATAACTAATTGGATAGGTTTCTTTCTGATAGAATGCAAATTTCTTGAGGGCGGGAATTGTTTTGCTTTTGTCTTTGTAGACCTACTGACTTGACCATGGTCAGCTCTTCAAAACAGTTTGTTGAATTGAGTTGAACTAAAATTCTAGAAGTTCATAGGATTTAGAACTGGAACAGAGGTCATTTGGTCTAATCTCCTTATTTACAGATGAGGAAATTAAGGTCCAGAGAAGGGAAATGACTTGCCTAAGGTGTCCCAAGTAGTAAATGGCCCAGCTAGGACCCAAATAATTCTTTAGATTTCAGGACCAGAGTGCTACTCTAGGATAGTTAATGTGTAACTTATATCTACGAGGAGAATAATGCATTAGACCAGCTCATCCTATTTTAAATTCTCTAGTTCTGCAAATACATTATATGTGTGTGCATATATATATATATATATCTTGTGGGTGCACATTTCTTGTTTTCTATTTATGCTAGGGATACAAATGCAGGCAAGATTGTTCCTGAAACTTAAAATTAGGAGGACAACACATGGGGGAAACTTTTTTTTTGGGGGGGGAGGATGGTGTACAAAGTGTCATGG
Organism: Vombatus ursinus; assembly: GCF_900497805.2. Taxonomy (NCBI): domain Eukaryota; kingdom Metazoa; phylum Chordata; class Mammalia; order Diprotodontia; family Vombatidae; genus Vombatus; species Vombatus ursinus. The sequence continues at coordinate 4,497,127 of NW_020954619.1, forward strand.
TATAGAGGTGGCCATGATATGGTTTAGAGGCCTGGTTCCAGCTAACATGAAAGCTCAGCTATCAGGTAGCATAGTAAGGAGATGGACGAAACAAATGTAGTACAGAAAGAACAGGTTAGAAATGTTACTGGGTAATATAAAGACAAAAACATGGGCTGAGATTGGAATTCAGTATTTAGGAATAACAGAAAAATTGCTAGAAATGATCTTCTGTATACACACACACACACACACACACTCACACACACACCACAGAGCTATCCTAAATAGTGGTATTTATTACCGTCTTGTCAATAGATTCCATTTCTTATTCTGTTGGCAGCCAGCTACCATTGAGCTTTATTTTTTAAAAACTTTAAACATATTAGGTATGTTGTAGCTGAATGTAAATCTCAATTTTTGTCAATCTCTAAAAAAAAGAATTAAAATCTGCTAGAGAAGACAGGCTAATATTAGATGCCCATTTTGTCCCATAGTTGACTATATGATGATTGGTCTTTCAGAATGGTGAAGATGATAGCTTTGTTATCTAATATTAGGATACCAATACACAAAAGCACAAGTATAGGTGTGCTCTTCTCACCTTGGTTGGTCAAAAGTAGGCTATTGGTCCACCTCTGTACTTTATGGCAATCAGAATTTTATGATCTCTAATAAATTATATTGGGATCCCCTTAAGGTGGTGATCAGGTACTGTATTTGTGCATAGTACAAATGTCATGGCTAAAAAGATTTTATTTTCCTTAGGAAACATAACATATAAAGAGCTTCCTAATGTACTGTCAATTTTTCAAAATGGTACCTTCTATGTGACACATTATTCAGTATGATGAAGTTACTGAATTGGGTGAATTGTAACCTATAGGGCCAAGAAAATAGCAGATTCACTCTTCAACTCAGTCGCACCTTTGTCTTTTCAATAGGTATTCCTGGGACTTAGAAACAAACTTTTTAAAGTTATTAACCTCCTATGATGCCTGTGATGCATTTATTAAAAATCAAGGGGAAAAGTGACTATGTGCTTGACCTTGCCTCTTGGTTCCAAGAATTCAGTCCTCTCAATTCACTTCCACACACATGAGGAACTGTCTCAGATCCTGGTCCACAAGTTGACACTATTTAGAAATGGAGGGGCCCTTTTGGGCATTTTTTTTCTCAGGGACTCAGCAACTGCAGAGTAGTAGTGATTGAAATTCCATACCTCTGCAATGTGGGGGAATGAATTCAACTAATCTCTTTTAAAACAAGGAGTCCAGTTTTGGGCTCCTGAAACGTTCGTAATTTCCCCTGAGATTAGTACAGGATAAGACTCTGGCAAAGGTCTCTTTTCCTAAAGAGGACTGCCAAAAAGATAAGGACCAATAACAACAGTATTCCGAGCAGTGGATTCTAAACTACACGTTAACCACTGTGTATCTCTAGCTTCTTTATAATGCACGTCTCTGGGAGCATAGAGATAGTTCTACTCAAACATTTCACAAATGAAACTCAAGGAAATAAAATTACTTGCCCAAAGTTACATAGGTAGTGGCAGATCTAGTTGGTGGCAGACTAGCACCCTGGTCTCTAGACCTCCAGGCCATTGCTATTTCTACTCTACCACACAGGCTTCACTGAATACCTGCATTCAAGGCCAGAGGAATCTTTTTATTGCTACTATGCCTATCTAGAGATTATGAGCTAGTACATAAAATTTTCTCCCTTCTTAGGCCACACTGTGTTGTTGTTCAGTGAGCTATCCACCCATGCCAATATCCACTTTTGATTCTTCATAGTGACAATCTCTATTATGCCTGGGCTGATTATCAGCACCAAGTAACAGTACTCTGTTTGGGTACCTTCAACCTAGCACTCAAGTATGGTCAGATCATCTTGGAAAGAAGGAGACATCTGCAAAGCTGATAGCATTGAGGTGTATCAGCACAACCTTCAATGAGGCATGTGGTACTAAAGAGAATAAAGGAAAAGCAACATATCAGCTTTTTAAAGGGGGGAGGATTACTTTCCAGACCTGCTGAATGATAAGCAATAACTTTGAGAAGAAATTATAATATAATTGACATCAATTTCCCTGAGAATGCACAGGAGAAAACTAACTACTGGCTCTAGACATAGTCTTGTCTTAGAATTAGTGTATATAACAGTAAGTAGTGTGTTATAAGTAGCCTGTCAACTACTGTTAAAATATTTAAGGAACATAATTCCTTTCTGTAAAAAAAATAAAAAGAGTTAAAAATTTTGGTCAGTATTATACTCTTGGATAAATTCTTTAAAAAAAATCCTATAAATTGTTTTAAAATTTATTTCCATTTCCATTCAAAGGCACATTAGGTACAAACTTTTCTGGTTGGAATCACATGATTTTTAACTGATCTAAGTTTCTCCATATAATTTATAGGAATGGGAATCTTTTATTGCCTTTTTGTTGCATTTTTTTCCTGAAAGACTGTCATTATGAATGCTCTAGGCAGTAGGGAAACTGGGGGATTATTCAAAAGATTACCCATATCACTTTGGCCCATGGAAACTGAGATAACTCTTGGAGAGTTTAATTTTATGATGGCCAGCTTCTCAGGTTGGCAATAGTTTCCTGGGAGCAGATCTTTTCCCCAGAGAATATGTCACTCTTAAGGAAAAGGAAATCATCAGAGCATTTTAGGGCTCAAAGGGACTTTTATGGATGACCTAGTTCATCATGTCACCTTCAGGCAGAAGGGCTAAGCCAGGTCTGATGATATTATATCCTGCTTTAAAAGACCTCTGCTAAAAAAAAAAATCCTTTGCTGATGCACAGCATTCACTAATTAAAACTCTCATTTTCATTTCTACCTGACACAGAACAAATGTAATATGGATCACACCATTGTATCTCAATACTTGAGACCTCTCTATATAGTAGGCAAGGTCATTTGTGCAGTACCCCTGCATGGTACACATCTGAATTATGGGCAGACCACCTATAGCTGCAAAGTTCTATCTTTCCTCACTTCTTGTTTGAAGAAATCCTTTTTGATTTTTCATCTGACCTGCTACTAAGCTTTCTGAGCAGTCAGGTATGTGTATCTGGTGTGGTTACTGTTTTTAGGGCAGTATCAATGGTAAGATGAGCCTCATGACTTTGTGAATCATTTTGATCATGAACACGTGGCCATTCATACAAACTGTTTATTTTGTCATGGAATCATAACATCCCTGCCAAACAGGTTAACATGAGCATACCATCTTAGATTAGAAAAGTACAAATGGTTATGTCATGTAAACAAGGAAGTTCTCCTATGATTCATCTGAATGCCTTATGCAATAGGTTAAATCCAAATATTTTCCAGTGTGCATTAAATAGATAATAAAATGCTTTATTCCTTTGCTCAGAAGTTAATCTACTGCAATCTTGCCCTTCATGTCTTCATCATACTCATATCTTTGTGGCTTTTCCCCCCTTAATCTCCCCAAACACAACAAACTTGAAGAGTAGGTTTCTGCCCAAAAAGATGGTATTAAGATGGTCATAATTTATTTGTACAATTCTATACAAAATGATGGTAGTTTAATATTTCAGTAATTAAAGATGTGAATCATCAAGAATGGACCATACTTCATTTTCCCACAAGGGAACAATGATGCGTTTCACGGTAGAATAGAAGCTCCTTTAGGGCAGGGACCATGTTTTGGCTTGTCTTTTCACACCCAGTGTCTGCAACATAGTAAACGTGTAAAAAATGTTTGTTGGATTGGATTGGATTTGCAGTCCTCAATGAGTAGCCAGGAAAGATATCCACTAAATATCCATTTTCTTTTGAATCTATATGTGCACGATCTGCCTTAGGTAGAATTTTTTTAATTGAAAAGTGAAATCATTTTGATAAACAGGATAGTTTAATGTAAATAGGAAAGAATATCTAACTTTTCAGCAACAAGAGAGGAATATTACCAATGCTTCAGCAATAAAATTATAACTATGATGGAAATGATACCTTACCTGCTCAGAAACTGTAGACTGATTAAATATTTCTGGAAACAAACCACAATAAATATTTTCTTTCAAGTACATGAGAGCCTGGAGGAATATTAGAGAGTATGGCATAATGGTTTGGTATTTAGCATTTGAAAAAGAGGCCTACCTTCACAAGCTACGATTTTGAAAGAAAACATCAGTTCTCAAAAATAAAGCCATGATGAACCTGAGAATGCAGTTTGGTTTTTTCCTGTTTCAAAAAAAAAAGATTAGTCCTGATACCAAAAACTCATTCTCCTGCAAGTACACACTATCTTTTTAGTTATGAGCTCTAGGATTCCTCTTAAGAAACCTGCCTAAAAAAATAAGCGTAAGGATTCCATAGGTGCCCAAGACTCGACAAATTCCATTACATGATCTATAGGCAATTCTACTGAACCAGAGTTACTGGGTTCCACCGCACCCAGAAAACCAGATGAAGGTTAAACTACTCTCTGTTACCTAGGTCTGGAGGGTAAATTTACTAATCTAAAACTTCATTTCTAATGAGTAGAAAAATATTTAACATACAAGCATAATTGTATGTACATATATAAGCTTAATTTTATGTACATGTTAACTGTTTATGAAAATCCAAGTAGGTAAATTATCTTTCTTTTAGATAGCAAACCCTAAAAGAGATCATCCTCTTCTTAACCCCTTACAAAAAAAGCAAGAAAACTTGTAGCTCTACACAGCTCATAATCTCCAAAGAACGTTTAAAAAATTTCATTAGTGTTATTCTCACAACATTCAACATTGCATGCTCACGAATAAGCAATTGGAAAGTGTAGTAGAATTTTAGTGTCCTGACATCTTCTGAAAATTTTAATGCAGGGGGAATCATCATTTTATGCTTATGTGGGTCTACTTTTCTGAGGATCAGTTCCCAGCTTCTCCCCTACTTTCACTAAGATGCTCCAGGAAAGAGTTCCTAAGAATTTAAGACTGTGCTTTCATTGGTTACAACCTTAAAAGGAGAGGCAGTTTGGGGTAGTAGATAGAGAGCTGGCTTTGGGTCAGGAAGACCTGGGTTCAAGTCTTGCCTTGGACTCACAGTTGCTGTATGAGCATGGACAAGTTGCTCAACTTCTCAGTGCCCTAGGAAACTCTCCAGGATGCTAAGTTTGGAAAGAGTTGCTGATCTGCACTGAGGTAGAAAGCTTCCGCACTGGAAGTTCTCTACTTTGATGAAACTGGTGGTCCTGAACATACAAATTATATGAGAAAAGACTTCAAAATCTACCCTATGACAGCAGTTACATGATGCAATGCATCTGGATGCTTAGAAACAACCAGTATGATTGACCAAGTTTTAAAAGTTTTCATCTAGAGGTTTGGCATCTTATGAAACATTGTGTGTGTGTGTGTTGTTGTTGTTGTTGTTGTTGTTGTCTTAGAGAATTTAAAGGGGAATTGAGACTCACAATTCCAGACCATGCTGTTCAAAACACAATACTAATACATCACATCTATTACAGAGTAGTTATTATGATGAAATGAACACTTAATTGGATCTACTTAAATCTTTGACCTGAAAAGAGTTAATAAATACGTTTGGCGCAGAGCAATATATTTGCTCCACATCCATCAAAACAATACCCAGCTCGTATTTGTTTCATTCTTACTACCTGAATGCTTTCAGGAACAATTAAATAAAGGTATAAAACTACCCTTGATATATTCACCGCAAATTAGATATTATCCCTGTTTTATGTACCCCAAACTGACTGAGATAGTATGTGTTACTACCTGCATTGTCTAAAATTGTCAACTTTCTTAAAAAAAAAACATAACCAACAACAAAAACCAACCAACAAACAATGCTTTGGGAATTTTCTTAGACTACATGCTTATAACATTTGTTGTTTAACACATACAAAACCACAAATCCAGAGCATGCATATTCATGGCCTTAAAGTAGAGTGCTTAGAGTACAAAGGCCAAGAAAAAACATCATTAAAAAGCATACTTCACCCAACCACCCTCCACCCCTACATATTTTCTGTTGTAAATACAAAACATGTATCTACAAAAAAGTGCACTATTTCTAAAAATGCAGGTATAGAGTTTTCCTTTGGTAGGGGCAAAAGCTATTTAGTCCCTCTATCAACTTTCTCCTCTCAGCTTAATTCTTCCTTCTTAATTCCCCAAATCTGACTGTCTGTGTTTGTGGCCACTGAAGGGGCTAGCTACTGGGTCCCACCCTTGGTTTAGCAGTCTGGTTGAGGGGGCCAAGCTCGGAAATTAAAGCATTGTGTTCTTCAGAAAACAAGGAGCTAGATTTTGCTTTGTTTTCTGTTCTCCTGTTTCACTCTTTAGGGTTTTCTCAAGGATTTGCTTAGGAGAAAAAAACAAGATTTATAGGGGCCAATGTGTGTCTCTTTTTGTCTGCAGTTACTGAATTGCTTCTCTTGTGGACCTGGCCATTTAAGGAGGCAAGTCCCCCAACAATCTTATCTGGAAATTTTCTCTGTAGCAATATTCTCAGTTTTAGGAGCTGAAAAGGGTCTGCCCTCCCCCATTCCCAAACAAATTAAGAAGATGACTACAACGTACTAACATTGTGTGAGCCTAGTGAGCTTGCTTATTAATTAGATTGTTCCTCAGGCTGCATGTGAGAGAGAGGCTCACATTTTGGTTGCAATTTTTGTGGTTAATTTTTCAAGTTTCCTGGGAAGGTGTGTTCAATCATTTTTTTTTCAGATGTGAAAATTAAACTTTTCATTTTTACTTTGTGTGACCCCTGTAGGATAGCATTGTTAGCATGGGAATGTGGGAAATGGATATTCCCACTAAACTTTTCCATTGAGTGATTTAGCACATGAATATGGTTTTTGATGATTTTATAGTGGCAGCAGATACATTTAGACAAAAACAAGCTCTATATCAAGCATCTACCCTCCGGAGCAAAAGAACAGCTTCTTCAAAGTGTAATAACCAATATATGGATTCTTCTAATATAGCTTATATAAATACCAACCAAGAGACCTGTAACTGGAGGTTGGGGGTATGATAGAGCTCTTCTCCAGGACATTGAAATTTAGAGGGCACTTGTTCATAATCTAGAAATAACTTAGTTTAGCACCTAATTAGTAAGATTAATTAGTTAAAATAGGAAGCTAATAGATGGTAAGCTTCCTTTCTATGGCCACAGAACCCCAGCCTGCCCCTGCCTTCCTTTCCCTCCCATCTCCAGCCTTCTCAGTAGCTGCTCCATGGTGTTTTTGGGTCCCTTCTCATTTCTAATGGGTTTCAACTTTAAAAGTTGGTCTGAAGGCATGTTCCATGCTGCAGCTTGCTTGGGGCAGTGAAAATGATAATTACACCTCTGACAACAAGTGAAACTGAAATACCTAAAGTACTTACACATTACTTCTAAGATTCACGAATGTCACAATGATGTCATTTATGGCAAACACTCAGAATAAAGGTAATAGGGTTGCTATGGGGATGGAATATTTCTTAAAACAAGTCACATATTGCTGCTGTGGGATAATGGCTATTTCACAGATAAAGCTCTAAAAAGTCTTGCTAGACCCCATTTAGATGGGTACTGGTAGACCAGTAGCATAAACACTTAAATCAAACCTTGTTCATTTTTTCCCCCAACTATTTTTTTCCACAATTGAGCTACATTGAATTTTAGGTGAGGAACAGGTTGTATGTTGAAGTTGGCCCAGGAATTCATCCTGAGCTCTTCAAATCCTAGGGAAATTTTTCCTCCAGATCTACATCAGTTGCGAATATGGCTTTTTATAATGATGGTCTCAAAGTCTTTTTTTTTTTTTAAAACAAAAATAAAAACAAAAACAAAACAAAACAAAACAAAAAAACAGTTTTAGGGAGATATTACCATGAATCATGTCATGACTAAACACTGGCAAAATAAAATGAATTGTACTATTTGAACACAGTAAAACTTCTAAATCTTATCAATGTTAGAACATCATTTCCAATTTGCATAGCCACACAAATGGAGTGCAGTGTTAAACGTACTGTCATGTAACAGTAAAGTTTAGAAGATGATGAGCATAAAGTTCCTTTATCATTTAAAGGTCTCCAATCAACTATACTGTTCACTTCTGCATTCTGCCACAGTTACCACCATCTTGTTTATTTAGGGCAGCTAATTATATACATCTATTTCTGGGTAAATCAATACAGAAGGCAGTTGCAGATGTGCATATTTGTCCATATGATGAGTATGACAACTTTTGCTAGTTGGTGCCAAACTAGTTAATGCCAAATGGATCCTGATCTGGATAGAAAGTAATGTGTTGTGCTTTATGAAGACTAAAGATCAAAGAAGTTTATTGTACACTATCTGTCCAAAGAAAACCAATCTCAAATAATCAAGTGCAAATGTGCAACACAGTCAATAAATGCATTAGCTCTGTGAACAGGTTTCCTGCTATGATTAAAAATAAGTGGTTTCTCTTTTTGTGTGTTATGTTTTAAAAAATAGGCCTCATACTCTTATTTACTAGTATTGGCCACTGTTTGACAAAGACATTCAATCAGTTTGTAATATGCCATTACATTTCATACCAGAATGTGTACAGGGTATGGGGGTGCCGTGGAGAGAGGGAGGGGGCAGAGAGAGACTGTCCTGAAAGAATTAGAAGTGATCAGTGCTTAAAGTAAATACAAGAATCAGCATGGGGAAGGTCCACAGTTTCAATAAATACAAGTGTAACAAGCATAGGTGTTTCTCAACTTGGTGGAATTTTTCTGCATATTAATACAGTATCATACAAAATAGCAGGGCTATTAAGAGCAGTGATTGGCAAAAACTTTCACAATAACTTATGCTCATGAGCGAGTCTTCATTGAACACATTCTGCATTTTAAAAAGTGCCATCTCTCTGTTCCTCTCGTCCTCCCTCTGACCCTCCACGGAGAGGTGAGTCAGCTTGGCAGTGTTCTGTTAGGAAAGTTCTCCCATTAGTAATCTGGCTGGGTCCAGTGTACTCATTACTGAGTGGCAAATTGCGACTTCATCGACAACGTCTGTGCAAAGTATGCTTCTTTCTTTTCAAAGAAACCAGTGTCTCTAACTCATTTACAAAAGGCTGAAGCCTTTTGTTTCTATCTGGGTCACCCTGAATACAATTCTAACAAGAGGAAATCACAAGTTAGGTAGGGGAGCTTATGACACAGACTCTACCTGGTACCTTGTGGATGCTGTGAGCCAGGGCTCCCCTCATCAAAGGCTCAGGCAGGCTGGAACTATTGCTTGGAAAACTAGAAATATCCTAATAATAAATTGATGGCCATAATGGACACCAGAAAAGTGTTTTCTTCCCTCCAATGTGGTTTCCCTTTTGTGTTTCCTATAAGACTTTAAAGAGATGTCTAATTCCGAGTAAAAAGTCATTCTCTGTTGCCTCATCAATTCCTTTTAATAAACAGTAAAGCCACTCATACTCCAAAGTACCTTGAGGTTCAGTTCCCATAAAACACTGCACTTATGACCTTTGGATTACTGATTGTAATCTAAAATGCAGGAGGAAAAGACGTAAGAGAGGCTCTCTGGAAAAAGGAAAAAAAAAAAGGAACAAAACAACCCCAAATCCAGAATCCCATAATTATCCTCAGAAAAACACCCTATACAATCAGTGTAGCCTCTTCTTCTCTATTTTACCCACAATCTCAAGTCATAAATTAGATTAGTCTTCCATCAAATAACTTAAAAAAAGAGGAGGAATTGGAGCAAGTTCTGTCTGGCTCAGAGCCAGGTAGCAGCCAGTGCTTCTAGGATCCCAGTCACTGTTCAGAGAGATAGAGATTGAAAAATCATATGAATGTGGAGAGTCTTCACATCGACACACATCAGGTTTTCCTGATGGGGGTGAACAGGGCGGAGGTTGGGAGTGAGAAAGAGGAAAAATGGAGGGCTAGCCAGAGAGGAGAACAGCGAGCAGGATAGACCGTACTTCACGGCCCGTCGGAAGCACCCCGTGCTCTTGTGGGGGTGCCGGCCATGTTGAGTATTGCACAGAAAAAAGAAGGAAATGGCACCTCAGCCTTGCCAGGTGGATCAGTGCTCCCTGCACATGGGCAAGTTCACAAAGGTGAAAACGTTGAATTCGGTCATGATGGAGAAACACAAGAAGATGCCATAAAGGAAAAGGCACACGAACCCCAGCTTCTTGTCCAGCTTCCACTTGTTCATGTGGACACCAAATACCTGCAAACAGACACACATCACTGGCTTTGGCGTGGGGAAGACATGGGGTCTGCCTGAAGGGCCTTGGGTGGAATCAGCACAAATCTACTTTGAAAATCCACTCTTGGATCATGAATGATAAGATGACCAAAGACTTACAAATCACATATAATAACCAAAGACTGGAATGACGTTGGAAGCATCATACCCATTGTGATGATCTGGGAAAACGATGATTAATTTGCCATTGAAACAAGAGGAAAGGCTCAGAATCTTTATCTGAACTCTAGTTTTAGGCAACAAATTAATAAGTATATTGAGCATAGTGGGTACCCCAATAAATATTTTCTGAGCTGGATGTTTATTACATTTGATAAAAATAGCAACTTTCACAGACTTAGTAAAGATATAGTACAACTTTCTAACTTTACGGTACCAATCATTGAAGTTTATAGTGTTGACTTCAGGCTCCTACGATATCCTGAAGTACCTTCTGAATCTTCAAGGGAAGGCTGAATTATTTTTAGTATCAGTTTAGCATATATGTTAAGCATACTGATTGCATTCTAATTCTTTAAGAATTGGTCATTGGTATGTGCAATATGCAATTGCTCTCAGTTAACCAGAATATTCTGCTAACTGAAGAATACCACCTCCCAGCATTTCTAGACATGTAGGAATGTGCTGTCTTAGATTTTGGTGGATTATTCGCCTATTTTCTTGATAAAGCTGTATGTGCCTGACATGAGACAAGACCGCTTCCCTCTAGGAGGCCTGGCTTTATTTCAGGCAAGGATAAAAGAGTATAGTGTGTTGCCAGGGCCTACTTCCAGGAAAGAATGGAAGCTGGCTGGGTCTTGAATAAGATTCCACCGAGGCACCATGAAGCACAAGACCATCAGGAAAATGCTCTCAGCAGAAGGCATCCAAACAAATATAGGCATGAAAGGGTCAAGGGGAAGATGAAGAGAAACGGTCCATAGAGATGAAAATACTAACTGGAAAGCTGTGTACATACCGTGACAAAAACCGAGGCCAAGAGCAAGCCAACAGAGTAGATCAGTCCCCTGCTATTCAGTCGAATCTGTAAGGAAGGAATTTCAAACTGAATCATGGTTTTATAAAAGCCATTTTCCCTTTCCTTGGCATACCATCAACTTTAAAATAGCATTTGTCTGTAAGAATCCTCCTAAAACAAAGAAAAATGAATGGTCTTTATGCCTCTCCCAACACCCTCCTGCAGTCAGCCTTGACAAAGAGAAGAAAGATTAACCAAAAGATTTAATTAACCAGAATTCTCTTCTGTGCTCTATTCAATGACTTCTCTTCTGTATTTCCCTAGAGTGCTTATTAGCACAGTCCTGGGCACAAAATTAGATGCTCAATCAATACTGTTGGTCTATTGATGACTTGTATGATATTCAGTGATGTTCAGAAAATGACTCTGCAGAACTGAAAGGTGTTCAATCATTACAGAAAGATTCAAATGTCCTATTTACTAAGCCAGTATAGTGGAAATTTTAGAAAGATCTTCAACAGTGAGTTTTTGGTTAGCCCTCAGATAACTCAATAAATGTTAAGTTCTTGTGAAATAAAAGGTGAAATGGTATGGGAGAAAGGGGCCTGGCCTTGCCATTAGGAAGACTTAGGCCTTAGTCTTTCCTCCTGACAGTTGTGTGATCGCCAGCAGCATCTCAGTGCCTCAGGCAATATTTTAGGACTATCAGTTACAGATGAGTTGTAGATCTGCATGGATGGAGGGAATTCCTACACTTAGAGTTCTTCATCTTGGTATAATCATAGGCCTGGACCACTTCCCCCACCCTTGCCAAAATTTTTTTTTACATGGCACTATGCTGGGTGCTGAAGATAAAAAAATAAAATTGAAATGGTTTCTGTTTTCAGGGATTTATAGGTAAGTAAATAGAAAATTATATGAGGTAATTCCAAGAAGGAGGAAGCCTTAACATGAGGCTTCCGGGGCATGAGGAAATCTCTCCTGTAGGAGGCAGGATCTGAGATATGCGCTCAAGTCAGATCAAGTCAAGGCAGCTAGCATTAATTGAATAGCTGCTATGCACCAGGCACTCTGCTAAGTGCTGAGGATACAAAGAAAGGCCAAAAAAACAATTTTTAAAAAGCCAGTCTATGCTGTTAGAGAACTCTCACTCTGATGGGGGGGAGGAATAATATGCAAAATACTCACAAACAAAATATGGACAGGATAAATTGGAGAATAATCAACAGAAAGAAGACACTAAGATTAAGGAGGATTGGAAAAGACTTCTGGCAGAAGGTGGGACCTTGGCTGAGACTTGAAGGAATCCAGGGCAGCCAGAAGGCAGAGATGAGGAAAGGAGGGTATTCCAGGTTTAGGGTTCAGCCAATGAAAATGCTTGAACTTTGGAGATAAAGTGTCGTGTGTGAAGAAGAGCAAAGAGTTCAGTGTCTTTGGATTGTTGAATACTTGGAGTAAGATGGAAGAAGACCGGAAAAGTAGGAAGGGCTTTAAACCTAAACAGAGGATTTTCTATTTGATCCTAAACATAATAGGGAGCCATTGGAATTTATTGAATGGGGGAAGAGGTGTGATGTGATTAGATCTTCATTTTAGGAAGATCAATTTGACAGTTGAGTAGAGGGACGTATAAAAGGATTGTCTTGCCATAGTGAGGGCCAAGTTCAGATTATTCGGTGTAATTTGAAATGAACCCAATCAGCATGGTTTTAAGATTTTCTCCAGCTTTGTTCAGCAGCATGTGAGTAGTAGGAAAGGCAAGGGAGTAGTGAGTGTTATCCAAAGATGTGGTCTGACTGGGCAAGATGTTCAATGGGATGAAGGGGCAAAGGTTTCTAGAGAAGCAGACAGTGTAGAATTGAACTGGTTTAACCAAAGGGTCAAGATGGGGAAGGGAAGACAAGTGTAGTCAGTGCAAGGATGATTGCCTGGGAAAGAACTGAGGGGTGAAGAGACTGGAGGTCATAGTGAGGATAAAGAGTGAGATTTGGAGTTGTAACAGAGGGAGAGGCAGAATGACGAGATTACAAAGTTAAATAATATAACAAATACATTTATTAACATATTATGAATAAATATTTTGTATTGATAATGTATCAATTACTCTATTATGAATAAATATAATATAATAAATGATAATAAAAATAGAGGAATTTCAGAGTTCATGAATATGAATGTAGAATATTTATGGGTGATGGTAAGGTCAAGGGTTTGAGGGAGCTGGAATTTCTAAGAGGGGAAGTTGAGGAAGGAGTACATTCTGGAAATGAGCCCACTTGTGCAAAGGAAAGCTTTGGCCTGAGAGATGGAATAGAAAATACACAAACCATTGCTCTCTTTCCTTAAGAAATGTATTTTTTTCTCAATCAACAAGAACTGATTAAGCACATTCTATCATACTATTTGCTGGACACTATTAGGTTCTGGGGCTACAAAGACAAAAAACAAAACAATCCCTGACCTCAAGGTGCTTTCAAAATAAGAATTTATAAAATGTTCTCAGCATAAAATAGGGGAAAATTTTTTGTGGGAAGCCAATAGCAGCTAGGGTGATCAGGAAAGGCCTTGTATAGAAGGAGGCATTTCAGTTGAGGTTCTGAAGAAAACAGCTGGTTGATGTCAGAAGACAGAATAAGATTCAGATCTTATGATTCCCAGCCTGATGCTCTCTCTCCTATACCACCCACCTCCTTCAAAGGGTTAAATGAATCTCTTGATGCTGTTAAAGACAGTGTCCGAGAATAGAATGGCCCATTTCCAAAACTGGGTGGACTAATATCCCATTCTGAATTACTCAGTGGGGTTCACAGATGATGCAGATTCTACAGTTTAATAGAATATAAAAATTGGTGCTTAACTATAAACAGAGGATGAAGAAAGTCCTGAGGTTAGCTGGTGCAGCTCTGGCAATATTCACTGTTTTCCAACAGCTGGATTCCTTCTGGTTTTTAAGACTGCTGTTAATGACACAAGGATTTCCATTTGGAATCTGGCTAAAGACACCAGGGACTGAAATGTCAGCACAGGAAATGTGTTTCTCTACCAGACTTGGGCCAGCAGTCAATATTTTGGTTGTAATGTGGCTTTTTTGAAGGATGATAACCCAAAGCAAAGCAGAAAACTTTTGGTCCCTACCTCTACCATTAGGAGAAATGAAGATGTCTTATCCATGCTTGAGGTTGTGAGCTTCTGGAGGGATTGGGACTACCTTGTTCATTCTCCTCAGCCCTTAGCAAAGGGGCTTACATATGGTTAGAGCTCAAAAGAATGTTTGTTGTGCTGAAATAATTGATTTAGCCAGACCACAATGGTATCCCAGTGACCCGAGGTGATTTGTAATTCTTGGAGTCACTTGTGGTTGTTGTTCAGTTGTTCAGTTGTGTCTGACTCTTTGTGACCTTGTGTACCATACTATCCATGGAGTTTTCTTGGCAAGATACTGGAGTGGTTTGCCCTTTCCTTCTCCAGTGGACTAAGGCAAACAGAGGTTAAGTGACTTGCCCAGGATCACACAGCTAATAACTGTCTGAGGTCATATTTGAACTCAGGTCTTCCATAGTGCCTTTCACCTGCTATCATTTACATGCATGTATATATGTGAATGCACATACATATATATGTATATATACATACACACACGTATTTATATATACATACTTACCTACCCATATATATGAATATACATACACACATATATTTATATATACACACCTACCTACCTATACATATACATACATACACACACACACACACACACACACACACACATATATATATATATATATACAGCTCCTGGAAATGGAAAGCCAATCATGCCAGCACTGTAATCATCAATTATTTTAATACCATATCTGGAAAAAGCAACATGTTTTCTAAAGCAATCATAGGTCATAGATTCTTTATTTTATATATACAGCCTGCCTGAGCCCCAGGGAAATGAAATAACTTGCCATATGGCACATAGCTGTTTAATACTGTCCAGGTCTTACTCTTAGTCTAAAGTTCTTCCTATTAGAGCTTGCTGTTGTTTTGGTAAATAAGTTCCTAGATTAATAAAGGCTCAGAATCAGAGAATCTCTGGGATGAAAAGTACCTTCTGGTCCAACCTATGCCTAGCCAAGAACACTATCTATACTATCCCTGATGGGTGGTCATTCAGCTTGCCCTTTTAGAGACTTAGAGGCTGACCTCTTAGCATTAGAACCATGGAAAAGGTAATGAACAGTTATCTTTGCATCTGGCACTAGGAGCTCAGGACCCTTAAGATTAGGTACAGGTATAGTAAGTCGGCCTGTCAAAAAACGGTAACAAATACAAAGCAGGTGAGGAAGGCAAAGAACTATTCAAAGTTCCTGTATAGGCATAGCCTCAATTACTGCATCCTAGCTATTCAAGTCTTCCTGACTCTCTACTTAAGGTAAAGTCCTAACAGGAGACTTTTTTTGCCCTTGGAAAATCATGCAGCACATTGAATACATAAAGAAACATTCATTTTAGATACCAGTTTACACTTTTAAATTGGATCATTATTTTTAAGGGGTATTTTTAACTAAGATCCCTCTTCATCAGCAGAGACATTTCATTAGGAAACCAACAAATGGACCTAAGTCTGTACTTTAGTGATATGTGGAAAACTATTTAGTCTTCCCAAAGGGACCTAGTTGAAAATATGAAAAGTTCTTTTATGAGCTTGATGGCATATTTAAATCCATTGTAATAGCTTAGTTGATTTTCTTGCCTCAATTCTCTCTCCTCTTCAATCTATTCTCAACATAGCAGCAAAAGTGAGTATTCTTTATAAGCTCCTTGAAAGCAGAGATTGTTTTATTTTTGTCTAGTACCAGGCCTGGCATGTACTAGATACTTAATAGATGCTTGTGATTGATTGATTGAAAAAATAGTGATATTCTTTTTTTTTTTGCTTTTTAACGAGGCGATTGGGGTTAAGTGACTTGCCCAGGGTCACACAGCTAGTAAGTGTTAAGTGTCTGAGGCTGTATTTGAACTCAGGTCCTCCTGACTTCAAGACCAGAGCTCTATTTACTGCACCACCTAGCTGCCCCAAAAAGTGATATTCTTAAAGCACAGACTTGTCATGCCTCATCATTCCTCTGCTCAAAAAGTCCCAGTGGCTCCCTAGCATATATATAACCATACGTAATTGAGATGGAATTTGTCTATTGCTGCTGTGTATTTTTGTGGATTTCCATCTCCTGATTCAGTGTTTTTGAACAGGCTGCCTATCTCCTGTCCTTGGAGTGCATTCCTTCCAGGACCTCATTTTCTAAGAATCCCAAGCTCCTTTCAGAGCTCAAATTCCATCTCAATTAGTCAATTAATCAATAAATATAAAGACAAAAATAAAACACATGAAGCTTTTTCTGATTTCCCTTTTTTTCTACCCCTCTACTACTAGTGGCACCTCCAATTACTTTATATTAATTTTTTATATATTTGGCATTTCCGTGTATGTGTACATATTGTTCCCCCTGATTGAATATAAGGCCATTACGGTCAGGAACTGTTTGTTGCCTTTTTGTCCCCAGCACTTGAGACAGTGCCTAGAACACAGAGGGTACTTAATAAATGCTTGTTGAATCGATTGATAGGGAATTTCAGGGACCTATATTTACTAGAGTGCTAGATATGGAATCAGCAAGACATGAATTCAACTCCATCTGCAGACACTTACTAGCTGTGTGACCCTGGGCAAGTCACTTAACCTCTGCCTCAATTTCCTCATTTAAAAAATGGGAATAATGATAGCACCCATCTCGCAGGGATTGTTTTAAGGATCAAATGAGATAACAGGTAAAGCACTTTGTGAACCTTAAAGTGCTGTATAATGCTAGCTATTATTATTACCATTACTACTACTACTACCATTAATGATGGTAATTATTATTACTGATAGTTAGCATTTATTATTATTGCTACTGCTAATGGTATAACTCCTACCAAGAGTAGCTAGCATTTACATTGCACTTTAAGGTTCGCAAAGTACTTTACAGGTTACCTCATCTGATCCTCTCAATAGCCCCTGTGAGATGGTGCTATTAGTATTCCCATTTTATAAGTGAGGAAACTGAGGCAGACAGAAGTTAAGTGACTTCTCCAGGATCGCACCGTTATTAAGTATCTGAGGCAGGATTTGAATTTATGTCTTCTTGACTTTAATTGCACGGGCTAGCTACTACCGCAACTCTACTATAGACACACCGGTCTCACTGAAATCACTGGGAAACCAAGGAATAAAGGAAATGTATTTGAACTATCCTCATTATATCAACATAACCATGGGATAATTTCTGAAGTGACTTTAATGAATTGGATTGAGTTCACTTTGACAGCTAGGCACATGCAGTTACGAATGAATAAGTATAAACACAAAAGTGTGTCATTGTTGAGTTGTTTCAGTCATAACTCACTCTTTGTGATCCCATTTGGGGTTTCCTTGGCAAAAATACTGGAGTGGTTTGGCATTTCCTTCTCCAGCCCATTTTATAGATGAAGAAACTGAGGTAAACAGGGTTAAGTGACTTGCCCAGGGTCACAGAACTAATAAATGTCTGAGGCCCGATTTGAACTTGTGAAGATGAACCTTCCTTATTCCAAGCCCAGTGCTCTATCTACTGAGCCGCCTGGCTCCCGCAAACACAAAATGGCCATCCTCTAATCAATATTGGACTAATGGTCCCTGGAGATAGACATTTCAGAAAATTGGAGTGTTTCCTGAGGCACTGATTAAAATTATGATTTTGTCATAATTCCTATTTATGTAGTTCTTTACAGTTTTCAAAACCCTTTCCTCCCAACAATCTTGTCAGATTAGTAGCACAAGTATTCTTATGCCTATTTTACAGAAAGGAAAATAAATGGATTTGATATATTCGTTGGTATTTGTGAAATTCTAGAGCTGGAATCACACACAGAGATTATTTAATCCCATCTCCTCATTTTACAGATAAAAAGGAGCAGATCAAAGAGCGTCTTTCTCTCACTTAGTATATGATAGAATGGAGACATGAACTCGGGTCTCTAGTGGTTTTGTTTAGTGTTCATCCAACTGTACCAGAATCATCCAGTACCACAATTTCAGAGTTGGAAAGGATGTCAGAGACCATTTAGTCCAACCCATTAAAAAAAGAATCTCCACTCTAACACTCCAAATGAGTCTTTATTTAGCTTTTGCTCAATGACCTTGGTGAGGGAGAATCTCTGGGACAGCTTTAACTTAGCAAGGAAGTTTTTGCTTCTCGAGAGCCTGAATTAGCCGCTTTATGATTTCTAATCATCGCTCCTAGTTCTGCCCCGTTGGACCAGACACAGTGGGTCTGGTTCCTCTTCCACATACCAGCTTTCACATACTAGCGAAGATAGACCTCTTATTTCCCTTGTTTTCTCTTCTCTAGGCTATATACCAGCCTGGCCTTTCTTTGTTGATACTGAGTCGTTTTCCAGTCATGTCCAATAGCATGAGCTAAATAAAGGCTCTTTATCAACCTGGCTATTCTTTGGACACTCTCAAGCTTACTGATAATCTTCCTAAAATACAGTAACTAGGACTGAATACAATCTATATGTGGGCAACCTACAGTGTAACCATCATCTCCTTATTTATGGATTCTGTCTCTCTCTTAATGTAACCCAAATTTGCATCACCCTTTTGGGCTACCATATCAAATCGTAAATTCATATTGAATTTGCAGTCTATTAAATCTCGTAAATCTTTTTCAGATATACTGCTGTCTTGCTATGCTTTTTCCAATCTTGTACACATGAAGTTTTTTTTTTAATAGCTAGCTAGCACTTACATAGTGCTTTAAAATTTGTGAAACATTTTATAAATATTATCTCATTTGATCTTCACAATTCCGTGGAGTAACATAGATGCTATTAAAACTCTCATTTTACACATGAGTAAACTGAAACAAACAGAGGTTAAGTGATGTGAGTACAATCACACAGCTAGTAAATATTCGGGATTAGCTTTGAACTCGTATCTTTCTGACTCCAGATGCAGCACTCCATCCACTATTTCACCTAGCTGACTCTTTAATCTACTTATAAAACTGTACATTTATCCCCATTAGATTTAATTTTATTAGATTAGTTATAGCCTATCAAGATCTGTTTGAATTCTAATTTGTCTTTCAGTGTGTTAGATGTCCCTCCCAGCTTGGTGTCATTTGTAAATTTGATAAACAGGCCATCTATGTCTTTAGCATTCATAAAAATCTCGGCCAACCACAAATCACAGAGCACCCTGTTATAAGCCTCCTTCTATGTCGGCACCGAACTATTAATGACTCTCTTTGGGCCTAGCCATTCAAACAGCTTCAAATCTACCTATCTGGGTTATTCTCTAACCCTATATATATTCATCTTTAAAAAAGACAGTAATAGCTTTAGAGACTTTATTAAATGCTTTGCTAAATCATAGGCAAATTTTATCATTCCCCATCTACCAATATAGTAACCTTGTTAAAAAAAAAAAAAAGGAAATATGGTTAAACTGGCATGATGAGTTCTTGACAAAACAATGCTAGTTATTTGTAAATTACCAATTTTTTCTAAGCATTCACTAACCATAATACAATCTAGAATTTTGCTAGGAAGTGAAGTCAAGATCACTGGCCTAGAATTTACATATTCTTCTCTCTAGCATATACACATACAATACACACACATATATATCATGTAAGTATATATATGGCTATATAGACTATATGTCTATATGTAGTCAATTATTATCTTTATATATACATACATAATATTTATGGATTCCCTAGCTAATATACAAATATTGTATTTAACAGAAAAATTATAGAAATATGAATCATATTTATATGGTAATTTAATTTATAAAGCAGATCATATGCATGATATAATTTGATTCTTATAACAAGCCCATGAATCTGGCACTACAGATATCATCACCCCCATTTCATAGTAGTAACCTTAGTTACTTAGTTACCAGGGATGTTAAGTCCAAGACCAGGTAGTTCTTTAGTACCACAGCCAGGATCAGAACCTAGCCTAGGCCTTCTGATTTTCAAGTCAGGGCCATTTTTACTTTATCCCACTAGCCCCAGCAGTAGTTAGGAGTGCTTATTCTCCTGCAGTGTCTCTTCTGTTTTCCCCCAATACTCTGAAGCTTTTTGCATACATGTGAAAAATGAAAACCACTGCTATTCTTTTATTTTCATGGACTCACAGTAGCTTACATTTGGCAGTGACCTAAGGTGTAATCTAATTCAAATAACTCTCTGATGCATATTCAGCACAGTTTCCCCATGGGAACAAAAGGAAAAAATAAACTAACAATTAAAATCATGGCATGAACACGGGAGTGCTCAAAAAGGTAGCACAAGAAAGTGAGTGACTTGAAAACATCTTGTATATTCTCTAATTAATATACTAACCAAGAAATTTTGAATGTATTTGTCTGCACACTGCACACTATTCAGATAATCTCTCATTAGAGTTGCATGGCACAGTTAAAAAAAACTTCCCTATAAGCAGAAATCATCATTTCCTTGGAGAAATCAGGCTAGTACTTGGTTAAGTAGGAAACCGCTGACTGATAGTATGTTTTAACTAGAGTAACAATCAATGACAAAGAATTATCCATTGAATACCATGATGGTATAAACCATCATGGTATAAAGCACTATGTTAGGCAGTGTTGGGAAACACAAATGTTTATAAGATAAGGTTCCCTGTCCTCAGACTATATAAAATAGTGTGGGGAGATGTGACATGAAAACATGTCCTTTTACGAAAAGAAAGCAAAGCATACAAAGTGGTAAATAAATTCCAGGCGACTGAGACAGTACCATTTGGGGAGGTGGGAAAGAGGGGAAGGGGGAAATTCCATGCAGAGAGAATGGCCTGAGCAAAAGGCACAGATGTTTAATAGTTAAAAGAGTGCTAAGGGAATAGTGAGGAGGCCATTTTGTTTAGACCAATGGAAAAGAGGGATAAGGGCTATATTGTGAAGGGCTTTGAATGTTAGGGTAAAGAGTTTGGATTTTATCTTCTAGTTAATAGGGAGATGATTAAGGTTTTTTGAGCAAGAGAGTGTCATAATGAATTTTTTTTTGAGGAAGATTAATCTGTTCTCCAATTACTTTTTAGCCAATTACCAAAGCCTTTAAAAAAAAAAAGCACACACAACTAAACTCCACTCATTACAGAAATGTTAGACCTGGAAGATATAAACCTTTAGAAATTCAGGCCCTAAAAGTAAAAACAAAAAACTAGGCATCTGACCATTAATACAGAGAGTAGGAACTCAAAGAAGTAGAGAGTCATGAAATCCTCTACCAAAAAACTTATCTGAAGTCATTTGATTGATGAAGGTGCCTTGGGCCACTCAGGCACCCAAAGGTGGAATTTATGGATGAATGGAAAGTGGGATATGCATATTTTCTTCCACCTGAATACACACCAAAAGGGAAATGAAGCATTTGTCTATAGCCAGGGAGAAGGTGTAATAAGCTAACTGAATTTAGGGCATTGAAGAAGACTGACAGCTTTGGTTCCACTCTTTTTGGCCATCATAGGGTTTCCATCTATCATGTGTAGAGCCCTCTAGCAGTTGGTTACTTGTGCCCTGAACACTAGATCTGCTCCTGCCTTGGGGCCAAATTAATAAAAATGAAGGAGATGATAATCCTACTGAACTCTGACCTGATCAGACCAAATCTGGAACAATTTGTTCAGTTCTGAGAAGGCTATTAATAAGTTTTAGAGTATCGAGAGGAAGGAAGTAGGGAAATTAGATATTTCGTTCTTTCTCTAGATAGTTGTTTTGTTGTTCAAAATAAAACCAAAATGATTTTGGGGAGTACATAGGTGGTGCAGTAGATAGAGTGACTGGCCTGGAGCTAGGAAGACCTGAGTTCAAATCCAGCTTCAGACACTTACTAGCTGTGTGATTCTTCAGTAAGCAACTTAACCCAATTTGCCTCAGTTTTTTCATTCGTACAATGATCTGGAGAAGGAAATGACAAACCTCTCCAGTATCTTTGCCAGAAAGAAAACCCCAAATGGGTATAAGAAGGGTCAGCCACAACTGAAACAACAGAACACAACAGCTAGATATTTGTTACAATGACAGGTTGTCTTTCTGTAGGTTTAGGAAGGCAGCTCACAAACCACCTTGGGGTGCTTATTCTGAAGTGTCCCAAGCATCATATGATTCACACAGAGAGTGTTAAAAGAAGTCCACTGGTGTTATAATAGAATGGCAAGAGATAGCTAAGGGATGTGAAATTATGCTATGGCAGGATTGGTTGAAAGACCTGGAGAAGGTTGGATGGATGTAGCATGATGACTATCTTCAAATCTTTGAGGCACTATCATTGTTAAGGCTTTCTTCTTTACAGTTAGCTTTGCTGATGTAAAACAAAACAAAAAAACAAAACTCTAGGTCCTCTTGAGCCCACTGGACCAACTCACTCACTCACGTCATCTCTCATCACTCCTATCCAGGCTACACATGACTGCCAAAGTAATTTTCCTTAAGTGCTCATCTGATTATGTTACTTCCCTACGTAATAAACTCCAATGGCTCTCTATTGCCTCTTGGATAAAATATAAATAATTCTGTTTAGTTTTTAAAGCCCTGGGAAGACAAGAGAAGTTTGCCATTTAACTGTCAATTCTGACCTGGCTTTGTCATTAGGTTGCCCGATACTGGTATTGGGGTGTCTGTGTGTGTGTGTGTGTGTGTGTGTGTGTGTGTGTGTACAGCAGAAAGACTCCAAACACAGCCCAATCTTTCCGCTCATATTGTCCTCACATACCTGTTATGCTATAGAGCTAGTCTTTCCTTTTGACTTAACCCAACTCATCCCCTCACTTCTCTGTCTCCCATATTCCCTTCTTTCTCATTCACAGGTTTTCTGCTTCTCCATACTCATGCAGAAATTCCTGACACTTCCTTACCCTCCCTGAAGGGACTGTCTTATTTATGCTGCCATTTTCTTTCTCATTCACTCTACAATTCTCTGTACCAATGCAGACTTGAACACTGACTGTATTATGGGTCTTTCTTCACCACACTCAAGGGAGACAATCAATCAATTAATATTTATTAGTTACCTACTATGTTCTAGTCACTGTGCTATGTATTGAAGACACAAATATAAAGAAAGAAACAACACCAGTCTGCAAGGAAGAGCGGAGAAAACAAGTATACATATAGCACACATTTAAAGTACATAAACGGGGCAGGTAGATGGCTCAGTGGATAGAGCACTGGCCCTGGATTCAGGAGGAACTGAGTTCAAATCCAGCCTCAGAAACATAACATCTACTAGCTGTGTGACCCTGGGGAAGTCACTTAACCCCATTGCCTAACCAAATAAATAAATAAATAAACAAATAAATAAATAAATAAAGTACATAAACATAAATATTAGAAAGTAAATAAATACAAAGTAGTTACTATAAGGTAGTCTGGGAGGGAGGTCATAAGCAATGAGGGGCAAGGAAAGGCTTCACACAGAAGATGCTGATTGAGATGCATCTTAAAGGAAGAGAAGGATTATATGAGGTAGATGTAAGAATGCATTCCAGGCATGTTGGGTGGCTGGTGTCAAAGAATGGAAATGGGAAATGATGTGTGATCTATGCTCAAAGAAAATCACTTTGGTAGTAGTATGTAGGATGGCCTGGAGTGGTGAGACACTTGAAGCAGGGAGACCAATATTAGGGGGCTATAGCAACAATCTGGGTGGGAGGTGATAAGATACTGAACTAAGGTGGTAGTGGTAGTGAACAGTGAGAAGGGGTGTGAGAGAGATTGTGAAGGTACAAATATTTGGCAACTGATTGAATATGGGAGGTAAAGGAGAGTGAGGAGTCTAGAATAATATTGAGGGAGACTGAAGGTGATGGTGTTACCTTTGATAGAAATAGGGAAGTTTGGGAGAGTGGGGGAATTGGGGAAAACATGAGTTTGGTTTTACACTCATTGTTTTGGATGTCTCTAAGGCATCCAATTTAAAGTGTTTTTAGGCAATTGATGGCATGGGTGGGCACTTAATAAATGTTATTGAATGAATGTTATTGAATGAATGAATCTCAGGGGAGAGACTAGGGAGGCAGGTAGGTGGGGGTGAGGAACAGAGGGGGTAGAGAGAGAAAGAGAGAGAGAGAGAGAGAGAGAGAGAGAGAGAGAGAGAGAGAGAGAGAATGAGAACGAGAACCTAGGACAGAACCTTGGGGAATACTCATATTCAGGGGACATGACATGCATGATGATGAACTAACAAAGGAATTCTAAGTATTAGTGGTTAGACAGGTAGAGGGAAAATTAGGAGAGAAGTGCCATGAAAACTCAGTGAGGAGAGAGCATCTAGGATGAGAGGGTGGTCAACAGTGTCAAATATAGCAGATATGCTAATAAGGATGAGGATTGGGATAACACCATCATATCTGCCAATTGAAAGGTCATTAGTAACTTTGGAGAGAGGAGTTTCATTTGAGTGATAAGGTCAGAAGCCAGATTGCATAGGGTTGAGAAGAGGAGAGGACATGGAGGTAGCAAGTGTAGACCGATTTTTTCAAGATGTTTGGCTGAGAAAGGGCCATGGCATGAGGGCATGGAGGAGTCTAATAAAGGTTTCTAAGAATGGGGAAGACTTGGGCTTCTTTGAAGGCAGTAAGAAAAGAACCAGTTGTTAGGGAGACGTTGAAGATTCAAGGTGGGGGGAATGACTGAGGATGTAATATACTGGAGAAGATGAAAGACCAAATGCAAACATGAAAGGATTAACCATGGCAAGAAGGTCTACTTTTTTGTTAGGAACTTGGGGGAAGGAGGAGAGGATGGGAGATGATGTTGATGTGTTTTGAGATAAAGATAATGGGAGAAGAGAGAGCTCACATTGAGTAGCCTCAGTTTTCTCAGTAGAGTAGGAGGACTTGACTCAGTCAAGGCAGTAGTGAAAGACATGTGAGGCTTAAGGAAGGAAGAGGAATTTTGGAAAAGCTTCTTCTGAAGTGAGATAAGGAATCAATTAGGGAACAATGAAATAATAACTGCCTTGCTGCAGTGAAGACCCAGTTGAGGTTGGATAATACAAATTTGTAAGCACATTATTGCCAAATCCTGTGAGGTAACACAGGTATTATCTATTATCTTCAGGCAGGTTGGTGGTACAGTGGATAGTGTTGAGCCTGGAGCCAGGGAGACCTAAGTTCAGATAAGGAAATGGGCATAGAAAGGTTAAATAATTTACCTATGGTTACACAACAACTGAAGGTGGGATCTGAACTTACGTCTTCATGATTCCAAGGACAATACTATCTAAAAACTTTACACTATCCCTAATAGATTGCTCCTTTAGCCACAGAATGATCATTTAATTTAGCAAGGATTTATTTAGTACCCACTTTGTACAAACGACTATGTTAGATGCTGTGAGATACAAAGACAAGGTTTTAAAACAGCCCCTCACGTTCTATTGGGGAATGCTAGTATAACTATAGGCATTTCTCTCAGCCTAAGATAACAACCTTGTCCAGAACAAGGTAAATATATTTTGCCCTAGTCAGCCACATATGGAATGTTGTGGTTTTTTCCCCCCCGGGTGCTTAGAAAGGGCACATATAAACTGGAATCATGTAGAGGAGTTTGACCAGGATACTGAAAGTACTTAAAACCATGCCATAGAAAGATCCGTTACTAGAATTGGGGGTATTTAGTCTGAAAAATTGAAGACTGGGGTGGGGGTGGAGATACTATATCTGTCTTCAAGTATCATTTGGTAGAGGAATGAGAATTTCTTTGCTTGGCCTGTGAGGGCAGAGCTAAGAACACTGAATGGAAACTATAGAGTCAATTTAGGTTTGATATAAAGAGAAATTTCCTGACAATTAGAGCTCTCTAAAAGTAAAATGAGATGACTTGGTTGTGGTATATGAATGTAATGGAATACTATTGTGCTATAAGAAATGATGAGCAGGTGGACTTCAGAAAAACCTGGAAACACATGAACTGATGCTGAGCGAAGTGAGCAGAACTAGGAGAACATTGTACATAGTAATAGCAACATTGTGAGATGATCAATTGTGATAGACTTAGCTATTCTCAGCAATACAATGATCTTAGACAATTCCAAAAGACTCATGATGGAAAAATGCTATCCACACCCAGAGAAAGAACTATGGAATCTGAATGCAGATTGAAGCAGACTATTTTCACTTTTTTTGGTTTTCCTTTCTCGTGGTTTTCCCCTTTTGTTCTGATTCTTCTTTCACAACATGACTGATATGGAAATATGTTTAATATCATTGTGCATGTATAACCTATATCAGATTGCATGCTGTATTGGGGAGGGGGAGGAAAGGGAGTGAAGGAGAAAAAATTTGGAACTCAAAATCCTATAAAGGTGAATATTGACAACTACCTTTACATGTAATTGGAAAAAAATAAAATACTATTAACTGGAAAAAAAAAGCATTTATATTAAAAAAAAAAAGGAATGAGCTGCCTTGGGAGAAAATGGGTTTCTCCTCATTGAAGGTCTTTAAGTAGAGGCCTGATGTCCACTTGCTGGGGATTTTGTAGGGTAGTGGTCCTTAACCCTTTTTGTATCACGGGAGTCTGGTGAAGACTATGGAATCTTGTGTAGAATAATCGTTTTTAAATGCTTAAAATAAAATCAATGGAATTACAAAGAAAACCAATTATATTGATATTCAGTTGTCAACATTTATGTTTTAAAAGTTCACCGATCCCAGGTTAGCTCTGGGGCTCTCTGTGCAACTGCTGGTCAAGGCAAGTGGGTAAGTCATTTCCCGGGGAACACCCAAAAGGAGTTAAAGGAAGGACAGGAAACAGCTGTGACACAACTGATAAATGCCAAGATGTCTCACCCTGGGGTCAGGCTGGGACAAGGACTTTGAGCTCGCCTTCTTGGCATACTACTGCTCCTGGGGCCGCTCTGCTTTAGGACTGCGCTTGTGCCTGATGCACCCACCGATGGATGTTTATGTTTTCCCTCTGGTTTTGTTTCCCTCTTGCAGATTCTGTGTCTACTTTGGGGGCCCAGGTCGCGTGCATTTACCAGAGATGTAAGAAGTGCTAGTTACCCCTGTGGCCCCACAACAAGTTCTGCTTGGCTCCAGAGGACAGAATTGGGAGGACTCCGTGTAAATTGTAAAGAGAACTAAGGCTTGATTTAAGGAGCTTGTCCCTTAAATCTACTTGTCCCAAAGTAGAATAGTAGATTCCCTGGTTTTCAATGGAGGTTTTCGAACAGGGGCTGGATGACTACTCCTTTAATGTCACAGATCTGAGGTGCATCTTCTGAGATCCTTTCCAGCTCTGACATTTTTTCATTGTACAAAAAGTGAAGGGAGAATGAAATGACTGGCCACCCTTATAACTTGAGGATCCTTGACTGGCCAAGAGGTTTATGGCTTCAAGTAAGAGGAAGCATAGGGAACACAGATCTAAAGCTGGAATACCGTCTAATCCAGGTCCCTCATTTTACAGATTGAGGGGATCAGAGCAAATGTTTAGTCCTCCATGTTGTTGCTCATGTAAACTAAAGTCCTTACTCTACAGATGAGGGTACTGAGGTCCAGGGACATTAAGTGACTTTCCTATGGTCACACAGACTGTAAGCATCAGGTGTGGGATTTGAACCCAGGTCCTCTGATTCCACGACCAGAAATCTTTCTATTGTACCAGGCTCTCTTAGTCTCTCCTACAGTCTTCAAACTAAGCAGTTGGCCCATGGCCACTTGCGGCTCAAGGCAGCTGGCTGGGACTGAAGGCCAATTCCAAGTTCTTCAAGAACTGTTAATAGTTGAATTGAAGCCAGAAAAGGAAAAGGGGAAAGGGAAGGCAAGAGGAGATCTCAGAGCAGAGCTGAGTTCAGGCCCTAAGTATTGTGTGGAAACCAACTGAGCCACACGCTGTCAGCCTCTTTCTAAAACAGCTAGAGCGAGTCCTATAGAAACTTCCCATCCGAGAATAAACCCTGAAAATCCTCTGCCTTGTAATTCCTACACTGCAGCCACTCTTTCAAAAAAGCTCTCTACTGTTTGCATCTCAAAATCCTTCTCCCTTCATTGGCCCTCTCAAATGTCTTCAGAGTCAGCTGGGTGGCTCAGTAGATAGAGCACTGGGCTTGGAGTCAGGAAGAACCAAGTCCAAATTTGGCCTCAGACACTAGCTGTGTGTGACCATGGGAAAAAATCAAACTTAACCTCCCTGCCGCAGTTTCTTCAACTGTAAAATCAGGATAATAATAGCATTCTACTTCATAGGATTGTTATGAGCATCAAATGAGGTAACATTTGTAGAAGTATTTAGCACAGTGTCAGACACATAGTAGGCACTTAATAAATACCCCTCTCCTTCCCTTTCTTTTTCTCTTCCCTTTCCAACTATACATTGTAATTCTGAATCTGGCCACTAACACCACAGACAGAATCTTGTGGGGCGTCTGAATGTGTGACTGCTTATTTCACTGCCTCTTGATCTCTCATTGTTATCTAAGTCCCCACATTTTTCTTTGGTTTATACCAATGATTTCATCATTGTAGGGTGGGGGTTTTTAACTTGGGGTCTGTGGAAAAATTTCAGGGAATCCATGAGCTTGGATGGAAGAAAAAAATGCTGTTTTGTTTTTACTAATCTGTAAATAAAATTTAGCAATTCTTTTATTTAAAATTATTCCAAGAAAGAATGGATTGTATGTCCGTATGTTTTATATTATGTGTCCATGACACAAAAACAAGTAAGAACCTCTGGGGTAGGGAATTGCTTTGTGGAAAGTCCCTTTGCTCATGCAGATAACAACAACAAAAACAAGTTTCTTAGAGCATGAAGAGCTTACAAGGTGCAAAGGCTGCAAAAGACCAAATGAAAAACAGTTACCTGCTTTCAAGGAATTTATACTCTACTGAGATTATACAAAAAGGTAAAATGATGATAGATAAGGAGATGAGTAGTAGATCTGAGCAGTTTCAGAGCTGTAACAACCAGGGGGATTTGGAAAGGTTTCCAGGGAAGTTAGGGATTCTAAGTGGTCTGGGTACAAAGACAGCATAGCTGTCTCTAGCCCCAGGGAATATATGGTCTACTATTAGTGTAGGATAGTGTGGAGCAGAGAGAAACTAGAGGTAGGAGGGTCCTCTATAGCTTTGGGCTGGGGCTGCTTGGGGAGAGTGGAGTGGGAAATGGGGGAAGGCAGTGGGTTTCCAGTCATTGGAGGTCTTTAAGCAAAGACTATTTGTTAGTATTTTGTAATAGGGCTGCTAGGTGGTGCAGTGGCTAGAGTGCCAGGCCTGGAGTCAGGAAGACTCAATTTCTCGAGTTCAAATCTGGCCTCATATACTTTACTAGTTGTGTGACCCTGG
This sequence comes from Vombatus ursinus, assembly GCF_900497805.2. Taxonomy (NCBI): domain Eukaryota; kingdom Metazoa; phylum Chordata; class Mammalia; order Diprotodontia; family Vombatidae; genus Vombatus; species Vombatus ursinus. The sequence goes on from NW_020954619.1 coordinate 4,526,698, forward strand.
GCAAGTCACTTGACCCTGTTTACCTCAGTTTCCTTATCTGTAAAGTGAGCTGGAGAAGGAAATGGCAAACTACTCCAGTATCTTTGCAAAGAGTCAGATATGATTTTTTAAAAATTTTATTTTATTTTATTTTATTTTATTTATTTATTTTTTGGCTAGGCAATGGGGTTAATTGACTTGCCCAGAGTCACACAGCTAGTAAGCGTTATGTGTCTGAGGCCATATTTGAACTAAGGTACTTCTGAATCCAGGGCCGGTGCTCTTTCCACAGCACCACCTAGCTGCCCCCCAGATATGACTTTTTTTAAAGACTGAAGCAGGGATTCTTTTTCTTTTTTAGGTCAAGGCTTTTCAGAGATGGATCAGTCTGACATCCTTTTCAGTTCTGAAATTCTGGAGATATCATAAGTAAAACATAGGTAAGTACCAACGTTTTGTTTTCTTGAGGAATACTAAGCTGACCAGAGAGCAGAATGAATGCATCTCTGTCTTGAACAGGAAAAGTTAAAACTTAAGAGAGATGAAGAACAGATTCCCCCCTACTTTCCTTTTTCTTGCCTTGGAGATGCAAAGGACACTAGTATAAATGCCAAGTATCTCCACGGCATTTCTTAGCCAAGAGTGAGTGCTGAAGGCTCCGCTTGGCTTTTATGATCTTGACATTTAACATTGTTTTTGTTTCTTCTTTTTATAAAAAAAAAATCATTTTCTCCATTCTCCATTCCCTTCTCCCTTCCCCCCATAGTTGTGGAAGAAATAGGACACTGGCTATTTCCAAAGTCAACACTCATTAAGCTTTAGTATGCTTATGGTATAAGTTTCTTTATACATATGCAAGGAGACAATTTAATTCAACCCCACAAACATTCAGCAACTGCCTACCCAGGTGCAGGGTATATGCACAAATCCCTAAACTCATCTTTACCTATATATGTAGCTATATGTAGTATATGACCTACACTCTTTGACTCCAAAATTTGCTGGCATCCAAATGCACCAAGGCAAAGATCTTATATAGAGTTTCTTCCAAATCGAATGATTTTATAAACCTCTGATCATTGCAGGGTCTAAGGTCAACTCCACCCAACCAGTGAACTCTTGAAAGCCCAAAGATCTGGGAAGAGCCAACTGCAACTAGCCACCTCTCCACCCCTACGGATTATCACAAATATAAATGTAATTAATTCAGAACACATGTTGTATGCCATAGTATATTTGTTTGCTCTAGCTATTTGAATATTCTTGGGAGGCTGGGCTCCAAATCCATGTGAATTTCTTTGTTTCATTATTGCTTTGGGTTGGAATCTGCCTCCAAATGCTTACAGAATAGAATGATAGTTGAATTTAAGAAAACCTAGGATGTTTTTCCTTACCTTTTTCCATCCTAGTGATAAGGATGATATGTATCTGATGGCAGTGACCATTGGCAGCTGGGAAAATATAGTGTCCTGCCAAAATCATGGAGTTTTACATGAATACACTAAAGTTGTATGTTTTCATAAGCATAGGGGCCTCTATGACCTATGACCTATGTCTATCACAACCTGTCTGAGGCACAGAAAGGCTAAGTGATTTACTTGGGATCACAAAATAAATATTAGTAGGGTCTCTTTATCTGTTATATATGAATGCCTTCTTCTTATTTTTATTAATACATTAATTTTCCTCAAACCAATTAGGATCAGTTTGATTTTTTTGAGGACTTAAACCTTTGAGATTTCTAAGTTCTCCCTAGATACTTTAGGAGGAAAAACAGAATTTCGCATCCTATGTGATAGTAATTCAATAATAATAGCTTGCATTGATATAGCACCTACTATGTGCTAGGCACTGTGCTAAATGCTTTACAAATATTGTCACATTTGTGTTATACATTGTGCTATGTGCTACACATTAAAAGTTCAGGAAACTTTTTATTTTCTCACTGAAAGATACCATAGGTGATAGAAGCCCTGTTCTTCTCTTCCTTTGCCTCTGCTATGATCAAAGTGAATTTACTACTGATAGGCAGGGTCAAACAGATTAGGTTGGTGGGATTTAGGGCATGCCACTGAACACTCCCTCAGAAATATCATCCTCATCTTCCTGCCACAGAGCCTGAAATTCTACCGTTGAGATTTATTTCTTTTGGGATGAATTATACAAGGTAAAACAAATAACCTTGAGGAGTCAGTGTATTAAGACATTATAGGACAAAGAAATTAAAAGAAAATCGGCTGCATTTTGCATTAATTTTGGACCAAAGTTATGGTTCTAGTCGTAGGTAGTGCTGAGATAGGTAAGATGAGGATGCCAGTTGGTATAGGTGGTTGTATGTGAAAAAAACAAAACAACTATAACTACAGAGTGGTAAATGAGACTTTGAACCAGGACACTGATTTTGGATAACTTCAAGAGTCCTTCAGCAACCTTGAGATAAAGAGTTTAGCCCTTGGTTAGCAATAATATTTAGTGGATTGGGATAAATCTACCTTAGCCAGCTTCATACCTTCTCTTCTTCTTCCTCAAAGACGGTACCCTTCATGTTGCTTGGCTGGGGGCATGGTTTATGGGATTACTTGCTACAAAAATTCCTAGTTATACCTTTGGGTTTATACCAGGAACAATTGTATGTTATGTGAATAGCAAATAGTCTTCCATCTTCAATTTACTCTTCTGTTTCAACTGCATGGATTCTGGGCCCAGGTCTTAGCAGAATTGAAGGGATTTTGCTTGGGCAAGTGAAAAGACAGACCCCCTCTTTTTCTACCCCTACCTGGATTTGTTTTAAGTTTCTAAGCCCAAGCTCTGAAATCTGAATTCTGTTCTCACTTTCTAGAGCCTGTAATATTATATATTTAGTTCTATTAAAGCATGTGGAAAGGATTATTCTTCTAACAGTATGAGATGTGCTCATTTCCAGAACTTTACCACTGAGAAGCATTTCCTATTTGGGTTACTTCAGCAGGTAGCCAGCCTCCAAATGAAACCACTAGGGTCTAAAGTTCCATTCCTGCCTCATTACCATTGCATGAACCTAAGGTCTTGAGAAGAATGGCTGTCTCTATAGAAAGTGATTATAAGATAAATATCTTGGAAGTCACATCTATTAGAGATGGAAAATAAAAATATTACATTTTCAAGTTGGCTCCCTTGCAAGAGGAAGCAGCACTAACAGCTTCCCAACTGGTTTGATAACTACATCAGAGACGTAAAAAAAAAAATCAAAGAGGTTGTTAGATAGAATGAGCCTGTAAAGTGCCATCTTAAAAAAAAGAATCCTTTCTCCAGAGAAAAGCTAAAGTTTGTACATGCAGCAAATAAGCCATGGTGGACAGAATACTGGACTCAGAGTCAGGAAAAGCTGAGTTTGAAACTTGTCTCTAATACTTACTAGCTATGGGATTATGATCTAGACACTAAACCTCCCCAAACCTGATTCCTCATTTATCAAATGGGGACAATATGACCTGTAGTACATACCTCACAGATTTGTTATAAGGATCCAGCAAGCAAGGAAATTAAAGTGCTTTGTGAATCTCAAAGCATTATTTAAATGTAAGCTATTATTATTATTGAGAAAATTGTTTTTTTCAGGAACCTTAGCTTAAAGCTATATAGGACAATGTCGCACAGTTAGATGGTTTCTCCAAAGAAGGCCTTACAAAAACCCAGACTTTCCGTTGGATTGGGGTAAACTGGTAAGTTTAGGCAATTTTCATGAATAACAATGACACTTGAGCAAGGGTTAACAGATGGGCAGGCCAAGTGTTGCACTGGCATTGAAAACTCTTCACGACCTGGCCCCTCCTACTTTTCTAGTCTTCTTTCTTATACTATTACTTTCTTCTCTCCACATATTCTATGGTCTTTGAGTATTTTTGCTTGTTGGGTATATTGTTGTGTTTTGTTGTTATTGTTGGTTGACTCATTTTGGGGGTAAAGATAGAGAAAGAGAAGGAAGGTAGGCATGTTGGACCATTCTGCTTCACAGTCCTACCAAGTTGGTTCTCCTTAACATAGATAGGCCATTAAAGAGGTCTTCCTACGTTTGACAACCAGGTCCAACATACCCCTTCAGAAGATTTCTCTCTGTAAAAGATCAGCACTAGTTTTTAGCTTTATTACTTAGACAATAAGCCGGGGGTTCTTAACCTGGGGTCCGTAAACTTGCATTTTTAATATTTTAATAGTTGTATTTTGATACAAGTGGTTTCCTTTGTAGTCTCAGGTTTTTTATTTTATACATTTAAAGACATTATCCTGAGAAAGGACCCATTGGTTTTACCAGACTACCAAAGGGGTCCATAATGCAAAAAAAGTGTCAGTAAATCATTACTACAGTAATCAGTAATGACTGCAGTAATTTATTAACGAGGTAAATCAATATAGTTGGAATTAGTAAATCATTAATTAGTGAAAAGCTATTGTATTCAGCATTGAGTGGTATTTCAGAGGGAGGGGAAAACCTGATCCCAGCTCCTACAAAATTGAAATCTAATAGAGAAAGGAAAGAAAAACCCTTATAAAATTTCTCATTGTATCATGACTGGACCTCTCTCCTTTGTACTCATCCTATTCTATCCTGATTTTTTTTTTTGCTTAGGCAGTTGGGGTTAAGTGACTTGCCCAGGGTCACACAGCTAGTAAGTGTCAAGTGTTTGGTCTGAGGCCAGATTTGAACTCAGGTCCTCCTGACTTCAGGACCAGTGCTCTATCCACTGTGCCACCTAGCTGCCCCTGTCTATCTATTCCGAAGAAATCTTCGTATTTGGAACATATGCTCTGAGGCTACTATTCTAAATCTCCATATAAACCGTTACTGGTGGGTCCCCAGAATGTGGAAGGCTTCTCTCCTCGGGTCTCTAGAGGAGTCTGAGGAATTGGAGTGGGGTTTCTAGTACCATAACTTAAGAGCCCCCACTGGTATGCTTTCTCAAATGATTAACAGTTGATATCAATTAGCCAGCCAGATTTAGTTAGCTTTTAGAAATGGGTATTTACTAACATGACATAATATGAAGAGCTGATACAAAATCTCTCACCTAAACCAAGAGGCACACTCTCTTACAAGTACATAAAGAGTCCAGGGGGAAGTGGGCTCAGCTTTAGAGAGCACAGTGGCAGAGGAGATAACTCACAGCTTCTAAGACTCCTTTTGCTGGGAGTCCTTTTCCCCTCTTTTTGGGGCCCTCATGAAGACATGGAGTAGCTTTCTGGTCTGCTTTTTGTATAGTCCTCAAAATACCTTTGCTTAGTATGTCTAGTTTGTCCTCAGCTCCAGATGTAGACAGTACCTCCAAATATTGTTATTTTTGAGACACTCATGATGCCAAGGAGTAGTCCAAATATTCCAGACCTTAAAGACTTCCTCTGGGTAGTGAGGTGGTGCATGAATAGACTTCTGGGCCTGGAGTCAGAAAGACTAAATTTCCTGAGTTCATCTGGCCTCAGACTCTTACTAGCTGTGTGACCTTGGGTAAGTCACTTAACCCTGTTTGCCTCAGTTCCTCATCTGTAAAATGAGCTGGAGAAGGAAATAGGAAGCCACTCCAGTATCTTTACCAAGAAAACCCCAAATGAGATCACACAGAATGGGGCATGACTGAAACAACTGAACAGAGGAGACAGAAGCTCTTTGCCTTCCCTCCCAACTTATTCCTTATCAAAGGCTTTGCTAAAACTCATCTAGGGCCTCACTAATGGAATGCCAGAATTGCAAACACCTTGCTCTTTATACAAACCTCTCGACTGGCTGTGATGAAATCTCCTCATCCAATCCCAACACAATTCTTGTGTAAAATCATTTCATTTCATCCAATTGCTGGAAGCATTTTACTGCTTCCTAACTTGACTAACAAGGCTGTTCACACTTAATTCATTGCCCTTTGATTGATTGCTTCAACAGATATGTCCTCATAGGATAAAATTATCAGGACACAGCATCTTATTAATCACTTCAGTTGGGTGGAGGGTGATTGAGTGATTCAACCCACTTCCACCTTACATACATATTTTCCTTTTGAGCACCTTGACAACAGGGTCTGTGCCACAGCTGTCTTTGTATCCCTGAGCCTAACATTGTGCTTTGCATATAGTTGAACTTAGTAAACTTTTAATAAAAAAAACATAAATTAAGCTACATAACACTTCTGGAAACATAAATTTGTTGTGGAAGAGAGGTCTAGGTAAAAGACATGGAATTTGGAGTCAAGATTTAGATTTGAATCCCAACTCTGCTTTTTATTTTGGTGGTTTTGAGAAAGCCATTTTTCCCTCTCTGGTCCTCAGTTTCCTCATTTGTGAAATGAGGGAGCTTGATAAGATAATTTTGAAGACTCTTTCCATGTCTAATTCCTGTGATCTCCTCTGGCATATTAGAAGGCAAGTTCCTTGAAAGTAGGTATTGTTCCATTACTCGTATTTATGTCCTCAGGGCCTAGGACAGTGCCGGGAACACATTAGGTGCTTAATAAATCCTTATTTGACTTGTTGATTGGCAGCCTTTTGGTAAAGGATATTTTCTTTCAGGACTCAGAAACGTGAGTTGAGAAGCCAGTCTCAAGCCACCATAAGGGGCTACAGCATTTTTGCACACAGCTATTCTTACTTTAATTCAACAAACATTTATAGTTCCTAACATGTGCAAGACGCTGTACAAGACAAAGGCAATACAGACACAAAATGGATCGTAGATTTGGAAATAGTCCTAGCCTTCATGGAGATTATCTTAAAGGGGGAGGGATGTAATATGTACACAAGTAATTTAATACAAAGGGGAGAGGGAGCAAAAGAGAGAGGGAGGGAGGGAGGGAGGGAGGGGGAGAGAGAGAGACAGAGACAGAGAGAGAGAGAGAGAAAGAGAGAGAGAGAATAACTATAAGAACCAGAATGAAAATGAATATGCTAGTAACAGGGATCAGGAAGGGCCTTTTGTAGGAGATAGATCCTGCATATTGAAGAGTGGTAGGCTTTCTAAGAGGCAGAGTTGAAGATGGATTACACTTTCAGAAGAAAAATGTTTCTTCCCAGGAATTGGAAAACTTTCAGAAGATTCAAGGAGATTTCTGGTGAATCTAGATAAACTGGAAAGTCCGATATATAAACATAACAACTTTAATAAAATGTGACCCAGAAAATGAAAAAATGACAAAACAACCAGGAGGTGCTTACTAGCAGTTACAGAAGGGGTCTCTTGGGGGGCAACTTCAAATAGCAAAACTCCCCAAATAAGTGCATTTGCTTACAGATCATTGGAGAAATTTAAAACTAAAATATTAGGGGTTATTCTTAGTTTAAGAGGCATCATAAATTAAGGGAAAGCAACTCTGCAGTTATGGACTCAAGAAAATATGATTAAAGTTTGATTGCGTAAAGTTGGGCTAGGGGAGAGTAATGGTGATAACTTTATTTTCTTGTAGCGTGTATTAGATAACTTTGGTGGGACAAAGATAGACAACTACTTCTGACTTATTCCTTAGTATATCTGATACAACTTGACTTATGTATTGGGAAATGATCTTCAAACAAGATTCACAAGGACATATTCATCCTATGGATGACCATCAGACTAATTTTCATAAGATACTGTGATCATTGAAGCACTTTTGCCCTCAAAAGTCTTCAGTTGCTCTCTCATTGCCTATCGGATTAAGGCAGCACATTGGATAGGGCTCTGAATTTAGAGTCAAGAAGACATGAGTTCAAATTTGACCTTAGACACTTATTGGCTATGCAATCCTGAGCAAGTCACTTGACCTCTCTGTGCCTTAGTTTCCTCATCTATAAAATGGGGATGATAACAGTATCTACTTCCCAGGGTTGTTGAGAGGATCAAATGAGATAATATTAGTAAAGTGTTTTGCAAACTTTAAAGTGTTATATAAATGCTGACTATTATCACTAAGTTCAACCTCTTTTGCCTAGAATTAAAAGCTATCTCTAATCTGGTCTCAACTTCCACCAGATTTGGAATTCAGGTCAGTTTGAATTGACATTCTGCATGACTCTGAGGAGATCAGTTAAGTGTCTGTGCCTCAATTTCCTCATCTGTTACATGATGGAGTTAGACTGGGTAGCTTCTAAGGCCTCTTCCAGTTCTAAATTTATTATCCTGTGATCCTGCCTTTCTAACTTTATCTTACACTGCTCCTTATAAGCCCTCTGCTCCAACCAAAGTGGGCTATTTATTCTTCATTGTCCCCAGAGTATTTAAAAAAAAATTTTTTTTAGGCAATTGTGGTTAAGTGACTTGCCCAGGGTCACACAGCTAGTAAGTTCTAGTGTTTGGTCTGAGGCTAGATTTGAACTCAGGTCCCCCTGACTTCAGGGCCAGTGCTCTATCCCCTGCGCCACCTAGCTGCTCCTCAGAGTATTTTTATACCTCTATATTTTTCCTCACACATAATAATTCATTATTCTACCTTTCTTTCTCAGCTATGAAGATCCAAATTCTATCCATTCTTTAAAACTCAGCTTGTGTTCCCTGACTTGATGAAGCCTTCCCAAATACTAGTTCAATGTGATCTCTTTCTTCTCTGTATTATACATATAACTAAGGTGGGGTGACTGGAATTTTGTCTCAAGGTGCTAGTAGTGTGTGTGTGTGTGTGTGTGTGTGTGTGTGTGTGTGTGTGTGTATGTGCTGGATGGATATGATTCTTTTATATGGCAGTCTGGAGACATCCACCAGCCTGCCAACTCCAGGGACCCTTTGCAGTGGTGTTTTTCTCTTAGGGTCTCCTATTCCACATCCCTTGTAGGGGCATGTAGGAAGGGCTGCTCCCTTTCCTGTAATCAGACTATTTTCTCTATGGCTAAGACTCCTCCCCACCCCACTCAACTGAATACATCCTCGTTTCAAGAATTCCTAGCTAAATCTCTGCTCTAAACTCACTGAATTTAGACTATGCCACTCATTTGGCCAGTAATCAAGTGCTGCCTTGTGACAATTCTTCTGTGTTGTCTACTATTACCATTTAATGTGTGCATTATCGCCTATTTATATCTTGCTTTTCCAGCCAGGATTGTGGGTGGTAGTCATGTGTCCCCTAAAGCACCTAATACATAGCAGGTGCTCAAAAAAGGTATATTCATTGCTTAATGAGCTTATCTCCCTTTTATAGGTGGAAATAGTGAACCAAGGATTCAGAGGTAGAGATGAAAATATAACCTAGACTCTGAACCTAATGTTCTTGTGCTGTTTGCCAGAATGCTTACTTCTCCTGTATTCCTGTCTTTAGAGGCTTTCACAGCAGAAATATATTCTTTCTCTCATTAAATATTCTGTCCCAAAAGAGTCACTGATTCTGTAGTCCCTAATAATCAGCATTTCAAAGAATGTTACCATAATATAGGAATGTCCTGAAGGTACTAGGGGAGACAGCTTTAACAAAGACCCAGAATGTAAAAGGGCCTTACATACTGGTGATTTACATTTTTTTCAGCTGTGGCTATTGTAGAAAAATCAATCACTCAGAATTTTCCTCTTTGACTATTTCACAAAATGAAATTATCTCTCTTCCCCATCTATGTATATCATATCATTACAATTCAGTCTGAGTTTTCATCTCCATTTTTTATAGTACATTACTAGAATGAATGAATGAAAAAACATTCCTTAAGCACTTATTATGAATTGCTGGGGAAAAGTGGAGATAATTCCTGCTCTCAAGGAATGAAAATTCTAATGAGGGAGAAAATACACATGGAAGTTTCAGCTAGAAGTCTGATGGAAAGGTCCCATGGTCCTTAGCATGCAGTAGAAAAAGCAGATGGAAACATATCTTGAATGTCATTACTACTGATAAAATCACATCTTTTTCTGATGTTGAACCATCTGACAGTGCTGAGAACCTTGGTGGAGAAAGGTCTCTACTAAATTTATATCTTTCAAATAAAATGATTATCTCATAGATTCCTAGGACATTAGGCCTGAGAGAGACTTTTTACCCTTTTGTCACCAACCTATTATCAGTGAGTTAACACATCATAGATTTAGAGCTGGTGCCTTAAAGGTCATCTTACTACTTTTGTTGGCTTCAGCCTGACTTTCCTCATATGCTCTAAACTCATAGAAATTAATCTCATTTTATAGATGTAAATTGGGACCCAGAAAGATTCTGGTGAGCTAGAAGACTTCTAGGGGCCTTTCTACCACTGAATCTAAGGAACAATAGTACTATGATCCAGTCCCATTGCTCCGTTTTACAGCTGAAGAAATTGAGGCCCAGAGTGGTTCAGTTACTTGCCCAAGGTCATAGAGGAGGTAGTTAAGCTATGATTCAAACATAGGTCCTTTGGCTAGAAATCCAATACCTTTTCCACTGTGTTACAGAACCTCCATTTTACATTTGAGGGAACTGAGGTTCTACTCTGTCTAATGCTAGTTATAGAAAAGGCAACCTTCAGGTTTGTTTGCTTATTTGAAAGAGGAGAAATGTAGCATCAGAATTCCTAAGTAGCTCCCCCTCCTAAAGTACTTTCCCTCTTCATTCCATAGGCTAAAAGTCATAACAATCATAGTTTTTTTTTCTGTCTTAGAAGTATATGGGTGCTCTTAAAACCTCATGTGCTGTTTTGATAATCCAACTGACTGACCGGAGTGACCAAATTATGTTCCTCTGCTGCTAAAAATATGCATATGTGCCAGTTATCCAATTTATCTTGAATTTCTGTCTTCATTATGTCATCTTACTGAACTGCTTATAAACTGCTGGATTTGAAAAAGATGCGTTTTAATTTGTGGGTGTGATGCTCTGTTGAATATTTTCATTTTCCTACTCAAATTAAAGGGAACCAACTTAATAGAATAAAAGGATCACTGGCCTTGTACTCGGAAGTAAAGCCAAAAGCAGTCTAAGGCAAGTGAGGTACTTGCCTTAAGGACACAAAAAATATGCAAAATTTGCAAGTACCCAAGCATGCTTTGGTGCCTTCAGATTAGGAGAGCACAATTTTGCATTCTTGCTTCAGGTATAAACTTAGCTAGTTATGGTGCTGGTCAGTGACCTGGATTTGGTTCCTTAATCCAGTGCCTGTTGCAACAATTAGTGGCTGTGTAAACCTAGGAAAAGTCATTTTAAACATTTTGGAGCTCAGTTTCTCAATTTGTAAATTGGAAATAGTAGTGTTTCCACTATCTATCTCACAGGTTGTTAAGTATGGTGCTTAGTCCATAAAGTGTTATAAAAGTATAAGTGATAAGAAAGGATGGCATCATGGGAAAGCATGATCAAAGAAGGGAGAAATATGGTGAAGTGGTGAGAGTGAGGGATATCTGGTGGAATATCTGTGCATTCCACTGGTTTTCTTGTGATGCAAGAAATGTTCATCTAAGTATGATGAGTGGAACCTCTTGGGTGAACTTATTGGTGGATTTGGACTAGACTCATATTGGATGGACAAGCACGGATGGGCTGTACCACTTGAGGAAAGTATTCACACCAATGATGAACATTCTCACACCTACTCATACCCTTCACATCCCAGTGACTAGGAATTCCTATACATCATCATCTATATCCCCTAACACCCAATTCCTCATTTCCATCCCCCTCAACCCTCCCACTCCAAAGTTTCATCCTAACTCCACCTAACCCTTCTGCTATTCCCTCTGGAACACTTGTTCCACAGGCAATGAATTTCCCTTTATATAAAATCTTTTCCTCTCCTACTTCTTCGGTCTTCTAGCAATTATGGAAACCTGCCTCACCTCAGATGACACAATCTCCCTGGCCACCCTTTCCAGTACTGGCTGCATCTTCACTCATTCTCCTTGGTTGAAGTTTGGGAGTTGGAATACTTCTTGCTCCCCATTATCATTTCCTGTGTTCTCCCCCTTCCTCCATCATTCTGTAAAGTCTCTTCCTTTGAGGTTCATGCTATTCATATCTACCACCTAATCAAAATCTTGGTAGCTGTTGTTTACAGACCCTCAAGTCACTCTCCTTTCTTTCCTCAATGAGTTTGACACCTGACTCACAATTTATCTCTCTTCCCCAACTCCTGTCCCCATACTAGGGGATTTCAACATATATACATATGGATTCTCCCTCAAATACCCTAATGACTCAGTTCCTCAACTTACTCACCTCCCCCAAGCTACTCTTCCAACCTACCTCAGCCACATACAACGATGATCATACCCTTTATTTTGTCCTAACCCACAAACGTTCAAGAATTATGAGATAACCTTACTCTGACTATAATCTATTGGCTTTTCACTTCTTCCTCTGCCTTCCTTTACATAACCTTACTCTTCATCTGCACCGTGACCTCCACTCCCTTGTCCCTTCAATTCTTTTCCAGGCCATCTCCCCTGCACTAGCCACTATCACCTTTACTTCCCATTTTGTGCCCTTGGTGAACTAATTCAACTCTATACTGTCCTCTCATGAATCATTAGCCCCTGTATATTGCCAATTATGCCTAGCCAAGCCTCAGACTTGGATCTCTTCCACCATTAATCACCTTTCTGTCTACACATGTTGCTTAATAAAGGTGGAGAAAATCAGGCAACCATTCTGACTGGGTCCCCTATGAATTTATGTCACACCACCTCAGTTGGGCCCTCACTGCTGCTAAGCAATCCTATCATATCTTCCTTATCAATTTACTATCCCACTCTCCATAGTAGCTATCCCAAACCTTTTCATCCCTCCTTAGATCTCCCATTCATGGCTCTCCTTCTCCCAACTTTCTCAGCTGAGAACCTTGCCTCACATTTTACAGAAAAAAAATGAGGCTATTTGATGTGATCTTCATTTTCTCCCCTCTTCCTCATCTTCTATCATTCATATTTTCTGTCACATTCTCCTCCTTACCTCTGTCTCACATGATGAACTGGACTTACTCTTTACCAGGGCTAACCCCTTTATTTGTTCAAGTGGTCCCATTCCATCCTATCTCCTCCAACAGATTGTCCCCTCCGTTATCCCCACTCTTTTACTTATTTTTAGTCTCTCCCTGTCTACTGGCTCATTCTCTATTGCCTATAAACATGCTCACATCTTCCCTATCCTGAAAAAGTCCTCACTTGATCCTTCTATTCCTGCTAACTATCATCCTATATCTCTTCTGCCCTTTGCAGCTAAACTCCTCAAAAAGGCCATCTACAGTAGGTGCATCCACCTTCTCTCCTCTGACTCTCTTAAACTCTTAAAGTATAGCTTTTCTCCTCATCATTCCAGTGAAATTGCTCTCTCCAAAGTTACTAATAATCTCTTAGTTGTTAAGTCCAATTGTCTTTTTCTCAATCCTCATTCTCTTTGACCCCTCTGCAGCCTTTGTTACTGTCAATCACTCTGTCCTCTTGGATACTTTTTTTTAAAATTAATTTATTTTAAACTTAAATACACACTAAGAAAAGAAAAAGAAATATAAACTTAAATATTAAAACTTAAATTCAGAATAACAAAAGAAAAAAGGCATTGCCATGTGCACAGCAGAACTTGAGAGGATTCAAAATATACAGCAATAAATTTCCATTTTTACTCGTTGTGTTCAGAGCTGTCCATCTTTTCTTTGCATCCTTGTAAGTTTTCTTTTGTTCTCTGCTGTGCACTTTTTACTTTGTTCTTTTCTCCCCCCTTCCTACTTCCTTTCCCCCCAAGAAGGTACAATTAAGTGCGGCTACATACATATACACACACACATATATATACATATACAAACATACGTACATGTATATACATATACATAAACATATATACACATACATATGTACACTTACATACACATACATATACTTAGATATCTATAATCATACTCATATATAGACATATACATTCATATGCATCTATCCAAGACCATACTATACTTATTTGTCTTCTGTTTCTTTGAGGGTGGATAACCTCTTCATAAAACTGAGGCTTTCCATATTTTTCTGGGTCCACCAACTCATCATTTCTAATACCACAGCAATATTCCATCCTTATACTGTCTAGTTATTTTAAATAGTCTAAAACAATATTAATATGACTGACATATAGTATAGTTTCCCTATTTTTCTCTTATGATTAAATCTATTTTAGCTTTAATTTTTTTTGAGATCATGATTACTATTTCTGCTTTTTTTCCCTAATAAATTCTACTCCTGATCTTTATTTTATGTTTGTGTGTATCTCTTATTCCCTATCCCTCCTGACTCCTCAATTTTACTTCTATCCACTCTCTTGCCCTCCAATTATTTAACCTACCCCACCCTGCCAAGGATTGCTCCCTTATCCACTCATTCCTGTTAATCTAAACACCCTTCTATTACTCACTCCCATCCTAATCCCTCAACCTCCCTTCTAGAAATTTATAACTTCATTGACTTCCCCTTGTCCAATTCTAATTTTCAAGGAGTCATTTTCTTCCTTAAGATTCTGGATCTCCAGGGGCAGCTAGGTGGCTCAGCGGATAGAGCACTGGCCCTGAAGTCAGGAGGACCTGAGTTCAAATCCGGACTCAGACCAAACACTTGACACTTACTAGCTGTGTGACCCTGGGCAAGTAACTTAACCCCAACTGCCTAAGCAAAAAAAAAAAAAAAAAAGATTCTGGATCTCTGTTTCTAGTTGGTTGACTTTCTTTTCATAATATCCTTGTTTTTCTTGGATTGTTCTTATTTAAATTTTTTTTCCTTCAGTCTCTCTCACTTCATTTTTAAAGTCTTTTTTAGGTTCTTCTATGAATTCGTTTTGGGCAGGCAACCATTTGATGTTATTCTTTGGGGTAGGAGAGGTTTATTATTTTTTTTCTTCAGTATCCTCCTCTGAAGACAAACCCCAGTCTTCTCCGTTCTCATAGTAACTTTCTATAGTTGGATTCTTTCTCTTTTGCCTACTCATTTTTAAAATGTATAGCAGCTTATTTTTTTTGTAATCACCTCTAGTCCTAGGGTATGGGGGACGGTGCCTGTGGTCTCAGATCCTTCAGTTCTCCGCTCTACCTTGGAACTAAAACCAAGAACTCTGCCATCCTGCAAGTGTCCACAGCCAGCTGCATCCTGCCCTGCTGCTCCTGCCCTCATCAGGTATCTGCTGGTTCCATCTCAACCAGTGTCCTGTCTCTCTTGGCAGCACAGCTGGAGCTGGCATTCCTTATTAGCAGAGATTTCTTCAATCTTCCCTGGCTCAGACCCCCAGAGCTCCTGACACTGTCTGGGAAGTGAAAGTTCCTGTGGCTGGGGCTGAGGCCACCTCCTAATCCAGCTAACTGCAGGGCTCCCTGCTTGTTATTTCTGTGGAACTAGCCTAGAGGTGTTTCCTCTTCATAGGGACCAAACCTAGGTCCTGGGATTTTTCTTCAGATCTACTGTGATTGTCCCAGGAGGACTACTGTTCTGCCCCAACTCTGGTTTATTTCTGGCACTCAATGTTTGCCCTGAGGCACTATTTTGTCTTGTTTGTGGGGGAAATCTAGAGGGCTTGGAATTTTTTGACCTACTCCACCATCTTCCCAGAATCTTTGCTCTCTAGGTTTTGGGGACACTCCTTTTTCTCGGTTCTCCTCCTACCTATCTTATTGCTCCTTCTCTGTCCACTCTACTGGATACTCTTCCAGATAACACCCTCTAACTATATGTGTCCCTCAGTGTTCTGTCCAGGGCCCTCTTCTCTTCTCCTTTTATACTACTTCACTTGGTGATCTCATCAGATCCCATGGATTTAATTACCATCTCTATGTTGATGATTCTCAAATCTACCCTGTCTTGCCCCAATCTCTCTGTGGATCTCCAACCTCACATCTTCAACTACCTTTCAGACATCTCAAACTGGATGTCCAGTAGACATCTTAAGCTCCACATGTCCAGAACAGAACTCATTATCTTTTCACCTAAATCTTCCTCCCTTTCCTGCCTTCTCTATTACTGTAGAAGGAACACCATCCTCCCAGTCCCTCAGAGTCACAATCTAGAAGTCATCTTGGATTCTTAATTTTCTCTCACCCTCTGTATCTGAGGTTACTAAGATCTATGATTTCACCTTTGCAACATGTCTGATATACGTCTCCTTCCTCTGGCATTGCCACCATTCTAGGGTAGGCCCTTATCTCACCTCATGCCTAGATTATCGTAACAGCCTGCCAGTGGGTCAGCCTACTTCAAATCTCTCCCTACTCCATCTTCTGTTCAACCACTAAAGTGATTTTCCTAAAATGCAGGTCCAATAATGTTACCCTCCACCACCCCTATTCATTAAAATGCAGTGACTTCCTATTGCCTCTAGGAGCGAAATACAAAATGGCATTCAAAGCCCTTCCATCCAGTGGCATTGGCCTCCTGGCTGTTCTCTATGCCTGGAATGCTACCTGGCTTCCTTTAAGTTCCAACTAAAATCCCACATTTTATAATACACCTCCTCAATTCCTCTTAATTTCAGTACCTTCCATCTATTAATTATCTTCTATATGTCCTGTATGTAGCTTGCTTTGCATATATTTATTTCCATGTCGTCTCCTTCATTAGATTATAAGCTCCTTGAGGGCAAGGACTGTCTTTTGCCTCTTTTTGTATTCATGGTGCCTGGCACAAAAGTAGGTTGTGGAAAGATAGGTACTGACCCAGAATTTAAACTGAATCTGGCATAAAAACTATTGAAAACATAGAAAGATTACTCTGTGAAGTGAAAGCAAGTCTTTACGTTCTAAGGAATACATATATTTGGTTGAAATGTCACCATCACTAACAAATTCTTTTTTATGTCAATTGATATGTGATCTCATCAATGCATATTTCCTGTTCAGCAGTGAAGATCCCAATTCATTCACCTGTGCTTGTCCTGTGTAAGTATTGTCCATGCCCTTTAAAACCTCCGTAAAGAACTAACCAGCGTGTCAAAAGCCTTCTGTGCTTTTTAACTTTTGAAGGGTACTAGTGCAACCCCCCAGACTATTGCTATGTTATTCCTCACTCTTTCTACATGATTGGCTTATCTCAATCAATCAACAGAGCAACAAGTTTTTATTAAATGTCTACTTAAGCCAGATACTATACTAAGCACTGGGGTTTCAGAACAAAAGAGAAAGAGTTGCTAACTCAAGGATCTTAGATTCTAATGGGAGATACAACATGTCCATACATATATAGGCATATATCAGGGATAAAGAAAGCAGGTACAAATTAAAGTTGGGGGGGCAGACACTAGACTAGGAATGTCTCTCTCAGAAGGTTAAACATCAGCTTTCTTGAAGAAAACCAGAGATATCCACAAGAGGAGGTAAGAAAGAATTCTAGACACAGGGGAAAGTCATGGAGAAAGGAGACTGAAGGCTATGTCTAAGTAACACCAAGTAGACCATTATGGCTGGACCATAGAGATTGTAGAGAGGAGTAAATGTGTTAGAATATGGGAAAGGTAGGAATATTGTGAAGAGTTTTAAATATTAAAGGAGTTTATTAAATATTAAATAGGAGTAATATTAAAGAGGAGTTTATATGTAAAAACCTGGGACTCAGTGGGTGGGTAGGGGATATTCTTTTCCCACCAAGGAACCCCAATGCTGAGCTTAGGGACTGAGTTTAGATCTAGGGGAACATGAGCTTAAAAAAGTGTGTGTGTGTGTGTGTTTGTGTGTAGAATTAGCCTTTTTGTGTCTCCACTGCAAAGATGACTCTGGGGAAAATCTCTTTTATTCCACTTCTTACTCACACACTATCACGGATAACATGGAGCACCTAGCTTATATCTATCATGTTTCTCCATTGCCTTTTGGGTCGTCTGTGATTTTAGTTGTATGGAAATTATAAATCTGTCCTTGCTAAGTAAATACACCCAAGTGATCTTATTTAACCATTTCATCCACAGTAGAGAAGTGGTCCTTCCCCTTCAGAACACATTTTTTCTTACATTTCATTTTGCCCACCACAGCCCTGTTGTAATATCTTCTGAGTTACAGATAGATAATTTTTCTTGGGAGTCCAGAACAGTTTTGTTTTTTCCCTTAAGCATTTTACTTCCAATACAACACTGTCAGATATAACTTCCTTGGTTGAGATTTACAATTCCTGTTAGTAAGAAGAATATGAAAACAACAATCATCTGATTAAATGAACCACAATATTTTCTGCAAAATATACAATTACTTACAACACATTGTACAGATGGACTAAATTAAGGCTGTGTAATACGTTGACAAAAGCTAGCAGAACTGGATTGGATGGTAAATGCTTCTGAGGCATAACATGGCTTTCTTCACAAAGCATGAAGAAATCTTTAATTGCATCCTCTTGCTTATTCTGCAGACTGTTTCTAAGATAGCTTTGCTTAGCAAAATGAAACCATTTCAGTATGTCAGAAAATAGCATTGAGTCCTAACCTGTCAGTCATTTCATTAATTTGCAAGCCTGATTGAAAGCTGCAGGAAAACTGGTCTTGGGGAATAGTCATGACAGGTAATTACCCAGAGTTTCTAACAAAATCAGCAGCAACATGGCTGGGAAGTACAATGCTCTCTCTAAGTTTGTCTGTATTTTTTTAGGTTGATAGTCCCCAGTGAACTTTCCCCAAATGAAGAAACAACAGGGTCCAATGGAAAGAGCATGAGTTCTGGAGTCAGAAGACCTGGGTTCAAATCTTACCTCTTATGTTTGCTACCATAGGCAAGTCACTTTACTTTTCTGGACCTCAGTTTCCTCATGTGTAAAATGAAGGGGTTAGACTAAATGGCCATGAAATTGTATGGATGGTGAGCTTACTGAAGACTGCCTTCAGTGACCTCTATGTCTGATTTTCAAAGGCTTATGGCTAGGGAGATCTTACTCAAGCTTCAAAGCTGGTAAACATGTATTTCCTTAGTCCTGACACTTCTGGTAGGGTATCAATTTAAAATAGGATTGTATATGACTCTAGTGCCCTTCTAATTTTGGGAAGAAAGAGCTAGGGATCTATCTCTTTAAGGAAAGAATAATAATAACCATGAATTTTTGCATGAGGTGGGATGAGCTTGCTGAGGATTTGTGAGAGACATGAGTTGTTTATAGGCATGCCCTGTAAAAGGTGTGGCTTAGATTCTTTTGCCCAGTGGTTGCATAACACAGACCCAATCAACTTCAGTTGTGCCAGGAGTCGTCAATCATTCCCTAAAGAATCTGACTCATGTTTCAACAGCACAACTGGCAATATCCATCTTGAAACATTAACCATTGGGAGGAGGCTGGGGAGGGGGAGGTGATAGGTAGGAGAGTGGCAGTAGGGGAAGATGAGGCTTGGGAGGTGGAGTACACAATGGTGACAGGACCTGAGTGGCCTCAGGACACATAAGGGTGCAGCTACTGGGGGCCAGTGGAGGATTTTAAGAAAGAGTTAGCAGGCCACGGGTCAACTGGGGAGGAAACATTCTCTCCTACCTCATTTTTTTTAAGACAAAGGCTTAATGATCCTACCCTAGGTGGAAAACATAATATTTAATTTCTTAAAAGCATTAAAAAGCTTTGTGCAATGTCCAGGCCATGGGGCTAATACTTGAATTTCCCTTTTTATAATATTTTTACTTTTAGTTGAGGCAAAAACCAGAAAGGTTAGAACAAAAAGTTGCATGGTGATAAACATTTTATTGTTACATGGAGCAAATTTAGTAAGTGACCACCATGCTGGTGCTGAGATTCATTGTACTTTATCCCAGGTTGATTGGTCCTATGATAGCAGACATAGCCTGCCAATACATGGATTTCTATCGTGTGCTTGGTTGGCATAATTTTGGGAACTCAGGGTCACTTGTGTGCCATCAAAGACTAGGAGCAGGAATAATGCCTTATTGCTACACATGATGGAACACCACAGTCTCTGAAGACTTAAAATTATGAGTAACCCAAAAGACAAATGAGAGGTGCATGTTGAGTGTAAATAGGCTGTAGTCTACGGTGACTTGTAGAGAAGAAGCGGCATAAAAAGACATCCTCAGGGACGTGCATGATTGGAAAAAAGAGGCTGACCAGTCATGTGGCAAAAGTGAGAGATAAAAGATGGATAACCTGAGAGTTATCCTGGTATCCAATAGATATTAGAAAGTCTAATTGAAGGTCTCTAGGGCATTTGATAAATGTTTCTAGAGAATTTATAGAAGGACATGGACAACAGTAGCAAAGAATGAGAAGACATGGAGGAGTTGCAATCTGTGCTGATGGATGGAATACATCCATTGAAAATAGATCTACTGAAATATCAAAATCTTAATCGAGAAATCTTGGTTAATTTTACATGAAGAAACAGCATTAAAAGAATTACAGAGTCTTAGAGTTGAATGGGACAGCTAGGTTGTGCAGTAGATAGAATATTGGGCCTAGAGCTAGGAAGACCTGAGTTCAAATCCTGCTTTAGACATGTTCTAACTGGTAACTTTGGACAAGTCACTTAACTCTGCCTCAGTTTCCTCATCTGTAAAATGAACTGGAGAAGGAAATGGCAAACCGCTCTAGTACCTTTGCTAAGAAAACCCCAAATGGGGTCTTGAAGAGTTGGACATGCCTGAAAAAGACAAGAACAACAACAACAAAGATTTGGATGGTCATAGAGATCACCTAGTCTAGCCTCTCTTCCAGTATAGGAATCCCTCCTACAGCATTCCTGACAAATGGCTGCCAAGTATGTGCTCAAATACTTTAAGTGGTGGGGAACTCAGTATTTAAGGAGGAAATCTGTTCCATTTTGGTACATCTCTTAACTGTGAGTAATTATTTTTTTTAGCACTAAGCCAAAATTTATCTACTTGTGACTTTTACCCTGTTGGTTCTAGTTCTGCCCTGTAGAGTAAGACTGCTCCCTCTTCCCCATCACAGCCTTTTAAATGTTTAAAAGATTCTATCATGTGCCTGTAAAGAACAAGGATATCTTTTTTTTTTATCTTTTCTGAACTCTAGAGGTGACTTTTATATTGGGATGAATCCTTTTGATTTTAAGAAGATGAGAAAAATTCTAGTGAGTCTACTTGTCTTTCCTTACTCCTCCCATGGTTGAGGTTGGGGTTGGGGTTGGAGGGGAGGTTAGATATCTAGATATTTATAAAATTAAATTATGAGAAGCAGTACAGTATAGTAGATTGAGTGCTGGACTTGGTAGCAGAAAGACCTGAGTTCAAATTTTGCGTCTGACACTTACTAGCAGTGTGATCATGAGTAAGTAGTCACTTAATCTTTGAACTTTTAGTTTCCTAATCTGTGAAATGGGGATAATGTCTGTAGTCCCTAACTCATAGGGAGTTGTTGTGAGGAGCAGATAAAATCATGCATGTAAAAGCATTTAACAAACTTAGAAATGTCACATAAATGTCAGTTATTATGATTAGTTAGCTAAAGGATTGTGTGTTACTATGAGTGGGGCTATGCAGAAGCTTCTTGGTTGGCTGAGATTCAATCAATCAATGAACATTTAAATGCCTACTATGCGCCAGGCACTATGCAAAATATTGGGGATGCCAAAAGATGTAAAAGACAGTCCCTGCCCTCAAGCAGTCCACAATTCTAATGGAGAAAACAAACAGAAAAATATGTACAAGCACAGGGTAAATATGAAGTAACTAAGAGAAAGTCACTAGAATTATGAGTGGTTGGGAAAGGCTTCCTGTAGAAGATGGGCTTTTAGTTGGGGCTAGGAAGTCAGGGAAGGAAGTAGGTAGAGATGAGGAGGGAGAGCATTCTAGGCATGGGGGACAGTGAGAAAAAATGCCTGGAACAAGTTTGGCATTAGAATGATTAACCAAATATTTTTAGTCCTGAAAAGAAAACACGGTTCTTTCTCCAGGGCCACAAAAGGTTTGGAAGCAGTGTGGCCACTCCCAGGCCATGGCAAATCCACATGTCCAGGCTAGGCTTGGGGGACCATTAAGATAGATGGGGAAATTTAAGGCTGTCCCATCTAAGATGGGGTAGATTTCTTTCTGCACTTCTAATGGCCTTACTCTAATGTATGATTTCTGAATTTATATTCTCTTTTTTCCTTGGGAATAGGCCCTAGAAATTTGTTCTTCTGTTTGGAAAAAGGGAGAAAGGGAAATGGGTACTTTAAAAAGGGTGGCCTCGGAGTCAGGAGAAAAAATGAATTCAGATAGGGTCTCTGACATTTACCAGATAGGTTGTCTCAGTTTTTTCATCTGCAAAATGAGTATAAATACCTGTAGTAGCTACCTCATAGGATTGATGTGAAGCTCCCATATATAATTTACAAATTTTAGAGTGTAAATGTTCCTTATTATGATCATCATTATCCTCCTCCTCATCGTCACTGCCACCACCATCCAGAGACGTAAAAATGGTCAGAGGGAAGGGAGACTAACAAGTCAAGCGTATGAGCATTTAGGAGGTGCCTACTAGGTTCCAGGTGCTATGCTGAGTGTTGGACCAGTAATTAGCCTTTGGATATGGCAGATCTTTAAACACAGGGACCCAGGTTCATCCAAGGACCCAAGGAAAATCCAAGAGCATAATGTCCTTTCATTGGGTTTCAGAGATCAGGGAAGTTTTAACAACATCCATTAAATCATTCAATAAGCACAGATCTACTATTCCCAGACACTGTGCTAGGTGCTAGGGATGCAATGATAAGTGTTGAAACAGTCTGGGCTCTTGAGGAGAGGGCACCGATACTCTACCTAATATTCTACTGTGGAATACAAAAAGGCACAAGGGAAAAGGCCAATAATAATAATAAATATGATATATAATTTATAATATATAATAATGATAATAGCTAGTATTTCTCTAGCATCTTAAAGTTTGCAAAGCAAACACATATGTATGTACACATATATGTATATATGCAAAAGTTTACATATGTTAACTTATTTGGTCCTCACAGAAAACCCTGTGAGTGTAGGTGCTATGTTTATCACTGTTTTGTAGATGAAGAAACTGAAACCCAAAGAGGTTAGCGTCTTCTCCAGGCTCACACAGCTATTAAATATCTGAAGCAGCAGTTATGCATAGGAAGAGTAGCTGCTGTCCTGGGATGCTGATGAGGTCAGTAGGGCTGAATCCTGGCATCCTCTACGTCTCCTTCCCTCCTCTGCCTTCACGTTTTCTCTTTTCTAGTCCACTCTCATTTTCTTCAATTACAACATGGCTTCTAGACCCTTCACCTTCCTAGTGATGCCCTGTCTTGAACACATGTGCCAGTTTGCCAACGTCTTTCTAAAATGTGGTGCCAAGAGCCGAATATAATATTTCACATGTGGCCCCTAAATTTAATTTTTTTATTTCCTAAGACAACAACCTTTCTTCATGGACTCGTTTCTTTAGTTTCAAGCTTCTTACCATAAAGTAGGGGTTCTTAACCTTCTCACTGTCATGGTTGTGTTTGACAGTCAGGTGAAGACGATGGACCCCTTCTGAGAATAATGTTCTTAAATGTATAAAATAAAATACATAGGATTATAGAGAGAACCAATTATGTTGAAATACAGTTGTATATGAATATATGTAGGTGTACATATACATGCATATATACACATGTATATAGAGATGTATATATATACTCTGCATATACAGATATGTATATATACACATATGCACACATAGATGTGTATATACATATATATGCATACACACAATGTGTATACACAGCTATGCACACATATATGCATATATATGTACAGGTATACATGCACACATATATGCATGTACACATAGAACAAGTTCACATACCCCAGGTTAAGAACCAGTCAAGAAGAACATTCTAAGCAATAGCTGTAGAGAAAATTCACTCACCTGTGAATTGTTGGAAACCACCAGTACAACAGCCCATGGAATGTTATTGAAAGTTCTTCAAAAGGGAGTTAAAAAAAAAAAAAAAGGACATGCACAAGCCCAGGTTCTGTGTACCGCCAAAAAGTCATGGGGAGTGCTACTCACATAGGAGCCATAATCCACTGCCAGTGTCTGCAGAGCCCACGGGAGGCCCAGGCCAATCAGAATGTCAAACACATTGCTTCCGATGGAGTTGGATACAGCCATGTCACCCATCCCTGGAAGAACAAGAGATAACACGTCCTCAGGGATGGGGAAGGGATTCCAGCAGGCCCTTGGGGCTTCAAAACAATAGACCATTCATGGAGTTTCTTTCTAGTTGTGTTTTGATTTTTTTGTTGTTTTTTTTTTTTTTTTCAAGCCAGACTGTCATTTCACATGGAGCCAGTAACACCGACGGCAAGAAAATGAATGAAATTTCACTTTCTTTCCTTCACCTTTCCTAAGTAAACAAGTGACAGGTTCTGATGCTATTCTATTTGCATTGTGCTCAAATTTAATTTAATTCCAGGCTCTTTATGATCTATGTGATATAGGTTCTCTTGTGCTCCACAAATATTTTATAGATTTATTTCTATTACCTTAGAGATGCTTCTTCCCCTCTCCCTCTCCAGGGCCCAATTTATTCAAAGACAACTTTTATACACCCCAAGATATATAAACAAAAAACTCCCCACATCTAAACCTCACTGGTATTACCAGTATTTTCATTTGCTAAAAGTTGGTAGATATACCAGAAGGTTATGAAGTGATCTTAGAAAACAAATGGGAAGGGGAGAGGAATCTAAGAATTAAAAAAAAATGCTTCTTAAGGGGACCCAAACTCATCCATATTAGCTGCCTACCTGTTCTTCTTTGAAACTAACTGTTCTTATTGCTTTTCAAATCCTCACACATTTCTTGTTTTAGATAGAGGACATTAGGTAGCAGAGTGGCTAGAATGCTGGACACGGAATCAGGAAGACCTCATTCTGAATCCTGTCTCAGACATTTACTAGTTGAGTGATTGTATGGAAGTTACTTGTTTTTTCTGTGCCTCAGTTTGCTTATCTGGAAAACTGGCATAATAACATTTTCTTCCTCATAGGATTGTTGTCAGGATCAAATGACTGTGTGTTACAGGGCTGTCAGTTCTTAACATTAATTGATGGGTATTTCCATTGATTAACATTTATATACAATGGTATACTTTATTTTAGGGAACAGACACTTTTCTAAAAAGTTGCACGTAAATGGAATTTCTCCAACTGTTATATTTTAAGTGCATTAAAATAGTTTGTTACATAAATGTACTGTAAATCCTCCCATAAAGTTAAAGAATCGTTCCTTAATTTATCTTTCAGCGCATCAAGATGAAGAAATGATGGTGAGTGAACAACTTGCCGAGTTCAGTCAGCTCGGAGAGAGTGACTGGTAATCTGTGGTTTGTAGCACTTCCTAAAAATCGATATGTAGCAACAAGTCTCCTCTGAAGGCAAAGTGTCCCAAAGTTAGAAAGCATCTCTGGGGATTCTACCTAGATAGGTACTCTTTATTCTCTAAGAGTAAAATCCTACAACTAGTTCATAACTTGTCTTTTTTTGAAAAACATCTTCCTTATTGACATTGGATTTATTTGACCCATGTTCTCATTCAAAGACAGTTTGCTTAGAACTCACAACCCTTTATTACAACTGGAGTCTTGTGAGATTTCCCTCCTCTTCCCTTCTTTCTTCTCCCCTCTTCCTCCTCCCCTTTTCCTCCTCCTCCCTTCCCTCTCCTTCCTTCCTGTTTCCCTTTCTTCCCTCCCTCCTTCCTTCCTAACCTACCTTGTCTTGCCACGATGAGGCTGGCCATGCAATCAGGCACACTTGTCCCAGCTGCCAGAAATGTGATCCCCATAATCACATCAGGAATACCTAAAGTGTAGCCAATAATTGTAACCTGCGAGGAGGGAAAATGTATTGTTAGAAGGTGTTCAGGAGAGCCTGGGACAACAAAGAACAGGATGCCTTTAGCTTGTGTCTGGGTAGTCTCTCTGGAAGATTGAGCTCATAGTACTATTCAGTTCAATGATGATACATAAGGGATAGAAGCAAGATGTTAAATTTTCCAAGGATGTGGGATCATGGAAAAAATCACAGTGCATACGACCTGTGTGCCATTGCCAGAAGGGCTCCAAAGAATGTACGACAGGAACTGACAAGTGGTGAAAGGGGGCTGCTTTCTCTCACATCCCACCCCAGTCTACCCTATCTTCAAATCAGCCTCTCTGTCTCTCCCTCTCTCTCTCTCTCCCTCCCTCCCTCTCTCTGTCTGTCTCTGTCTCTCATTATTTATTTATTTAGTCTTGAAGCCTAGTACTGTGTACACAGGCAAGTTTGCTCCTTGCCATTTTAAAGATGGAAACACATGGAATAGAAAACTATTGGAGAGCAGAAGGGACTTCATTGACTACTTTATCTGACCATACCTAAAAAGAATTGACCCTAGTAAGCCACTTCTTGATTACCAGAGACAATTTACATAAAAGAGATTTCAACTATGAAGAGTGTTAACAGGTGGCATCTGGGACATTTCAAAACATTGCCAAAAATTAAGTGGCAAATAGTCTTATCCTCAATGAACAGACAGGGGAACTGAGGCAGAGAATAGTCAGGTGAGACAACATCACAGCATGTGCCAGTGTAAAAGCCACATGAGATCATAACACCAAAGCTTTGAAGAGGGAAGGAACTTTAGAGAACATTCAGGAGTCTGGTCCCTTTGTTTTAGGTGGTTCAGTGAGTCTGACATCAGGGAGACCCGAGTTCAAATCTGACCTCAGACACAAACTATGTGACTCTAGACAATTCACTTAACTTCTCTTTGCCTCAGTTTCCTCATCTGTAAAATGGGGATAATAATAGCACCCACCTCCCAGACTTGTTGTAAAGGTCAAATGAGATGATAGTTGATAAGTGCTTAACACAATTCCTGCCACATAGTAAGCAATGTAAAAATGTTGTTAGTGTGTCACACACACACACACATATATATATAATATATATATATAATTTACCTATTCATTTATTTGCTAATTATTACAGATAAGTAATAAGAGAGTGAGGCCCCGAGAGGTTAAATGAATTGTCCAGGGTCACATGGCTAGTAAGTGTCTGAAGCAAGATTTGAATCCAGCTTTTCCTGATTCCAACTCCAATGCCTTATCCCCCAAATAAGAATACAAGCAAATTTATTGTGGCTGCATGTTCTAGTTTGGGAGACATGGACTTGAACAGCTGAAACTGACTAGGTCATTTTAGGATAGCACTTGATTTTCCCCACCCTCTATGAAATTACAAGAAATGCAAACCACATGTTGTAAGTAGCGCAATTCCGTGTGGTTCCCGGTGCATCAGAGTCTGAAAGCCTAGAGAGGAATATATATGTACAAAAGCCTGACTACTCTCTGAAAGCAGTTTGAGAGAATTGTTATTTTCCTGTTGAGAGAACTGGGAGAGTTTACTTAAAGTCCTTTGGGATACCTTGGCTGTCATCCTTTTAAAACCAAAGAACATGTGCAACTTTCCTATTTAATGCTGAATGGCACTTGGTGTGGACTTGAGGCTCTCTGAATGCTTGCATTCTCCAAGGAGTAATGTCGTTCTATTTAGAAATACATTCGATTCATATTTAGTGGCTCTGAAAAGCCTTTTGTGAAATGGAGTTTGGTTTTGTTGGCCTAACTACAAATGCCCTGGCTAAAATTGACCCTCTGGGCCAAACCTTGCTTTTTTCCTTCTAACCCTCAGCTTATTCCCTGTAGTTGTCTGGTTTGGCTCAATTACTCTTGGACTGAAAAGGAAATGCTATTCAAGTTGCATCCTCACTATTCTTACTGATCCAGGAAAGTCTCCATTATGCAGCAGCTAATTATCCAGGTGGCCTGAACTAGCTCCCTTTTTTTCAAGGCTCATTAGTACCTCAGCTGGAGGAAGAGGGAAAGGGAATGTTTAAGATAGGACATCAAAGGGCTCAGTTTGATTACCTTATTTGCCCTTTGCCTCTATATTAAGAGGGGACAGGAGGCAAACTGTTGGATACCCTTATTATCTCCATTATAAACAGATAAGTCATTTTTGAGCATCAGTGTTAAAATGATAATATCACATCCACCATTATCTAACAAATTATCTACACCCAGAATTTAATTCTCTATATGCATCCTGATATACTAAACAACAGACACAAGCTAGGTTAATTGAGTCTTGTGAATTTAATAATTCAATTCAGCAAACATTTATTAAGCACCCACTGTATGCAGAGCATTGTGCTAGATGCTATGGGACACAGAGATAACCCATGGGACCTGTGTTCATGGCATTTGTAATATTTTGCACACATGTTAACTTTTTCCTATGTCCAATTCTGTAGCATTAGATTAGGTCCTTTTCCATAGAAACATTGACTTTTAGGGACAGAAAGGATAATAGGGTCTTTTACAAACAATGTGGTACAGTGGAAAGAATACTGAAGAGTCAGATGATTTGAGCAAATCATTAACTTTTCCAGATCCCAGTTTTCTCATTTATAAAATGAGAGAGTTGAACTAGGTGAACTCTGAAATTCCTTCTTTCTGGCTCTAAATTGATGATCCCTTCATTTTATAAATGAGGGACCCAGAGAGATGAAACAGCTTGCTTTACCCACTGTCACACAGAGAACCAAGGGAAGAGGAAAGATCAGATCTCAAATCCTCCAAGGAAAGCCCAATTTTCTGAATTGCTTTGGGTTTTAGATCTCTCTTAGTTATAGCTGCAGCCACTAATCTTGTCCACCTCAAAGAAGGAGTGACACTGTTGTCTGAAAAACTTCAGGGCTAGTGAGGGCCTGAGGACTAAGCATTTGGTGCAACACTCACCATCCAAACCATCATGTAAGAGAAGGCTGCAATCCATAGGGTGGATGAGGCGAATGTCACCATGAACCACTTCTCCCATCGGGGTTTGTTGCAGTTGGGGACAGTGAAGTATAAGACCAAACTCAGTGGCCAGGTGAACAACCACTTCACTATTTCCAATTTACCAGCTGGATAGAAAAAGGTGGGGGTGGGGAGTGGGAAGGAAGGAAGAAGAAAATATCAGATGACTTAATTTCCCATCTTCTCTGTCTCTACTTAAATTCTGCTTGGGTGGCTACATAACTAATAGGATAACTGGGTGTCTGAGATACCTCAAACTTAGCATGTCTAAAACAGAACTCATATTG
The DNA here is from genome assembly GCF_900497805.2 of Vombatus ursinus. Taxonomy (NCBI): domain Eukaryota; kingdom Metazoa; phylum Chordata; class Mammalia; order Diprotodontia; family Vombatidae; genus Vombatus; species Vombatus ursinus. The sequence goes on from NW_020954619.1 coordinate 4,555,628, forward strand.
TCCTGAAACTTAGCCTTCTTATAAACTTCCTTGTTTGTGTGTAGGGCACCACTGGTTTTCCAGTTACTCAAGGTCATGTTCTTAGAGATTTCCTTGACTCTCTCTGTCCCCATGTCCAATTAGATGCCAAATCTTGTTAATTCTACCTCTAATTTCCCTAATTTATTATCTTCTCTCCCCTCACATAGTCACCACACTAATTCAAGCCCTTCATCAACTCTTCCCTAGACAAAAATAAGTTTTTATTGATTTTTTTCACATCACCATAGTTTCTCCAAGTATTCCTCCCCCTCCATGCAGCAAAAAGCCATCTCATATGACAAATGGTATTTTTTAAGACAACAAAAGAAAAAGGGAAAAAATCAGCATAACTGATAACATAGAAAAAAAAGAGAATATATGCCACATACAATGCTCACGGATCTCCTACCTCTGCAAAGCAGTCAAATGGAGGTGTCTTTTTGTATTTCTTTTTTCAAGCCATGCTTGTTTTTCGTAATTCTGAAATATTCACTTTCAATTCTCTTTGTGTTTCTCTTAACATTGTTCTAGTCATTGTCTCACCTGCACCCTTAGGAGAGCCTCTTAATTGAGCTCCCTACTCCTGGCTTATTTATTCCCTCTCCAATTCCCCATCTTCATAGCTGACAAACTGATATTTGCAATATACAGATCTAACCATGATGCCTTTCAAAAACTTGCAGTGGTTCTTTATTGCCCCTTGGATATGATATAAAATTCTCAGTCTAGCATTTAAAGCATTCCATAACATGGCTCTTACTTACCTTTCCCGTCTTATTTCATATTGTTCCTCTTTACAGGTTCACCATTTCAAACCACGTTGGCTACTTCTCCTATATGATATTCTATCTACCATCTCTCTGCCTTACATTTGGAATGCCGTCTCCCCTGACCTCTGCTGCTCAGTACACCTCTCTTCCTTCAAAGCTCAGCCCAAGGGCTACATCCTATAGGAGGTTCCCTGATCCCTCAGGTGTTAATGTTTTCTATTTCTTGATATCACTTTTGTATCACTTCAAGTGTACTTTGAAATTACTTATGAAATTCTTTGAATGTTGGGATTGTTTTCATTTTTGTCTTTGCACTCCCAGCACTCACATCAGTGAATTGTATGTACTTAATAGGTGTTTAATATATGTGTGTTGAACTGAATTACTGTGTACTAATGTCTTCCCTGAGTGTCCTAGAGAGCTGATCTCAGAGTCAGGAAGTCCTGGGTTCAGGAGGTGCCTTTGATACTGACTGTGTAGTCCTGGGCAAGTCACTTAACCATTTAGTGTCCCAAGTGATTCTCTAAGACTATATAAATTGCCAAGAAGGTTCCAGCCTACATTTGTAGAGGAAGTCCTTCATGAGGAGCTCCCTTCATCAAGGAAATCTTTAGCCCCAAGTGCTCCCCATGGGCCAATTGCTCTGTTGGGTTGCCAATAGAGAGAAAAGAGGAAAAAAGAAAGTGATATTCTTGTTATCTTCTTGTCACTTTGCAAATGAAAAGAGGCAGTAAAAGTCAAGTCAGAACTTTTGGCTGGAAGAGGAAGGGGTAAAGGGCTAATTAAGAAGGTCACTTGCCTTTTTTTCAGGGTACAATAGGTTAATGGCTATTTTCATAGTTTACTTTATAGATGTTACCGTTAATACAATTAATTTTAAAACTATTTATTAGGTGATTACTATGAGTGAGGTACTGGCGAAACAAAGATGAAAAATCCCTGCTTTTAAGGAGTTTACTTTCTAAACACAAAACATAATATAATCTTTGTGAAAATAAGGAGAGGAAAGAGAAAATATATTGTATTTAAATGGAGAAACTGAGACCCAGAGAGATGATAGAACTTAGGATTCATTACTGGGGCCAGGAGTAGAATGCAGAAAAACAAACAAAAAATAAATCCTCTAGGCCATGTCTACTATACTTTGCTGGGTCAATAGAAAGCCCTCAATAAATGCTTCAAGATTAAGTCAAGATCAACTATCTTTCTCAGGATGTTACTACTCCTTAGTCAGTAGGCTAGTGTGAGCTCCATCAGCTCTCGCTTCTGTTCCTCTTTTGGGACAGGAAGTAGTCAAGTTACTTGCACAACTGCTGAGGCCAGAGGTACAGTTAAAAGGCATTTGTTTAAACAATTAGGTGGAGAATTTTAATATCAACCAAATACCTGGCATTGGTGCACAATTGGAAAGGAAAATATACACATCTCATTTTTTTTTTAAAGAGGCCAAAGCTCTAAGTAAATAGCTTATGTCTTTGACACTGTTAACTTAAGAAATGTTGAACTCTGAATATGCAGTCTATTGTTGGAAAGAGTGAATGGCTTTCAGTGAACATAGCGGCACCTTGTGGAATTGTTACACATTACATGTGTCTAATGGGGATCATTGAAGAGGGAGTCCCTCCTCTGCTTGCTGATTTCAGCATTTGGCTGAAGGAAAGATCATATGAAAGATGTTTCTCCTGATAATGATAATGTAGGTTCGCAAATTAACTTTGCCTCCGTTATCTTGGAGCAAATAGGATTTGTGATGAGAGAACAAGTAGGTAATTTTCAAGTATGGCGCAACTGTGACAGTCTAATCTTGGCCCCTGGGCTATTTGAGGGCATTAGTTGGGAGAAAAGTAAGAAGAAGCATTGGGAGCCTGGAGAGGGACACATAAAAGGAAATTAGGGGATATGGAGGACAGGTTTTGCCTCCTCCCCAGTTTTGCCTCGGTCTATCTTGCCCTTTCTTCTTCCTTCCTCCCAGAGACCATGGGAAGAGAGGTAGCCTCCTTGTGGAGACAGAAGGCGCTACAGCATTGAAGAGGCAGGGCATGGAAAGATAGTGGATAAAGTCTGATAAATGGTCACAACTATTTATAGAAAGGAAGAGGCTGAAAGCTGGACTCCTACCTAAGACATCATAGATAACAATTGAGTAGGTATTGTTTGCCTTAGGTAGCCAAGAATTAGCTGGGGGGGACCCCACCCTTGTGAGTTTGCAAATGAACTCTTACTGTAGAAAAGGTAATAATATTGTCAACAATTTCAGGACTTCCTATTTTAATATATGTGGAGTTAACGGCAGTCAAGCATGTGCTAGTCTTGGTGAATACATTTCCCAGAATTTCCTCACAGCTGCCAATCTGACAGACATATTTTGTCTACACTTTGCCGTGATGGATGAGCCATGCATCCATTTATTCAATCTTCGAGACATACCACTGTGCATGCATCGTCCCTCTACCCTCTTTGCTACTCTAGTTCTGAAAGCAGTAATTAAATCAACACTACCAAAATATTCCTCCCTGGCTACTGCTCCCCTATCTGTGTTATCTTCCCCTGTTAGAATGTGAGCACACTGCAGGTCCTTAATTCATACTGGCTGATGGATTGATTGTGAGGATCAAATGACTTAATGTATACAAAGCACTCTCTCAACCTTAAGCACAATATAAATGTCAGCTATCCCGGCTCTTTTGGAATCTGCTTGAATGTAGTAATATCTCTGATGTTTATGCTATTTAATCTTGGCTGTAAGAGCTTTGCAGCACCATGAAATGGTTGGTGACAAAATGTTTCCTATTTCTTGATGAAGTCTTTGTTTTATTTTGTACTTGTAAGTGGACATGCATGCGGATTTGAATTGGGGAAGGGGAAGTTGCTTTTACTCTGTATTACTCAGTTTAAAAAAAAAGATGAGAAAACTACATTGTCTAATTTTGACCCCCTATTTTTTGCAAGAGATAGTTTAGCTAAAGAATTGTTCTTAAAAAACCAGTTTAATATTTTTCAAATCTTCTAAATTTTAGAAGGAAAATGGGATGGTAGTTCCTAGTGGGCAAAAAAGCAAACCAGTAAAAAAATAAATCTCTTTTCTCCTCAATCCTCTTATGAAATTTTTTTTCAGGACCTTTGTATGTATTCTATTTTTTTCTGTCTCATGGAGTAAGAAAGCACTTAGCTCACAAAGAAGTTGGAGATGCAGAGGCCTCGTCTTAGGGCAAATTGTGTTCATTGTGGTGACCTAAGTTTTGACTACTTTGGGCCCTCTTTATTCCCAGGTTTTGTCTTTTTTGTGCTGGTGCTTCCATTTACTGTTAAGCACAGTTTGAGGCTGGTTCCCTCATGCTCATACATGTTTCATTTCATGCAGCCTCAGCTTTGGACACAGATCTGTGTGTCCTAAGGCTCACCACAAGAGGGTAAATGATAATAGGCAAAGATCACCTGGGAACACAGGATTGGGAGCTGGAAGGGACTTATTGAACAATGAGTCTAAGCCATCATTTTATGAAACAGGAAACTGATGTCTAGAAAAGTGCAGTGATTTGACCAAGGTCTCTTAGGTCAATTTTCTCCCTCAAACTCTCCCCATCCTCTTCACGGGCTTCAAGCACTGGCCATTAACCCTCATTTCTGGCCAAAGAGGTGAAGGGAGCTTCAGAATGTACTTGTTGTAGCCTCTGAATCAGCTTCTCCGCAGCTTTAGGACTGTGTGAAAGCCACTGATCTACCTTTGAAAACTAGGGCATATCAAGAAATAAACCAACATCAACGGGCAAAGCTCCCCTCCCAAACAACAACAACAACAAGAAGAAGAAGAAGAACAACAACAACAACAATAACAAACTTTTTTCTCATTTCTTTTTCTGAAAGTGACCATTTGCTTTAGCTATTTGAGACTGGAGGAGATGTATAAGCAAATTTTATTTTTATTACTATGATTTTTTTCTGTTGTGAAACTTTTGGCTAATTCTCATCAACTGGCAGAAACTAAGAGATCAATCAAGCAATCATTCAACCAGGGTTCATTAACTGCCAACTATATACCAGACATTGTATGAGGCACAATGGAGCAGCCAGGTGGCACAGGCCTTGAATCAGGAAGATCTGAGTTCAAATGACTTTAGACACTTATTAGACTGGGCCAGTCACTTAATTATTTGCCTCAGTTTCCTCATCTGTAAAATAAGCTGGAGAAAGAAATGGCAAACCACTCTGGTATCTCTGCCATGAAAATCCCAAATGGGGTCATGAAGAGTCAGGCACAACTGAAAAAAGAAGTGACTGACTGGATTGTTTGAGGCACCGGGGATACAAAGACAGAGATGAAATAATCCCTATCCTTAAGGAGATGCTTTCCAGGTTGCTTAGAGTTGTTGTTACATTATGTATTAAAAACTGAGAACAAATTTGAATGGAAATTTATTAATACATTTGCAATTCTTTTTTTAAACTAGCTATGACAAATATGATAATTGTAGACCAAATAAAGATTTAAATAATACATTTTTGCTATTAAACTAACAATCACTTTAGATGCGTAAAGGGTGTTAAAAATGTATTACCTGTATTAAAATTCATCCTATCCTATTTCAATTTCCTGAGTAAATGGAGGGTGGGGGGAAGAATCCTATTAAAATTACTGGAAATTATATATTTTTAGTTTCATTTGGCCCAGTGGAACCACCGCGAAACTGTGATTTCATTGACCACATGATAAGTGGTGGGGTGGGGGGCAGAGAGGCAGTTTTTGATTCTCAGAACAACAAATGACCTTTGCAGTTTGACTGCAACAGTCAATAGCAGAATGACTAAGCTCACCTCTGATTCTTGATCCTGTGAGAGAAAGCTCGGGCAGGCAGGCAGGGACACGGATCTGTGTGTCCTAAACATCGCCACAAGAGGGCAAATGGTGAAAGGCAGAGATTGTCTAAGATCCCAGAATTGAGAACTGGAAGGGAATTACTGACCATTGAGTAGCCCATCATTTTACAGAATAGGAAACTGATGTCTAGAAAAGTGAAGTGACTTCACCAAGGTCACCTGGATAATAAATAGCAGAACTTAGACTCAACCCTTGGTCTTCTGCATCCATGATGCTATCATCCATTTAAATTAACAGGCCTTAGGAATGCAAATGTAGGTGATTTGTTCAAAATAATATCTCATGAAACTGATGACTGAAGATTGAAGCACATTTTTTTCACTTTATTTTTCTTGCTTTTTTGCAACATGGCCAATATGGAAATATGTTTTGCATGATTTCACATGTGTAATGGGTATCACATTGCTTGCCTTCTCAGTGGTTGGGGGAAGGGCTAGACTAGGAAAGGAGAGAATTTGGAACTCAAAATAAAAAACATGAATATCAAAAAAAGAATAAAATAATAGCTCATATTTCTCCAATCTTCTGTGGTTTACAAAAAAGCTGGTGTTACTACAGTGAGTTAGGTAGGACAAATATTATGTCTACTATACAAATGGGACAGCTAGATGGCACAGTGGATAGAATGCTGGACCTGATTTCAAATCTGGCCTTAGACACTTACCAGCTATGTGATCCTGGGCAAGTCACTTAGCCCTATTTGCCTCAGTTTCCTCATCTGTAAAATGAGGTGGAGAAGGAAATGGCAAACCACTCCAGTATCTTTGCCAAGTAAACCCCAAATGGGGTCATGAAGAGCTGGACATGACTGAACAACAATAAAAACTAATAAAGAAACTGATATATGGGCATACCTCAACTTCTGGGTTCAGGTGCATTCTGCAGGCTTATAAGTTAGAGTTACAAAACACGGGAATTTGGCTCATAATTTCAGGGACAATCATTCCTGGGAGGTGAAGGGTATGGGTTGAGAATGAAGCCTTCTTGCTTTAGCAGCAAGATCCTGGGCCCACAAATGAGGTTTTTTTTAGGAGTTGGTTCCAGGGGATAGTGAGGCAGAGGAGGAAAGAGGTGTCTTTGACTGAGTACTCCCATGCTCCATTTCAGTGGACGGATGACCACGGCTCAGGGCTACCTTGCAATGCCCCAGGGCTATAAAGGAATTGCTGGAATCCCTGGCATGGGACTGCTAACTTTGGGTTGCTTTAAGTCTCTCTGGTTCCTACAACTTGTGCTAAAGAGACAGAGTCCTATCAGACTACCCAGAAATGGAGCAGCAAACCAAGGATTTCCCCCTAATTATAGGGAGATTGACTGAGGTAGAATTATAGACTTAGCCCTGGAATGGCCCTTAGCAGTCATCTAGTTCAACTCCTTCTTTTTGCAGATGAGGAAAGTCAGGGATGAGGAGGTTAAATTACTTGCCCAAGGTCACACAGCTAGAAGCTGGCAGAATTCTAATTCGAATGTGCTTTTAGTCTTTAAATCCAATGCATGCATCTTTCACTCTTTTCCTGTTCCTCTTGTTCAGGAAGGATGCAAGGGCCCCAAAGATATGAATGGGGTCTTTTAATAAGCTGGAGGGATGGAATTCCCCACTAGCTGTCCATCTTTGCTGATTTAGGGTTGATGAGAACTTGTGAACAGTGCCAAGGGTCTTTGTTATCAAAAATATCAATAGTTCAGAGTCATATAGTGATTTCAGGTTTCCAAAATGGAATGGGGCCACTATGACTAAATCTTCAAGACAGAACATCACCTAAAATTAGGGAGACAGAATTGAAGGTCTTTTGCAGTCTCTTCCCAGCATGATCTACTCTATCATGTTGAGTAGAATTCATTTGTGCAAGGAAGCAGAAGTAATATGAGTCAAGAGTAGCAGACTGGATGATGGAGACTGGGGCTCAGTGCAAAAGCACAATGCAGTGGCCTAGGCCCTGACATATCTTTGAAATCTGTCCATCGGAATGAATGTGCATACTGTGTAGTAAGGGCTTCTGAAATGTAACATGCACCAGCATATGGAAAAATTACATGATTCACCTGGCCATTTTTTAATCAAAGAAAGACATCAGCAAAACAAGCATTTCTCGAAGCTCAGTTGCAGGCTCCCATAATGGAATTCTAACAAATGATTTCAGTTGGAGGAATGAAGAAATATTTCAGATTATGGTAACTAAAGAGACAGAAGGTAGCGTAGTGTTTAGACAGCCTGCCCCTGCATGTATGGGCTTGGTAACTCTGGGCAAATCATTTAACCTTTTAGTTCTTCCACAACTATTACGACTACTATGGCTACAACAACAACTACTACTACTACTACTACCACTACTACCACTACTACCACCACCACTACCATTATTACTACTACTACTACTACACTACTACTACCACCACTACTACTACCACTACCACCACTACCACTACTACTACTACTACTACACTACTACCACCACCACTACTACTACCACTACCACCACCACCACCACCACTACTGCTACTGCTACTACTACTACTCCTCCTACTACTACTCCTACTACTACTACTTCTACTCCTCCTCCTCCTCCTACTACTACAACGATTTACAGAGTGCGGTCAGGTTTGTAAAGTGCTTTATAAATATTATCTCATTTTATCTTAACACTTCTAGGAAGCTGGTACTATTGTTATCCCCATTTTGCAGAGGAAACTGAAGCAGAGGTTAGGTGACTTGCCCACAGTTCCTCAGCTAGTAAATGTCTGAGGCTGGATTTGAACTTAGGTGTTCTTGACTGCAAGCCTAGCACTCTAGCTACTGCACTACCTAGACAACAACAACAATAATAATAGCTAGTATTCATGTAGTACCTACTATGTACCAGACCCTGTGCTAAGCACTTTAAAAATATTCTCTCATTTGATTCTCACAACAACTCTGGGAGATATGTATTATTGCTATCCCATTTTACAGATGAGAAAGTTGAGATTAAGTGACTTGCCCAAGGTCACAAAGCTAGTAGTGTTTGAGGCTGAGTTTGAACTCTGGTCTTTCTGACTCCAGGCCTAACACTCTATCCATTTTCACCACCTAGCTACCTCTAATACATGAGACTATGAGTGGCAGAAGATGCTGACCTACATTGGTAGAGGAAGTTTCCTCACATAGCAGTTCCCTATAATAATTAAAGCACATGTCCAGCCCCCTTCCCCATTAAGATATTTAAAATTAGTTTTTTTTTTTCTTATGGCCTAGGAAGAAAAGGAAAATGTTTCAGTGAGTGGCAAAAATGGCTGATTTTTTTTCTACCATTAAAACATCGCCAAAAGTAAAAATTTGATAGTCTTGGCCCTGGTTTTCTTAGGGAAACTAATAAGTATGGAACTTCCTACTTACTCTTGGTTATTATTATTTTAATGGTAATAATGAGAAGTAACATTTATGTAGCAATTAAAAATTTCTAAAGCACCTTACATATGTTATTTAATTTGTTTAGAAGTTGACCATGGAGCAAATTCCTATCCAGTCCCTAGAGAGCTCTGGATTATGTACTACATGTTGTCAACTATGATCTGATTCTACTGGGAAAGGATTAAGGTCCATGCCACTTTCCCATGGGCCCAGGACTGGCTTTTTAAATAATGCAAAATAAGCACTAATAGGACCACAGAATTTTGGAATTAAAAGAAACCCCAGAAGTCATGTGTTCCAACCTATACCTAAACAGGCATCCCCTTTGCAACATCCCTGAAAAGTGGTCATGCCATCTTAACTTTAAATCCTCTAGTGAAGGGAGAACCCCGAAGTCCATTCTGCTTTTTGTTAGCTCTAATCATTAGTATGTATCAAGTTTAAATACATCCCTCTACAATTTCTACCTGTTATTCTCAGTTTTTTTTTCTTCTGGGGCTAAGCAAAAAAAAAAATTAGGCTTTAAATTGGTAGATTGTTAGAAGGAACCTTAGAGGTCATTTTATACAAGTGTCTCATTTTGCAGATGAGGAAAACTGATTCCCACAGGAGGATTTGCTTAGGGTCACAAACTTAGCGTGTAATAGAGCTATGTCCCAAAGCCAGGCCTTCTGACTTCAAATCCAATGTCCTTTCTACTACATCATGCTGAAATCTAATCCCCTTTCCACGTGGGATAAGAGCTGGACTTTGTAATTTTGTTAGTGAGGAAATGCTTGGTTGAGGAAAATCCCTCTACCAATACAGGTTGATACCTTCTCTGCAATGTTGAGTCTTTAGAGAACTGTCTAGAGACTTGCCCAAGGTCACACAGCCAATATGTACCGTAGGCACAACATGAACCCAGGTCTTCCTGGCTCTGAAGCCAGCTCTTTATTCACTATTTCATGTTGCCTTTGTCTTCCACATGACAGCCCTTTAAATACATGAGGACAGCTATCATGTCCCCTTGAGTCTTCTCCATATTAAACATCTCTGTTCCTTCAGTTGGCCTTTGCAGGGCAGAATTCTCCGGTGCCCCCAATCATATTGTTTCTTCGTTTATCTACTTGTGTTAGCCTTCCAATGAACTCCTTGTAATGTTATGTCTAGAACTGAACACAATATGCCATGGACCCTCAAGAGGCCCATGGATGGATTTCAGAGGGTCTGTGAACTTGGATGTAAAAAAGTCAACAACTAAACTCTAACTGAAATGACCATTTCCTTCAAATCTTTCAAATAAATTTTCTTTAGAACATTATTTTGAGAAGGGGCCCCTGGGCTTCACTAGACTGACAAAAGAGTCTATGACAAAATAAAGGCTGAACCCACATTAGACAAAGCAGAGTACAGTGGAACTCTCACCTCTAGAGTTATGGATGCTATACCTCTCTTAAAACTGTCTAAATTCCCATTCGTGGTATAATTGAAGGAAAAGAAGAAGTCCTCATTCCCCCAAAATAACTTTCCCACTTAGGTGGAATTCCACCAGTAGGAGACTTAGCCTCACTTTCCTCATCTGTAAAATGAAGATAATAATATTTATTATAAAGAGTGGTTTGTAAAGCTCAAAATGAGGTAATGTCTGTAAAACACTTTTTAAACTTAAAACTACTATATAAATGCTATTATTATTATCCTATAAATACCAAACTCTTTTGGAAAACACTAAGAAAAGAATAGGGGAAGTATAACCAAAACTCCAACTAATTATAGACTTCATGACAAAGAGCCCCAATTGCTACTAATGATGATATGCCACAAATTAAATCTTGCTGTCTGGTGGATGCCACTCACTGATATATTTTCCTTTTCCTTCTCTCCTGGCCATAAGAAAAAAAATAATTTAAAATACCTTAGTGGGGAAGGGGGCTGGACATATGCTTTAATTATTATAGGGAACTGCTATGTGGGGAAACTGAAGGGAGGCTGGAGGCAGAGCATTTAAGGCTCAGGTTTATTCTTCTCTTTACCATTGCTTGCTTGGCTCAAGGCCCAACAACTTCCCCACTGGAATGATTTTCGTGTGTATGCTGCTGGAGCAGCAGCTTTCAGCCTTCTAATTTGGTAACTACTATCTTGTTCAAAGCCAGTGGGTGGGCACATACTCTGCATGTGGGGCACCAAAGTGAGGCTGGTGACTTTGCACAGCCCTCCCTCGCTCAAATCCAATTCAATTGCGATGACAGGGTCCTCTTTGAGAGTGAAGGACAAACCACACACTGGTAGCCAAGCCTTGGTACCATTTCAAATGACCAGTGACTATGACTCACACTTGAGTGTGTAAGCATTTCTTTACCATAGCAAGGCTTAATATATGTTATTTATTTGTTAAAATCCTATCATGAAGCTAGAGAATGCAGTTTCTGAGAGCCTATCAGGATGCAGAGTGATAGAGGGATGTTAATATTGAAACTCCATTAAATGATGAATATTCATTCAATCTGGAGTTAGTAATTCACATTCATATTCTTCATTCAGTATTTAGTAGTGAATGGAATTGAACAGAGGTACGTAACAACATGTATTTTTATGTTCAAGATACATGTGTTGAGGCAGCTAGTGTATAGAACACTGGGCTTGGAATAGGAAGACTCATCTTCATGAGTTCAGATCCAGCCTCAGACACTTAGTAATTGTGTGACCCTGGGCAAGTCACATAACTCTGTTTGCGTCAGTTTCCTCATCTGTAAAATGAACTGGAGAAGGAAATGGCAAACCTCCCCAGTATCTTTTCCAAGAAAAGCCCAAATGACTGAGTCAGAGACATGACTGAAAATGACTGAACCAAACAAACAAACAAAAATACATATGTATTGACTCATTAGATGATGAAAATCATTCTTGGGCCCTAAGGGCTTAAAATTATTCCGAAACACAAGCAAGGACTTAGGACCTCTTACAGGGTGGGTCGAATGGAGTGTAAGGTCCCTCATCATCATCATCATCCTCTTCTTCTTCTTCATCATTCTCATTGTTCTCATTGTCCTCGTTCTCATTCTCAGTTTCATTGCCAGCCTCAGTGACATCATCATCCCGTCGGGTCCCATTAGCACCCCTCTCTGGGGCATTGCTGGGTCCTGTTCCATTCTCAACAGCATGCTTGATGGGAATTTTTATGGCCACCTCTGACTCTCCATTTGCATATGCTCTGCTGTTTATTAATCTTTGCCTCTGGAGGGGAAAAAGTTCACACATTCTTTACTTGGCCAGAGTACCTGAAAGGATTGTAAGTGGTGTAGACTCTTGCTAAGTAAGGGCAGACCCCAAATGCAGGTTGTCAGGATTTGTATAACCCAGTCATGAAGAAGTGGCATAGGATTTTCCAGCAGACCCTGGAGTCACCTTTAAATGAGCTACTAAGTGAGTTTGGTGATTACTCAAAATAATAGCTAGTTCAGCAAACCTTTTGCATGACTGCAAAATCCAAAGTGCAGACCATATAAAGGTATAAGTAGTAGTAGGGTCATTGGGACGTGGAATATTTTTTGTATTAATTTCATCAACAGCCTCCTTAAAGCACCCAGCTCTCACAGTGCAAGCTGTCGCGATGGTATACTATTAAAATGGATGCTGAAAACTGTTAGGAAGCTAAGAGAGAAGGTAGGGAGCCAAGAGCTGAAACACACACACACACACACACACACACACACACACATTCAAAAGGGAGTTGAGAGAGTGATCTAAAATTTTGTCTATACCACAGTTAGATTCCTATCTCACAAAATGTGATGGAAAGGCTGGTGAAAGAACTCACTTCTAGCTGAGTTAGCACTGAGCTTTTGGGAAACGGCTGTTGGGCAATTACTGGTTATATTATGATGCTGCCTGGTCTAGTGGAGAGAGTTGAACTTGTCATCAATAGGACTTGAGTTCTAATCCTGCCTCTGATACTGAAGGAACTTGGCAGGTTGCTTCTTAGTATTTCAATCAACTTCTTAGCACTTTCTTAATAAGTCCTATCTACTACTTATCTAGTATCCATGATCCTTTACTGTCTCTATCAGTGCAATGAATTCCCTCACCAGCACTTTTGCACCCTCATGAAATCGCAGTTCATTAATGTTTTGAATTTATAAGTAGAAACTTTGTAGTCAGGTTCTCTGAAAACATTCCTTCCCTCCACCTTTTTGCCCCATTTCCAGATACATTGGGTATTACCTCATTAATCAACATGCGGCTGGCCATGGAGAGCCGAGTTTTGGGGGGAAAGTGGCTGGTAATCATGATCCGGAGCCCGGCCTCAGAAAAAGAGAGCTGATGTGGATATGCTGATAGCAGCTCATCCACCATGATCACTGAAGCTTTGCGGTGGAAATTTGCTGTGTGAAAAAGAAACACTCAAGTCAAGATGGGGGAGTAGCAAGGTATAGCCCAAGCACCTCTTAGAGAAGAGTCCAAATCGCTAATCAAAAGCTTTTTTGTGACTAGTGAAAGGTGTTAATCAGTAGTCGTTTTAGAGGAAATTCATATAAATTGGGCTCAGTTTTCTTATTGGTAACAAAATGGGCTTGGACTAGATAATCTTCAAAGTCCCTTTAAACTCTAAATCTGGAATGTGAATCTGAGTGTGACATTCATCATTCACTTAAATGTTAGCTAAGCCATTAGAAAGTAAACTCAATGATCTCTTTTTGTTTCATTCAGATGTGTTCAGTAGAAAAATAGTTTTCCTTGACTTCCTCATCTTTGCCTCTTCAGTTTTTCGTGTGTGTGTATGTGTGTGTGTGTGTGTGTGTGTGTGTGTGTGTGTATCCCCCCCATATATATATACATACATATATTCCTCATTTTCAGGAATGTTTATAATGATGTGTTAGTTACTTCAGAATTCTCTGCAGGATACAGTTTCCAATACTAAAAATCTAGTTATTTCTCCTATACTTGCCAATGAATATGAAATATTTTGGCATCCCATATCTATACTCATGCTATCCTAGAGTTTTCCCCTGTTTTCTAAGCCACAGATTTCTGAAATAATCTTTTAAATATATTGAATAAACTTGAACTAATTACTCTGGTTCTCTGGAGTATTCCTTCTTTGGAGCATAAACAGGCCAGAATATAAGTACTGGAATGAAGCCCCAGTGCAGAATGGAACCAAATACCTAAGTCCCAAAGATCTGGTCTTTCATGAAACATGAACATATTTGCCAGGAAACATTTTACAAGTTCTTTAATTTACAAAATGGGACAATCATCTTCAGACTTCAGTGGAAGGGCAAGGAAGAAATTAGAAATAATCTGTAGGTCTTAAAATTTTTTGATCCAAAAAAAGCTTGTGTGAAACAGAGGGGAAAAAAAAGCAAAACCTCAGCAATTCAAGGGGAAGCTTTGAAAAGGAAATTAATTAAGTCAGAATAACAGCTATGTTAATGAAAAATAAAACATCACAGCTTGAGTTAAATTGCATGTGCTGCCATATAAAGAAATATTTTTTGTTCAACTGAATGGAACTATCATACTAAATCATTGCTCTTTAGTATTTCAGTGAATTAGTTAAATGCTCTAGTTGAGTCTCTTTGAAAAAAAAAAGGTAATTTTCTGTGCCCATTTCAAATACTGGAAAGTGAGGCTGTGTAGCTTGAAAATATATTTGGACTGTTGTACCACCTCACCTCGGTAAATCCCCAGCTGTTGAACTGTTGACATTTAGTCTAAGAGCTTTCACGAATGTTTTTTAGGCTGGTTAGTCTCCAGATATGAACCTCTGTTCTTCTCTTGCATTTAAAGATGAACTGGGAATAGAGGAAGAGCTGAACCCTCCCCTTCTTTAATCACCTGCCCCAGGAGATTTCCTCCTTTGGGTGCCCATTATGGGGTACACAATATGGGATGCTTGATCATAAAAAATGTTTGGTTGAATACCTGGCATTTTTAATCCTAATAATCGTGATCAACTTCCTTGAGCAGTTGCCCATGACCTCTGTGAAGCTTTGGAAATAGGCGGAAGGAGTTATTTTCTACCATTTCCCTCCTAGAGTTTTGTACCTTCGCGGTTACCTTTCTTAAGGAGCACTACCGTTGCATCACAATTGCTGTTGTCATCAATTTCTGCATTATTGGCCAAGCCATTGACCATGTTCCCAGCACTCTTTGTCCTCCTTTCAAAGCACTGATGTATGCAAGCATTGTATCTGAAGGGAAAAAAAAGAAACAAAGAAGGATTTCAGGGAGTTTGGACATGTTTTTTCCACTCCTGAGCACAAGTGTGGCTATTCCAATGATACTGCTTCATCTACATGCCTTTTATCGGGCTAAGTACACATGAGAAACACCTCAACTTTATCAGCCTACATTATTGCTGTTTTTTAATGCCCTCATTCCCTTTGGACTCTACAACTTGTCTCGCAAACACATAAACACTTAGTGTATATAAATACAACTGGCTTTCTTTACTACCATGTAATGGGAAAAAGCACCAGGTTTGGAGTCAGAGGGCCTGGATTCAAATTCTACTTCTGCTTATTTGTCTCTGTAGACACTGGATAAGTCACAGTTCCCTGTCTCTACCAAGAATGTGAGAAGATTGAATTGATCCTGTATAATTTTCTTATTGATCCTATTTACAATTAGTTGCTTCTGTCCAGTAACTGTTTAAGTCTTGGTTCTTTGTCTCTGAACTTGGTTCAGAATTCAGCTGGTCTGTAAAGGGTTAAGTTTAAAAATCCAGCTCTCCTGCTAATCACTGATCTATTCTTGTCTCCAGGAATTTAGATGACCTTGGGGAATACATGTGAACACAAGGGAGTTGGGTCTAATATCTTTACACCACCAAGCTATCCCTCAAGGACATCTGGTTTGCTGTTCAAAAGTCTGGCCCGTTATCTTGCACCTGGACTCTCAGGAGAGAAGGAGAGGGTCATTGCTAGTCCTCATTACCAAACTTCCAGCCAATCATGCTGTTCCCTGCTCTTCAGCTCTATGACCAATCACGTTGTCCCCAATTCCATGATGTCATCAACCTTGTATTGTTCTTTGTTCTGTTCTCCCAAAACATATAAAAGGGGAGCTGTCCTTTTTGCTTGAAGACTTTGGCATAAATGGAGGCAAGCCATTGATCTATTTATTGACAGACAGATCCCCCCATTAACAAACGTTATCTTGCTCAGAGGAATGTGCCTCAGTTTATCTTTTTTGTTAAATTTCAACCATAACAAACAGATTGGGCTTGATGTCTCCTAAGCTTTCTTCAAAGCTCTAAACCTATGATCTTATCACCTTTACAGTGGGGGTGTGTGTACAAGGCTGGACGCTAGGTTGTCAGAACATAAGGATGGACTATGGCAACTCTGTGAGGAGAATATGGTTCTTGAGACATTCATTTGAGTGTGTGCTCCTTAATTTCCAGAAATCTCTGGACTGACAAACCAAAAACTGTGGTAAGACATAGAATAGCTGCTAAGAGTCTGCATCCTGTAGGCTGGGATTCTGGTGTCTTTACCGTCACAGCCCAGCTGCGTGGAGGATAAATGACTTTAACCCGGGCAGTTATGCCTCACATTTTACTAGTTAAGAGCTGGCTGCCAGTCAAAGGAGCTGTCATTTGGTGGTTTTCAGAGGTCATAGTATTTGCTTTACAGTAGTACTATGGGAAACTAGGTTTGTGCATCATTTCTGAACTATAATTCTCAGGCCTGAAATGACATTTATTTGCCTGGGAAAAGCAAGCCAGTGGTATTCCTTATAGTATCTGATAAGGGGCACCTGTACATGGTGCTAAAACTGGCACATCATAGGAGGGGCAAGGCAGGTACCTACCTCTCTGTTAATACACTCTGGGAAGATGCTTATTGCTGGGATATTAGCCACAAATGAGTGCTTTAGGCAGTCTGTCAAAGCATTAAGCATCTGAAGCCAGATGCTCAAGATTTAAATCTTGGCTTTGATATCTATGATTTGTATGACTTTGGGTAAGTCACTTAACCTCTAGGTCCAAGTTTCCTCTGTAAAACTTAGTTGAACTATGTTGAGGTTGATCTGTAGTATCTCTTCCAGCTTTAAATCCTATTATTCTGTGATCCTTCCTTTATGGTTTAAATTATTGTTGTTGTTCAGTTGTTTTAGTCATGTCTGATTCTCTGTGACCCCGTTTGGGGTTTTCTTGGCAAAGATATTGGAGTGGTTTGCCATTTCCTTCTCCAATTCACACTAAGGCAAACGGGTTAAGTGATTTGCCCAGGGTCACACAGCTAATAAGTGTCTGAGGTCAGATTTGAACTCAGGAAGATGAGTCTTCCTGACTTGAGGCCCAACACTCTGTCCACTGTGCCACCTAGCTGCCACTCCCTTATAGTTCAAAAGCCTCCAATAAATAAAACAGGCCTGAAAAATTCATGGGCTACCAGAGTATTTGATAGAATTTCTGGTGCATAGCAGGTCTTTGCTATTCTCCCCATACCCTCCCCCCCTTTTCTCTGACTGTTCTGAAAGTGAAAAAAGTTCAGAGTAATAAAGAGACCTCTGACAGTGCCCCCCCCCCCCCTTACTCTCTGGCATGCTTCCTTTAATGGGCATGAATCTATTGCTGTAAAATCCCCTACCTCTGTGGCCAGCTGAGCTTGTTTTTTAACCTTCAGACAGAATGTTGAGACTCATCCTTAAGTTGGTCTTCCCAGGAGGACACGAATGTGCTAATATGGGCTGTTTTTAACTGCTGCGTTTCTATTTTGTGTTTTTTAATTGAATGTTTTAAATTTTGTATGTGCACCCGAAGCCATTTAATTGTGAAAAGATGCAATTTTATAAATTGCAGGAAAAAGCATACACAACAGTCCTAATGATTAAAGCCTTCAATTGCAGAGATGAAACTAAAACAGCAGAGTTAGCCCAATTTAGAACTCCAGAGTGGAATTTATGAAAAAATGTAAAAGGGAATGTGTGCATGTGTGTGTGTGTGAATGTGTGTGTGTGTGTGTGTGTGATAGAGAGAGAGAGAGAGAGAGAGAGAGAAATACATATTGAAGCTTTAATCCTGATTTTATTTGGATCTTGCTAGTTACAACAGCTAGAATGGAAGTCACATTGGAGAGGTCAGCAGAGATATACACACCAATGGTTTTCATGTTGCATATGTTCAGTAATGGAGGAGATTAGTTGCTCACTGTATTATGTTCATTTGCATATGTTCCTTCTATCCACTGATCATGGGGAACTGTAATGGCTGGAGGTAGGGATGAGAGTGGCCACATAATGAGAAGACAGGACTCACTGGAAAAGACCCTGATGTTGGGAAAAATTGCAGGCAAAAGAAGAATGGAACAGCAGAGGATGAGATGGATGGATAGTGTCATGGAAACAGTGAATGTGAACTTGGACAGCCTTGAGAGATAGTAGAGATAGAAGGCCTGGCGTGCTGTGGTCCATGCAGTCATGACAAGTTGGACATGATTAAACAACAACAAGAGATGAGATGGTCAGTTTAGCAATTTCCCTCTTATCCCCTTTACACTTGAACTTACTAACCCTAAGGAAAGCAATAAAACCCATGCTGAGTGGGAGCCCCTGTTTCTTTGGGGTAAAGATATTTAACTTTTATCTAAAGTGAGTACCGAACCTATCATATCTTCTACTCTTATCATACATTTCCTTGATGGCATCTTTTACTTCTATTTTCCAAAATTCCTTTGATAGGATTTCTGTGGTAGGAGGAGAAATATAGACTGGTCACATGATGAGAACAAGTGATGACAGGTGGGAAGCCTCATTGCATGGCTGGGAAGAAGAAAGTGATAGAGGCCTCATATCAAGTGGGGTGAACTTAGGGGAGGACATGGACAAAAGTCAGGAAGGATAGGCTGGAATGACTGAGTTATGATCTACATTATTTTGAGGGAGCTCCCAATATAACAGATTAATTTGAATATTTGTTAGTACTAAACCAAGAGATACCACCAATGCATTGTTTAATAGAAATAAGGCTATTAACGGATAGGTAGCTAGATGGCACAATGAATAGTGAGTTAGACTTGGAGTCAGGAAGACTTGAGTTCAAATCCTGCCTCAGACACTTACTAGCTTTGCAACTGTGGGCAAGTTACTTAACCTC
Organism: Vombatus ursinus; assembly: GCF_900497805.2. Lineage (NCBI taxonomy): Eukaryota > Metazoa > Chordata > Mammalia > Diprotodontia > Vombatidae > Vombatus > Vombatus ursinus. The sequence continues at coordinate 4,574,773 of NW_020954619.1, forward strand.
TCTTACCCTCAGTTGTCTTATCTGTAAAATGTGGATAATGATAGCACCTACCTAAAGTAAATTTTATATATATATATATATATATATATATATATACACACACACACACACACACATATATATGTAAATGAAATGGGAAGCTATTAGATGGCATAATTCCTTCCTTTGGTGACCATACCCCATATGAGCTCTTTTCTGACTTGGCTCCATTCAGCTCCCCAACACAGAATTGTTGTGAGGATAAAATGAGATAATGTATATAAAGAGCTCTGAAAATCTTAAATACGAGCTATTATCATTATAATTCACATTACAGGGCATTATAATCCCATGAGGCTGGTAGGGCAAGCATTAGTATTCCCATTTTACAGATGAGGAAAATAGGCGCTGAGACATTAAGTGAGTTGCCCAGGGTCGCAAAGCTAGCAATCATCTCATGCAAAAAACCAAGGTCGTTTGGCTCCAACACTAGCACTTCCATCAGGTCACAGTGACTCATGGTGGCTAGCTATGATGTGCATGGTGCCTTAGCAGTACTGGGTGCACAACCATTGCCCAGTAATTACTTGTTGAGGAATCCCTTTATTGATCGGCATTCTCTGAAGGAAAGACTTTTTGGAAAGTCAAACCAAAGCTTTCAGTACCCTCTAAATGTCAATGATCCAGAATAAAACACTAGCTACCTTGTCAACCTCTCCTGCTAATTACTAGTCAAACATTTTATATCTTCAAAAATTTGCAAAAAAGTGAAACTAGCACTGACCCCCCTGTCCCAAACATACATGACAGTAATTATCCATGTGGAAGGAAGATTTTATCTTTTTTGTTGATAAAAAAGAAGAATAAGATTATCAGGATCAAGAAGATGCTCCCTTCTTTCGAATGGAAAAACTGGAAGAGTTAGAAGGAGACTTGTTATTGTTAATGCTCTGGAGAAGTTTTATTAACATTTGCAGTGAAATCCTGCTCTGTGTCCCTCCCCCCCCACCGCCCCAAGTAATTTCCCCAGAGTGCCACAATGCATGGAATCTAGAAAGAGCTTTGAGAAAGAAACCAGGGGAAGAGTATGTATTACTTACTTCATAATAATGATGTAGATAATGTACATTAGCACTAGCACTAAGGACTCCCACCTGCAAAAATAGTAAAAGCAAGTCACAATACATTCAGAATTGGAGCAGAAATGCTTCTGCTATAAAAAAAATAAACCTAACATTGAACTAGCCCCAATCATTACTAGCATAGACAAGGTAATCTTACACAGGCTTGAAAATGTTTCAAAGAATCTCCAAGTTGGAAGCGACCTCAGCTACCAGCTAATCCAACCTGTCCCTGAATAATAATCCCTACTACAATATTGCTACTGTAGCTACAATATCAGTTATACAGTGGCTGACCTCTAGTGAGGGGGAGCCTCTGGAGACAGCCCATTGCACTTTGGAAGAGCTCAAATGATGAGGAAAACTTTATACCTGAAATTGTCTCTATTTGCTCTTCTGAGACATCCATCCACTGTTTCTAGTTCTGCCCCCTTGGGCTAAGTGGAACAATCCATCAACAAACATTTATTAAGGACCTACTGTGGGCAAGGTTCTGGGGTAAGATGAAAATGGAACAGTTCCTGTTCACAAGGAGCTCATATTTTTTTGGGTGGAGATGATGTATATGTGATATATATGCATATACATAATACCCATATATGTGTATATGCAATAGAACTAGCCTAAACCCTTTCCCAGGTGAGAATTTTTTAAATAAATAATTGAAGACAGTGACTTTATTAACCTTCCTCCCAAGACTCTTCTTTGGAGGGGTGTTAAACCTCCCTAATACGTTTAGCTGATTCTTCATATGGCAGAAACTCAAGGCTTTTCATTCTCCTGGTTGTCTCCTCTGGGTCCTTTCTGGTTTATCAATGTTCTTCCTAATTTGGCTCCCCACCCTCAGGTAGGCTTGGCCTTCTCCAAGTTCTTGGGACTACATACAGGAAGGGAGATATGACTCTTGATCGGCTGAGATATTTCTGGGAGAGATGGGACAAGGAGAGAGAAGGCATGGACTTGGAATGGTAAAAGGAAGATCCTCAGAGTAGCAGTCATATGGGGAGGAACCCATACCCTAAAATGTCCCTTGATTCCCAGGGCCCTGTGAAGGTTGGATTTCTCAGGTGAGATCTTTCTTTCTTCAGTCAAGCTGATATTTCATTTCATTTTTGGGGCACAGAGCTCCCTTTTCTTTTGTAGAGTAGAGCTGTAGAGCTTGCCTGATTGATGAATATTTGTTTTCTATCTGTGATTGTTTTCTGCTCAATGAGCATTTGGTGGGAGGGGGGCTAAACTGGACAAGATTAAATTAACTACTACCCATCAGGTCGAGGGCAGCCACGAGGTACAGTGGATAGAATGCCAGGCCTGGAGTCAAGATAACCTGAGTTCAAATCTGGCCTTGAACATTTACTAGATGTGTGATCCTGGACAAGTCTCTTAACCCTGTTTGCTTCAGTTTCCTCATCTATAAAATAAGCCAAAGAAGGAAATGGCAAACCACTCCAGTATCTTTGCCAAGAAAACCCCAAATGGGGTCACAAAGAGTTGGACGTGACTGAAAAATGACTATACAATAATCCTTTAGGTCTGGGGTTTTAAACTGGATATTGTTTTTCCTTGAATTCAACAAACATGTATTAAATCTATTCAATAGATATTAATTCAATTGACTTCAACCTAAGGAAAGATAGTAAGTCCAGTTAATAAGTCTTTTGATTCTGCTCCTCCTTCTGACTTCATTATTTCTTTTAGTGGCACCATCATTCACCTAGCTATTCATGATTAAAACCTTCAATCTTTCTTGCTATTAGCTATGTGACACTGGATAATTCATTTAACATCTCTGGCCTCAGTTTCCTCATTTGTAAAATCATGGGGTGGCGGGACTTGATGAACTCTGTACTCTCTGATTGTATAATCTAGTCAGAAAGATAAGACCTGCTCATAAATATAATCAAAATAAAACATAAAAGTGTTTAAGAGATATACAAAAGAAAGTTTACTTCAACATGCTGGTTTTCCTAACTTCTCCACTTTCATATTTCCCAAAATATATTTTTACCAATATTCATTTGGTTCTTTCCAATTTCAGTGAGCTGAGATCCTGATAACATAGTGGAGAGGAATTTATAATCCATTCTTTAAAGACTCCCTATTGCCTCTAGTGCATCAGCCTAGCATTTAAAGCTCTCTACTGTCTGGCTCTCACTTCTATTTTCAGTAATATTTTGTATCCTATCCTTGAGCTATCAATGAAAACATCTGTAATGACTAAGAAACTTTAGCAGTGCAATCCAAAGATTAAGTAGTTTTAGTTATTCAAGATAAATCAGTAGAAATTGAAATATAACCTTATTGGAGTATCAAATGAGAATCAGCAGATCATAATCCAAGTTCACATTTGCCATAAAGAGAGAAAGCTCAGCAGAGATGTTTTTACTCATGGAAAGTATATATGGGATGGCTTTTGTTCCAGTAGGCCTCATTTTGCCAAAGAGATACTTCCAGTGCTGGGGAGGCGCGGTGTCCCACCAAACAAAAGTGACCCTTCTTTGCTGTGGGTATAATTATTTCTGTAAGTCATTAAGAAAAAAGTCTATTTTGAAATTTTAGTTGGGGAGGGGTGTGAATTTAAATTAAGTCACCTGTGCATATATTTCTGCACAACATACTATTGTTAATAGTAACTCACTTATAATGGGGTTTAAGGTTACATGGTACTTTCCTTGCAACAATACTATTAGGTAGAAAGTGAGAATATTCAGTCAGTAGTTTTCAATCTTGTCTGACTCTTTGTGATCCCATTTGAGATTTTTTTTTTGGTACAGATATTGGAGCTGTTTGACATTTCCTTCTCTAGCTCATTTTATAGATGAGGAAACTGAGGCAAATAGGGTTAAGTGACTTATGCAGGGTCACCTAGCTAGTAAGTGTCTGAGGCCAGATTTGAACTCAGAAAGATGAGTTTTCCTGACTCCAGGCCTGGCAATACCTAGCTGCTCCAGTATGAATATTATATTTTTTTTTCAGGTGAAGTAATTAAACCATTGGAAGATAAATGACTTGCCCTCAGTTCCACAACTAGTTGGTGTCAGAGTTGGGATTCAAGAAAGGAAAATCATAATAAAACTAGCTAGCATCCACAAAGCACTACTAAGGTTTGCAGAGTGCTTTACTGTTGTCTCATTTCATCCTTACCACCACCCTATGAAGTAGGTGCAATCATTGTCTACATTTTACAGATAGGAAAACTGAGGCAGAGAGATTAAATAAATCTCCCAGGGTCACACCGCTAGTAAGTGACTGAGGCAGGATTTGAGGCAGGTTTTTCTAACTCCAAACCCCATACCTTATCCATCTAGTTGCCCCAAACCTAAGTCTTCTGATTCCAAAGCCAATAAATCCTCTCCTCACTATACCATGCTGCTTAGACAGGAGAATAGTAACAGGATAACCAGTCACAGACATGTCACTGGCCCTGCTCTTCCCACACATCTGCGAGGCACTCATTTATCCTCAATGTGGGTGTAAATGTTCTTCATGAGAAAATGCAATTTTACAGTCATAAAATAAGCTTTTCTGGACTTAAAATGATATTCTAATTAACAGGACAGTAGCATTTCCAAGTCACATTCCACATGTACCACAGAAAAGTCTTTCTGTTTCATTACAGTGACAGCTGATGACATTCCATATGTGAGGTCCTCTCACCCCCACTCCCTTCTGGGAAAACTGTGACAAAGAAACCTTTTGCTTTCACTCAGGTGGTGCTGACATTTTGCACAGCACAAAAGGTGAGAAATTTCCTACTACAAATTAGTGGAATTGCAGGAGCCCTTTGGGTACCACAAATGCTGTTGGCCTATAATTGTTTTACAACATGGGAGGTGAACACGGGCCCTCCTTGTATTCCTTTTCTTTGATGCTGAGGATCACCTGGGCCAAAGGATTGATGCCCGTCAGTGTGATACTTGGGATGGACAGTATTTTTTCCTATCCTACTAAAATAGAAACCATAACCATTGTTTTAGCTTGGCTTGCCCAGTGGTAGGGACTTCAAAACTTTACAGTTATTGGGCCTTAATCATAGTGTGTGTGGAGGGGGGAGGGAGGTGCATTTTCTGTTTTATTTTACACTACAGTTGAGTTTCAATCATTAATAAAATTATGTCATAATATTCAATGTATAGACCATTTATTTATATTCAAAATATTTTTCAAAAGAATATCACTTAGGGCAGTTAGGTGGCACAATGGATAGAGCACCGGCCTTGGAGTCAGGAGGACCTGAGTTGAAATCCGGCCTCAGACACATAACACTTACTAGCTGTGTGACCCTGGGCAAGTCACTTAACCCAATTGCCAAGCCAAAAAAAAAGAATATCATTTAATAAAATTTCCTTTAACCTAAAAACTCCAATAAAAACTGAAACTTTGCCAATGGCATCTACTGGAACTCTCTCTCTGTGCCAAAAGGATAGGAGTTAGTAACTTCTTGACTTGCTTTTTTGAATAATTTCATCTTTCAAAAAGTGAAGAGATCAACAAGGGAAAATTCTAGTCTGGATCTGATTGTCACTAATAGAGAGGGGGAAGGGAACAAGCATTTGTATAGCACCTACTATGTGCCAGTACTGTGCTAAGTGCTTTATAAATATTGTCTCAGGTTGCTAGAGTGGAAATGATGGGAACCTTGAAGGGAAGTGACCATGCCATCCTAGAGCTTATGATAAATGCAAGGAAATATGTGTGGAGTCTAACATACAACCTAGATTTTAAGAAAGCAGATTTCAGTAGGTTTGGAGGAAAGACAGCTAGGATACCATGGAGTAAAATGCTTTAGGGGACCTTAATCCAGGAGAAATGGGAGATACTCAAAAATGACATTCTGAAGATACAATGGTAAACAAGTCCTTTGAGGGAGAAAACGGGATTTTAAAATTCACCAATCAGCTTACATTTAAAAAAATGTAAGATGGAAGCAAGACCAGGTAACAGAAGATGAGTATAAGAGTGAGGCAACTCTTATTCTTAAATCATGAACACTGAACTGAACACAATACTCCAGATGTAGATGAGTGGGTTTATCACTAACCTTCTTGGGAACCCAAGATTACATTTTACTCTTTTGGATGGCTCCTCCCACTGCTGACTTATATCAATCATTCAGCCCACTAAAACACCCAGCTCTCTTTTCAGAAAAACTGCTATCTATGCAAGATTCCCCCATCTTATATTTGTGAAATTGATTTTTGTATCCAAGTGCAAGACTTTTTACATTTATCCCTATTGGATTTCATCTTACTAGAATTAGCCCAATATTCTAGCCCACTGGTGTTAAATTCAAATAGAAATAGAGCCCTGAAGGCTCTGTAAAATAGTTTCAGGAATGCCCAATAATAATAATAATTAGAACAAGCTAAGACTGGTGAGATAAGGGCAACAAAAATTTTTATATAAAAATTATAGCAGGTGAAAAAGGCAGATAAGAGAATGGATTCAATTTTTGCTTGGGATGGATGGGAAGATGATAACTGATGACAGAGAAAAGGTATAACTGTTCAATTCTTATGTGTTTCACCATCTTGATTTCTCTGAAAGGAGAATAATCTCTGCTCTGGAAATGAAAGAACAAAAATTACTATCAGGCAGTTGCTACCCAAGGTAAGTTACCTGATCCAGATGAATAATAACTGACAGATGTGATTGCAAAGCGAGCGATATCTGAAAGATCACGGAAAATGGCGATGGTATAAGATCAGAGGAGGGCAAATTTCCCAGTTTTCAAAAAAGAGGGAAAAAAGTACCTGTAAATTACAGGTCTGTGAATTTGATTTCAATCTCTGGGAAAATTATAGAAAGGATTATTAAGGAGATTGGTTGACAAATATCTAGAAAGGGAAGCAGTGATTTTAAAGAGCCAACATGGTTTCATCATGAGCAAGTCATACCAGACTAGCCTCATTTCTGTTTTAGATAGGATTTTTGATAAAATATCTTCTCCTATTTTTGTGGAGAAGATGGTGTGATATGGATTAGACAACGGTACAATCAGACAGCCTCAGTAGGTTTGTGGTTAAAGTTCAGTGTCAATATGGCAGGAGGTCTACTGTGGAGTAGTATTTGGCCATGGGCTGTTAACATTTTTATCAATTACTTGGATAAAGGGACAGATGGTGTGCATATCAAAGTTTCAGATGATATAAAGCTGGGAGTGCTAGCTAACACACAATGAAAGTGTTAAGATCCAAAAGCATCTTGACTGGCTAGAACAGAGGTGTCACACTTAGTTTAGGAGTGGCTGAACCAGATTAAAATGTAATTGGGAAATATTTAACAAATTAAATAAAAATACAACATGGATAATGTGGTTTTCTAAGTCAATATGCAGCTTTCAGGGCTCTATTTCTATTTGAATTTAACACCAGTGGGCTAGAATATTGGGCTAATTCTAGTAAGATGAAATCCAATAGGGATAAATGTAAAAAGTCTTGCACTTGGATACAAAAATCAATTTCACAAATATAAGATGGGGGAATCTTGCATAGATAGCAGTTTTTCTGAAAAGAGAGCTGGGTGTTTTAGTGGGCTGAATGATTGATATAAGTCAGCAGTGGGAGGAGCCATCCAAAAGAGTAAAATGTAATCTTGGGTTCCCAAGAAGGTTAGTGATAAACCCACTCATCTACATCTGGAGTATTGTGTTCAGTTCAGTGTTCATGGTTTAAGAAGCATATTTAGAAGCTACAGACTAATCAGAGAAGAGCAACCAGGATGATGAAAGACCTTGAGTTTCTGAGCTATGAGGACTGAATTGAAGGAACTGGGTATGTTTGGCCTAGAGAAAAGAATGCTCAAGAGGAATGTGATAGTCGTGTTCAAGTATTTCTAGACTGTCCTGTGGAAGATTTGCTCTATTTGACCCCAGACTAGACACTGGCAGAAACAGGAATGATGGGTAGAAGTGGCCAAAAAGCCAATTTCCTAAAGTGGAATGGTTAGCCTTTAAGAGGTGCTAGCTTCCTCTTTCTTGGAAGTCTTCAAGAGGAGGCTAGATGCCTTGACTATGTTCTAGGGGAGATTCCTTCATGTGTGGGTTCAACTAAAGAGCCACTGAGATTCCTTCTACCTCTCAAATTCTGTGATTCTGAGACCCTAGTGCCAATGCTCTTTCCATGAAGTTATGCTACTTTTTATACCCAGTTCCTTGTTTTTCTGCCTCTGAACCTCAGTTTCTCATTGATAAAGTCACTCCTTAATGCTGGACTTCTCTGACATTGTGTGCTTGCTTGGACATCTCTCAACTGTCACTGGAACCTCTACAGATCTTCTATTCTCTCTTACTTGATAAGAAATCTTATATCTGGGACTCTGTTCAGACCAGAGGTGAGGAACCTTCTAGGTCCTTGGGTGCAACCTTTTGAGTGAGTCCAAGTTTTACAGAACAAATCCTTTTATTAAAGGGATTTGTTCTGTGAAATTTGGGTTCAGTCAAAGGTCCATACCTGAGGACCTAGAGGGCTACATGTGGTCTCAGGGCCACAGGTTCCCCACCCATGGTCTAGACCATGGCTAATGGTGGTCAAGGGGTCCTTTCCTTTAGATTGCTCAACTGGTTTTAGAACACGTTCTCCATCCATGTTCCTATTCCCTACATCAGAGGTGTCAAACCCACCACCCCCATGCTGCAAAACAAATCCAAATTAAGTTAAAATGTAATTGGGAAACATAAATTTATTTAGTAAAATAAATAAAAATATAACATATATAATGTTAATTTGTGGTTTTCTAAATCAACAGGTGGCCCACAGGAATCCCTTTCCATTTGAATTTGACAGCATTGCCCTACATAACTATATTGTGACCAGAACCCCTTGTTTAGTTCCATGGATTTCACTTGAACTGTTGAGTGGTACTGGATTTTTGGTAGTGGTCTTTTTAGCATGGTCCATTTCCTCATTTCTCAGTTCTCAGAAATGACACTTTGTTGGGGAGCCCTGGCAGCATGAGGGTAGTTGGGAAGGATTTCTAGAGACATTGGAAACAAACCTTGCTTCTTTCACAACTTTATATTGAGGGCTAGCCCTGAAGATTAGCACCAGGCTATCAGAGAGGCAATATCTCCTAGTGGATAGAGTATTGGACTTGAAGACAGAAATACCAAGGTTCCAGTTCTACCTGTGACAGTTACTAACTATGGGGGCAAATTGTTTCACTGAGTCTCAGTTTCCTCTTCTATAAAAGGGGGACAACACTACCTCTAGTACTCAATTGAATGCTTGCTATGAGGCTCAAAGGAGATTGTTGTTCAGTCATTTTCAGTTGTATCTGACTCCTCATGACCCTATTTAGGATTTTCTTGGCAAACATACTAGCATGGTTTACCATTTCCTTCTCCAGCTCATTTTACAGATGAGAAACTGAGGCAAACAGGGTTAAGTGATTTGAGCAGAGTCATGCAGCTATTAAGTGTCTGAAGCTGGATCTGAATTCATGAAGATGAGTCCTCCTGACTCTAGGCCCAGCGCTCTACCACAGGAGTAATGCTCTTTAAATATCAGTGATTCTCAGTATGAATTCTCAAGTGTTCTAGGAAGCAGCCACTGCAATTTTATTGAGACAGACTTGAAATAAAAAAGCTGCTATTTTACCTAAGAAAATAACAGAGGCCATGATATTTTCTGTTTCTTTAAACAGAGATGCTTTGAATTAGCGTTAGGGTGTGATACAACTGTATTCAGAAGACCTGAGTTTGAATCTCAGCTCTAATACTTATGTGCTGAGTGACCTGGGGAAAATTACTTAAGTGCTCTGAGTCTCAGTTTCCTCACTCACAAAACGAGGGAGTTGGCCCAGATGATGTCTAAAGTGCCTTCCCTATTTATATGTTATGATCCTAGGTGTCCTCAAAACATATACTCTGAAGGTAAATAACCTGTCTGTAGACCTGGTAGAAGAGCTGATCACAAGCTGAGGGGAACCAAAATCAAGTCCTTTACCTTGGTGCTGATCACATAACCCACTTCAGCACCATCAGTTACCACATACTAAGAAAAACCGGTGATACATAACATTTTGGCACTAGTTCAAAGGCAATGCTTTGGGCTATCTATCATGTAGAGTAGAGGATTTGCATTGCATCACCAGATGGTTACAATGTACTCAGGAACACCTGCTTTGTTTTCCCATGTTAAGACAAGACTAAGCTAAATTTCTGATACAAGATGCGCATGACAGTACATTGAGCTATTGCAAAGTATTTCCTAATGTTTCAAGAAGAGCCTGGAGCAATGCATTGCTCTATGGTGCCTAGAAACAGCTTCCTTTGACCAAAACACAGCAATGCTTCACATAAACTGAATACTGGCCACACAACATATATGTGTACATATATGTACATGTGTATATAATACATAAATTTTTGGTCAGTCCAATGATTTCAGCAGTATAGGGAGCCCCTGATGAGGAACTTTCTCTCCCAATAAAGATCAGCACGTGTTCCGCAAATTATAGTTTTAGCGTGTTGCCCAAGGCACTGAGAAGTGAAATTGCCCACGGTCATATAAAAATTACATGGGAGAGGTGGGACCCAAACCTATTTGGAGTCCTTCTGAGTCTGAGGCTGGTTCTCTATCCACTGTATCATGCAGCCTCTCATCTATTATCTACAAATTGATCATTTCTATGATGAATTGCCCCCAATTGCAGAAGCCTCCTGATGTTGATCTGTAGGCATTGTTTTTGTTGTTCACTTGTTTTTCAGTCATGTCAGACTCTGTCGGCCCATTTGGTGTTTTCTTGGCACAGACACTGGAGTGGTTTGCTATTTCCTTCTCCAGCTCATTTTACAGATAAGGAACTAAGGCAAACAGAGTTAAGTGACTTGCCCAGGGTCACACAACTAGTAAATGTTTGAGGCCAGGTTTGAACTGACAAAGATGACTCATCTTGACTCAAGCCTGGCACTCTATCAATTGTGCCCAAATAGCTGCCCTTTCCAGTCAGTTATACTGTCTCTATTCAAGCTATTGTAAGAGTGGGGCTGTCTTTTTGCATAGATTGTAATCCTGGGCCTCATTTAGCTCCATATTCCTCTGTGATATCCTTTCTCCATGATAATACACCCAATTATAATGCTCAGAAAGTGTAAAATCTGCTTTCCTACATTGTGAGGAACATCAGGGCACAAACTGATTGCATGCAGGTAAATGACTATACAATCATGCAGTATAGTTACAATTACCAGGTTCAGCTTAAAAGATAATTCTGTATGCTCCTTTCTGAGCTTCCCACTCTTGTCCTGTGTGGACAATTCCCCCTCCCCCCCAGTCCCGAGCTTTAGAAGAAACCACAATCTTTTTTGGTGAGGTTCTTCCAACTCATACCCTCAACATGCTTTTGGCAGCTACCCCATCACATTTCTGAGGGATTTGCTCACTATTCCTGCATTCAATGACCAGAATTTACTAAACTCATGTTTTTCCCAAGGACACAGCCTAAGTCAGCCTCCATGAACTTCTATTTTTCTTTCATCTTATGCCATAAATTCTCCTTCTTTTTGCCTTTTAAACTTTTATTAATTCTCTCATGACTTGAAAAGTTCTCTTAGGCAGCTTCAAGTTTTCTGCTTTACAGTCCTTTCTCTCTTTGACTCCCAACTCAGATTCTCTCAGATCAGGTAGGGTGATATTCCCCCACCCCCAGATCAATTCACAATTTGTATTAAGATTGCTCTTCTCCCAGTCCAGCAGGGATACACTCAAATATAAACATACAGTATTTAACAGCTTAAAACTCCTCAAAGACTTTTAGGACACCTTGTATGATTGGGAAAGAGGGAATCTGATAATCTATTTTGATGGAAAAGATTTATTCATATTGTGAATGACATCACTATTAAATGCTGAAAGGATGTCATATGTTACCTCAGAAATAGGTCATTATAGACTCAGTGATTTTTAGTCAGAAAATAAAAAAAACAAACAGAATATAACAAAATCAGAGCATAAACCACAGTCATTACTAAATAGCTCAAGATTTACTCTTCCACTTATAAAAGATTCTAATAGTTTATAAAACTGTTCAAAGAATCCTAATGTTGTGTATAGCCTATATCAAGCTTGCCATCTTGGGGAGGGAGGGAGAAAAAAATTTGGAACTCTAAATCTTATAAAAGTGAATGTTGAAAACTAAAAAAAAAAGTAAGTAAATTTTATTTTCCTTTTTCCCCCTAAGTATAAATAAATAAATAAATAAATAAATAAGAATCTTAATGTTGGAAGTAACCTTAGAGTTCATCTAATCACATATTTTAGGAATAGTGGGAAAAATCTCTGAAAAGTAGTTAAACAGTTTCTCTCTTTGCTCAAATACTTTTAGTGGCAGGAAGTTCATTACCTCAGAAAGCAGCCCATTCCATTTTTTGATAGCTCTAAATGATGAAAAATCTTCTCATATATTGAGTCAAAATATGTCTCCCTATAAATTCCACCCACTGATCTAATTTATGCCTTTTGGAACAACACAGAATAAGTCTATTCTCTGTTCCACATAATAGCTCTTTGAATATTCAATGGCAAACATTGTATCTCTCATTTTTCTCCAGACTACACCTCTTTAGTACCCTCAAGTGTTCCTCCTGTGACATGGTTTTAAGACAAATCATCCTTGCCCCTCTCCTCTGAACGCACTGTGGTTTGTAAAAATGTTCCTTTTAAAGAGTGTTAGATATGTAAATTATATTGCAAATGTGGGCTGATTAGAGCTTACAAACAGGAAGGTAGGACCATTAATTCTCTTAATCTGGACCCAATATTACTAATAATAGGTATAAGATTGCCTTAGCTTTTAGCAGTCAGATCATAATGAGTTCATATCAAGATTGAGATAAGCTATAATCACAGTCCTTTTCATATGAATTGTGTGAAGACAGGACACCTCTAGTCCTATGTTTGAAGGATTGATTTTTTTTACCTAAAAACAGGCATTTATTTCTATTTATCCCTATTGAATTTCTTCTATGATTGGAATGGTTGCCTTGAGAGCTGATGGGTTTCCCCTCTTTGGGGGTTTTAAGAGGAGAATGGTCAAGTATTTGTTGAATATGTCATAGTGTAGCTTTATTTCACATGTGGTTTGGACTAGAATGCTGCTGAGGTCCCTGACAACCCTCAAATTTTAGGATTTCTTGATAAAATGCTGACCAGATTCTTCAGTGTGCTTCCATTTGAAACCTTTCTTCAGGTTTATGTCAGTTCATCATTCACCATTCTTTAGGGGGTGGTGTTTAGCTAGCTATGACTTCATCTGCTATATTATCATCTAGCTCCATTTCTTTATCCTGTTGACAAGGATATCATGGGACACATTTTGTCAAATGTCTTGCTGAAATCGAGATACACTGTCTCACAGCATTTATCTCAGTCTAATAACCATATCATGAAGAAGAAATAAAACTACTGTGGTACAAATTTGTAGTAGTGACACAATTGTACCTACTGTGTCCACTACATATTTATATTGTTTAATCTCACCTTGATGCCACAAGGCAATCCTTTTACTTCTCTGTAATTGATAATCTTGCATTCCCCACAGGAACTGTTCCAAACCTTTTCTCTCTTTAAACCCCTCATTCTTTCTTGTACTTCATGTAGCCAATAAGTTCCCAAGTCTGGTAGGTTCTATCTCCACATCATAAACACTATCCCCTTCCCTCTGTTGATATGGACACCATTTTATTTCACGCTGTTATCACTTAGCTCCTAGACTATTTCCTAATTGGTCTTTCTACCTTAAGTTCTCCCTCCTCCCCCATCCATACACCATATAGCTGGTAACACAATATTGTAAAACATGGGTCTGGTCATGTTACACCCCTGCTCAACAAACCTTGGTTGTTCAGTTGTGCCTGACTCTTCACGACCCTGTGGACCATCACACACTAATACTCCATGGGGTTTTCTTGGCAAAGATACTGGAGTGGTTTGCCACTTCCTTCTCCAGCTCATTTTACAGATGAGGAAACTGATGCAAACAGGGTAAAGTGACTTGCCCAGTGTCACACAGCAAATAAGTATCTGAGGATGAATTTGAACTCAGGTCTTCCTGGCTCGAGGCCCAGAACTCTATCCACTGAGCCACCTAGATGGCTCCATATCTCCATAAACTCTAGTAGTTCCCTATTATCCCTATAAGGAAATAAAAACATTTGCTTGGTATTTAAAGCCCTTTAGAATTTGGCTCCAACCTACCTTCCATTATTAAGTATTAGTCTCCGTATACTCTACAATTCAACCAAACTGGCCTTGCTGTCCCCCACACAGGACACTCCATTTTCTGTTTCACTGCCTTAGCCTAGGGTGTCCCCCATGCCTGGAATATTCTCTCCTTATGTCTTAGAATCCCTAGTTTCCTTCAAAGTTCAGCTCAGATGTCACCTCTTACATATTCTTATTTCATGCATATTTATATGTAAACAAATTGCCTCTCCTGATAGAATGTAAGCTCCTTGAAGGCAGAAAGTGTTTCATTTTTCTTTTTATTTCCTGTGATTAGAACAGTGCCTGTCACATAAATGTGCTTAATAAATGTTTGTTAACTGATTGACTAGTACACTCCTGATGGTTCATAGTCATGGAATCATCAGATTTAGAACTAGAAGGAATTCCGCAGACATTTATTCTACTATCGTGATGAGGAAACTGATGCTCAGACACATGAAGCTACTGCCCAATAGTTGGTAGGAAGTGGTAGAGCTGGGAACCCAAATCCCTGACTACAAATCCAATAAGTTGTGGTTATTACTTTCTTGTATGGCAGCTAGGTGGTGTAGTGAATAGAGTACTGGGCCTGGAGTCAGGAAGATTCATCTCCCTGAGTTCAAATCCAGCCTCAGTTTCATCTGAAAATGAGCTGGAGAAGAAAATGGCAAACCACTCCAGAATCCTTGCCAAGGAAACCCCAAATGGGGTCGTACAGTTATACACGACAGAACAACAACACTTTCTTTTATAAATACTCACAAATCATCTGTTTATTCTAGGATCTTACCAGCTATTCATGTAAAACCTTCAGGTTTATAGTTTCTGCCATTTGGAATTCTATGCACTTCCTGCTCTATACTTTTTTCTACTTTTTGAAAAGTAGAACAAATTTTGCCTATCTCTGATCTCCTGTCACCTCTCCCACTGTATATGATTTCTCATGATGATTATCAACAAGTACACCATGATTGCATCTACATTCTTTCAGCACATTTTTTGTGATTTGTCTGGGCTTGGAGACTTGAATTCATTTTAAAAGGCTAGGTGCTCTATTATTCTCATTTGACCTGTCTTAGGTTTCAATTTTCTCAATGACATGTATTCTATACTTTTCAGAATGCAGGTTATTCTTTTTTTTTATAGAAAAACATGGAAGTAAAATGGAAATTGTGTAGCTTTTTCTTCTTTAGTCCTCAGTAACATTATACTATTTCCCCAAGAATTGGGTCTGTTCTTTCCTTGTTCAACTTGTTTTGAACACAGTAATGATAACAAAAAATCCCAACCAAAATTCTTTATTTTCCTTAGAATTTTAAAGAATATCAGACCATTCTGAACTTTGACTTTCTTGATATTAGTCTTATAGATTCAGGGTATTCATACATAATTATGTGACCTTTTCATCTTCACAGCATGACCTTTGTAAATCTGAGATTATCAGAGACTGCTATGCATCCACATTGGTTTCATATGCCTCCTTTATTACTGCACTGTCAGAACCTAAATTTTTTTGACTCCCTCTTTTGGTATCCTCATGACTTTAGGAAAATTAGAAAAGTGTTGCTGTCAGTGCATTAGGTATATTCTCTGTGGCAAATTTATGGAAGAGCACGAATAAGAGTCACACAGAATGAGAAGGCACGAATGGGTTGAAATCTATATTATTGGACCCATTGCCTACATTGATGAAATACCAATTCTACTGGAGAATTAGAGAAACTCCAATTATCTTTTAGTTATGGGATTATACACTTTTTTTCCATGAAACTACTGTGATTTGCTAAATGTTTGAGAATGCACATCTGACTATGCTCAATGTTATTTTCTAACAAGGTCAACTTTTCCCCAAGATTCTCATCATTTCCATATCAAGAAACAGTCTAAATCCCAGTCCTGATGCTTAACTACTTCACTGACCTTGAATAGTATTCTCCCTCTCTGGACCTCAATTTCTTCATCTATAAAATGAGGAGCTTAGACAAAATGATCTTTCAGGTCATTTCTAGTTCTAAATCCTTTCCAGTTCTAAATCCTGTGAGTTTATGACTTTTCTTGGTCAGAATGAAGCCCAGAATAGGTATTCTCATTTCTTCCTCTGTCATCTGAGCACTGAAATTCCAACTGGGTCATTGAGACATTATCATATGTTTTATTTTTAGCATAATTGGACATTTAGCAGTCATTTGAAAGTTTGAACTTTCCCCATAATTCCTATATCTTGCCCCTGTGCTGGTTTTGGTAAAGATCATAGAATTAGAATTTGGAAAGCATCATGCATGTGTTTTCCATGATCTGTGTAGATGGTGTGTTGTATGTTCTCAGAATATCACTTCTATTCCTTTCTCTCATTTTATACTCACCCAAGGATGGGCTCAATACTGTGTCTTCCCTCAGGTTTATGGATTCTTATAGCTCTATATAGCTCCTTAATATACAAGATTATTCCTGCCCCTTTTCACCTCATTAAAGACTAAAGGTATATCCTTTCAACACAGTTATGAATCTGATCCACACAGTTATGAATCTGATCCCACACAGTGATCAGATCTGATTGGATCATGATACCTATGAGAGTCTATTTATCTCTTTGTTTTGAATTTGCAAGTTTGATTTATTTATTAAACTGTATACATGTAATTATCCAAGGTAATTATCCAAAGTTATGCAGATTTCCTCTGACCTTCTTTCTTGTTATTTTTCTCCAGAAAATTTCTAGGTACTTACCTCTGTCATGTTATTTAATTCTATGTAACATTTATCTTCCATTGTATTTCGTTTTACAACTTTATCTGAGTGGCTTCTTTTTTCCTTTACCCTCAAATTTGAGTCATCTTAATTTTGGTAAGTTTCCTGCCAGACTCAGAATTAAAGAGTTGAGAAAGACTTCAGAGTTCTAACATGTATGTACAAATAAATCCCTCTCCAATATCCCTGACAGGTAGTCATCCGGCCTTTGCTTGGAGACTTCCAATGAGGAGGAACTCACTAGCTCCTGAGACAGTCCACTCCATTTATAGATAGCTCTGATAAGTAGAAAGTTATTCCTTATATATAGGCTAAAAGTCCTTTCCAATCATTATGAGATACACTGGTCCCTTATCAGAAGCCCCAAATTCTGCTTGCACCAAAAGCCATGCCATTTTGTACTACTCAATGTCAGTTATTCATCCTATGATCATCCTTTCTATTCTAGTATTACAACCTTTAACTGGAAAAAAAGATGAAAATAGTATCCCTATCCCCAAATCCTTTAGTTTCTTAGCTATGGCTTTAGAATAATCACTAGACATATATTTCAGATGTAGGTTGGTTAGTTGTACTGACTGTGCTCACAGGTTCCCTCATGAAAAATTCCCTGACCAATGTATCTCTCTGTGATATCAGTAAGCACTAGTTGGTACTCTGGGAATGATTTTGTGTTTGGGTGCCATGGAAACTACCCACACAGTTTTTCTCTGAAAATGACAGCTGTGTGTGCCTTATGATTCAAACACCACCCAAGCTAGAAAATGCGTAACCATGAATTGGCACTCCTTTGTCAGTTAAATGTCACCTGTTGAACACCTACTGTGTTGTTCATGCCAGGCATTTGGTTCCTCTTTTCTCATAGAGAATCTGGAATACTTTGTCTTAGTATTGGGAATTCTATGTTAGAATTTTAACGTTAGACTTTAGGATATGTCACTTCAGCACTTCAGGAATGAAAGGAAATGAACACACTCTTCTTTTATATTCCAAGAAATATTAAATTCCCAGAAAGATGTGATGGGGATAGGTCCTAGAGCTCTGGCTATGATAAAACCTTTTGATTTTCATCTTGGACTCTTTATAATGATTCAGCAATGCCATGAATATGGAGGCAACACTTGAGTGCTTAAGTTGGAGTGAAGGTGAGTTCAAATGCCACCTTTGACTAAACCTCTTTGAATCTCTTCCTTATTTCTAAAATGGAGATAATGGGGTAGGGAGGAAGAGAAGAATACAGAGCATTGAAATCTCTTACTGAGCCTAGGAAGTGTTAATTCACTCTCTTAGTCTTCTTTTCTTCATAATGAGAAAGTCTAATTAACATAGAAAACCATTTTAGAGAGTCTGTTTGTCCTGTTGCAATAGTTTCTTATTGCTATTTTCTCTGTTATTCACCTGGAGGGGCAGGAAATTGAAGAAGCTCAGGGATGGAACCGAGTACAACCACCTGCACTCAGTGTCTTCCTTGGAATTACTAAAACCACTGGGGTACTCATAAACACATTACATTTTGAAAGTGATTCATCGTTCATTGTGTTGAAAGGGGAAATTGATAACTGACTTTGGAGGTTTGCCTTTCCATAGAATTTTAGAGTGGAAAGGGCTTGAAGATAGCATCTACTCTATACTCTAATTTACAGGTGGGGAAACTGAAGGCCAGAAAGAATGAAATCTTTGCTCATGTTTGTGAGCTAAGTAGTGGCAAGAGCCAGGATTAGAATTCATATCTCCTGATTTCTGTCTCAGTGGTCTTTCTACTACACCACAGTAACCTACCTTCTCTCTCTCATTTTAATTTTTTTATTACTTCTATCTCAACGCCACATAATAATGTATTCCATTGACTATATTCATGGTGTCTTTCCATGAGAATCTGACATATTGGTGAAATGATATTTCTGGTAAGACCACTTTGATAGATCAAATATTTGAGAAAATTTAATGAGACTATACCATGCACTGAATTTCTTTTTCCATTAAAGCATGTCTGACCTAGTTTAGAACCATTCTCAAACATGGGGACTTAAACAATTTGACCTGAGTCCAATTTTTTTTTTGCTTTCCCATTTATTTATCCTGGGTTACAAAGTGATTTCTGCTTTCCTTCTTTTTTTTTTAATGAAAAAAAGAAAAAAAATGTTGATTTTAGAAAAAAGCTATAAAAATATTTCGAGCATCAAGCAGCACTTTAAGGAATTAAAGCCAATCAAATCCATGGATCCAGTTTCTTTTAAAATACACTTGGATCTCCAAATAAAAGGTAAATTATTTCTTATAATAGTGAACTCTTTTGGTTGAAAAGGCACTCAGGATCTTCAACTACCCAGGGTTTTCTTTACTTCATACAGGACCACAGATTAATAATCCCTACTAGGTTACCAATTATAAGATGGATGACTTGAACATCTGTGTTATTATACCATGAAAGTATGGCCTGAAGTTCTCTCTTCCTTCTTTTTATAAGAGTTTCACTTCTCTAATAGGAAAGACGGCTGCCTGAATGAATAATGGCAACTATATTGTTCCAATTCAACTCAACAAACATTTATTAAATGCCTACTAGGTATACGGTACCACAGTAGGTATTGGTGACAATTTTTTTTTAAATGATGCAGTTCCTAGCCTTAAGCAGCTTACATTCTATTGCATTAGGTCAGAGAAGAAAGGCAATACTGCATGTATGCAGTTAAGTAAAATTTGAGGTTTAAGATGCAAAAACCTTCCTTATACTTTCCTTGCTTTTTATGTAGTTGTTGATAATCAAAGAGGAGGAAATTAGAAGGAGGAAATAATTATACTTACCAAGAAACTTTTTCATCATATATAAACTGTGGAGAAAAGAAAAGATATCTTAGTTATATGAAGAAACATAATTGAATTTATGAATTGTTTACTATGTAATTTCCATAAAGCAGTAATCAGAGCTGCATTGTCCCAGGAGCAATGGACCTGTGGGCACCCAGCTGTACTCACCAAACCTATATGGATGGTCCTGAGGGTAAGCTTGGCAAGGAGATGGAAATTCAGCTATCTGTTGCTTTGGTACATCCTGGTAAGTCAGCCACTCAATTATTGTTTATTAAAAGCCTACTATGTGCCAGGCATTGTGTTAAATTCTGGGGATACAAAGAAAGGAAAAAAACAGTCCCTGCTTGCATGAAGCTTACAATCTACCAGGGGAGACTATATGTAAATAACTATGTACAAATAAGTTACATACAGACCAAATGGGAAATGATCAATAGAGGGAATGAACTAGAATTTAGAGGGATTGGGAAAGGCTTCCCACAGAAAGTGGGATTTTAGTTGAGACTTAAAGGAAGCCAGGGAAGTCAGTAGTAGCAGTGGAGGAGGGAGAGCATTCCAGGCATGAAAGACAGCCAGAGAAAATTCTTGAAGCTGAGAAATGGAATGTCTTGTCCAGGAGGCCAGTGTCACTGGATAGAAGAGTATGAAACAGGATTTTGAAGGTGATAGGAAACTGCTGTAGTTTATTTTGAGTAGGGGCGTGCTATGGTCAGACCTGTGCTTTAGGAAAATCACTTTGGTGGTTGAATGGAGGATGGACTAGAATGGGGAGAGATTCATGCAGGCAGATCAACCAGCAGGTTATTGCAATAGTCCAGGTGCAAGGTCATGAGGCCCACACCAGGTCGGTGCCATTATAAAAGGAACGAATGGGCCATATTTGATAGATTTTGCAAAGGCAAAGTTGACAAGCCTTAGCAACAGATTGGATTTTGGGGGTAAGAGATAGTGAGGAATTCAGGATGATGTCTAGGTTGCAAGTCTGGGAGACTAGTGGTACCTTTGACAGTAATAGGGAAGTCTGGAAGTGGGGAGGGCTTAGGGGGAAAGATAATGTGCTCACTTTTGGACATGGTGAGTTTATCATGTCTACTGGTCATCCAGTTCAAGATATCTGAAATGCAGTTTGAGATACAAATCTAGAGGTCAACAGATAGGTTAGAGATAGATAAATAGATTTGAAAATAATTAGCATAGAAATGATACTTAAATCCATGGGAGCTGATGACATCACCAAGTGAAAAAGTGTAGAGAGAAAAGACACAGGACAGAGTCCTGTAAGACACCTATGGTACTAGACATGAGCTGCATCTAGCAAAGGAGAGTGAGAAGGAGTGGTGTGTTAGGGGAGATGATAAACAGGAGAGAGCGAGGTCCTGGAAACTTAGAGAGAAGAGATGATTAAGGAGAAGAGGATGATCAACAGTGTCAAAGGCTTCAGAGAGGTCATGAAGGATGAAGATTGAGAAAAAGCCATCGGAGTTGGCATTAGTAACTTTGGAGAGAGCAGTTTTGGTTGAATGATGAGGTTGGAAGCCAGACTGTAGAGATCTAATTAGAGAACGAGAGGAGAGGAAGTGGAGACACGTATTGTAGACAGCTTACTCAAGGAGTTTAGTCACAAAGGACAAAAGTAATATGGTTAGACAGTAGAGATGGAAAGATAAAATAAGGGTTTTTTGAGAATGGGGGAGACATAAGCATATTTGTAACAGCGTAGCAGGAGAGACTGAAGGTAAGCGAGAGAATGGGGATAACGGAGGGGACAATCTGCTGGAGGAAATGGAGTGGAGTAGAATTGCTTTGCCTTGGCAAGGAGTGCGGCTAGCTCTTTGAGCAAGACAGGGGTAGAGGATGAAAGGGTGGCAAAAGGCATCTGAATGATATGAGATGAGGCAGAGGGGAGAAGAGGGAGCTCCTGCTTAATGGTCTCAAAATTTTCAGTAAAATATGAGGCAAGGTTCTCAGCTGAGAGAGTGAGGGGGATCCATGAGATATTTATAGAAGTAGCATGAACTGGTAGGGGTATCAGTTCATGCGAGCAGGCAATGTGAAAGGGAACATTAAAAGGATGAAGAGTAGCATTGTAAAAAAAAAAAAAAAGCCTGGGCATTGTCAACTCAGCAAAGTCAAATATGTCAAATATGTATGTATGTATAGATGTGCATTTATATACACATATACATATATACACACATACATACATGTATAAGCATGTATGTATGTGTGTATATATATCTATATATCTATATACACTTCTTCCCTCAATCCTAGCAGAAATCTGAGTGCACAGTTCACAGCCTCTGTCTTTCATACTCACCTTTACCAATAACCAAAAAATGAATGTTTTCAGTCTGAGCTCCATAGTCCCTATTTTTTTATCTCAGCAGAGGGTGCCCTATGGAGAGCTTATTATCAATGGTGCCTATAGAAGAAGCAAGGGGACAAGATAGCCTTTTGGGACCCTTTAGTGGTTTAGAAGAATGTGTGATTTCACCAGAGGGAGACAAATGCCCATGTATCCTCCATTGCTCAACAACTTAGGATGCCCGTCTCAGTTAATTAAAGTTGTGATACTCAATCGCATAGAGAATCAGTCAGGGAAATGAAAACACAAAAAAATGGACATGTAACTTAAAAGGGAGCTAGACAGACCCAGCAGTTCTTCCATCATTGAAAAAACAGATGAAAATCTAGGGAGAAAAACACCTTAGGAAAAAAATCCCATATTCCCCTGTATCACTTCTCTCATAAAGAGGAAAGAATGAAAACTGATGGCTCTGAGCAAGTATTGGCTTTACGGTTTTTATTTCACCTCTGTGTTCACAAAAAGATTCAGTTGTACGATGATGGAGAGAAGGATTTCTAGGATGAAAGTGGGGAAGGTCCAAATGGAATGAGGAGGCATATTAAAAAAAATTCTGGATGTTGTCAAGTCAGCAAGGCCTGCTGACATGTCATTTAATTTCCATAGGTCATCCTTAGTTGTTAATGTATAATCTGTAACTATTGAGTTTGGAGAACTTAAAGGAGACTAAGGGAAAATGACTGTAATAATTCTAGTGGGAGGGACATGCTATAATGGACAGAGCTAGCCTTAGAGTCAGAAAGACCCAGGTTTGAATCTAGCCTCTAACTGTCTGTATCACTCTGGGCAAGTCACTTAACCTTTTCAGTGCTTCAGGAAACTATCTAAGATTAACCATGATATTGCAGAACAGTTGCTCATCTGCAGTGGCGAAGTGAGTTTCTTCAATGGGAGGTCCCTTCATGCATGAAATCATTAAATCCAGACAAAATATAATTCAACGTCAATACTTGAGACTGTAATAGAAGAGATAAGCAAATCATCATTTTATGGCCATACACACACACATATACATATATAAATACATATATGCACACATACATGCATATAACATACATACATACACACATACATACACACATTTGCATATAAAATAGAGAGCCAGGTTTGACGTCTGGGTTCAAGGCCTACCTCTGACACATAGTGGCTTGTGACCTTGGCGAAGTCATGTAAGTTCTTAGGACTTTATTGTTGTTGTTTAGTCATTTTCAGTCATGTTCAATTCTTCATGACTCTTTGGGGCTTTTTTGGCAAAGATAGTGGAATAGTTTGCCATTTCCTTCTCCAGTTCATTTTACAGATGATGAAACTGAGGCAAACAGAGTTAAGTGACTTTTCCAGGATCACATGGCTAATAAATGTCTGAGGCCAGATTTGAACTTAGATCTTCTTGACTCCAGATCTGGCACTCTATCCACCGCACCATCTAGTTGCCCTTTAGGCCTTTAAGCAACTCCTTAAGACTTTTAAGTTGCAGAGAAGACACCAACTTGCTTTGATAGAGGGAGTTTCCTCCCTGGAGTTCTCTGAACAAATCACAGGTCCATTCCCTATCCCTCTCTCCAGACATACCCAAAGCCTTGGATAACAACTCATTATGGTTTTGTAAAAATCAAAATCTGTTTGACCAACTTAATTTCTTTCTAGTCAAAGGACCTAAGTCATAGGTGATATGAAGGAGTCTGAATAGGTGAAGGCAAGTCAAAGACTATAGGACAACTTTGGCTTCCATTTTAGACAACATTTTCACTACGAAGCAGGAAAAATTGGGTCTATGCTATGAATCTCCCACTGATAGGTACTATCAGGCTGCTTTGAGTCCTCCAAGACAGATAACATAGCTCCTTGTGCCCTTATTCAGATGAATGAATCAGATCAGTAGGCCTTTGGGAAGAGAAATAGTAAGAACAACCAGCATTTATTATTTCTTTAGTTTTTGCTATTATTAAATAAAGCTATTAAAAGAGATGAAGTCAATAAGCTTCAAAAACACTTGAAATTAAAATTAGAGAGCACTGATCTATACCACACAAGACTATTGTTAGATGAGTATACTGGGGCATAGAGGGTAACACCCAGTGTCTCAGGATCAACAATGCTATATTCTCCTGGGGCTAGTCATGGCCCCAAAGCTAGGATCACAGATATAGAGCCAGAAGGGAACTGAGAGGCCACCAAGTACAAACTCTTCATTTTACAGATGAGAAAACTGAGGACCATAGAGGTTAAATGACTTGTCCATGGCCACACAAGGAGTAAGCATCATAAACACGATTTGGACTCAGGTCCTCTGAATCCAGAATCAGTGTTCTTTGCACAGAACCACACTATTGTTTACTACACTACTATTTAACAGAAAATGACCACATTGATGAAATCAAAAGAAGTCTTAATAAGTTCTTAGATGACACTAAGTTAATACCTTGGATTCTTGAACCATGAACACCTGGGTTCAAGTGTTACCTGACACATTCTAGCATTGGTATCAAGGTCCAATCACTTAACATCTAAGTGTTGCCATGAAACTATCAGATTGTAAATTACGGGTGAGCTACTGCTCAGATCAGTGGAGAGAGATTTCATACCAAGAGTTTCTCCTCAACGAAATCACATTTCTGGACTAATAATACTAGTTCTTATTATGAAAGCAGGATTCACGGTGACCTCAGTAAACTACAGAAATGTTTTATGAAAAACACAATAAAGCTGAATGGGGGCAAAGAGCAGATTCTAAGTTATAGACAACACACCCCACTACTGACTGGCAAGGGGAGCAGGGGAGGGAGAGGAAACAGGACTGAACAAGCACTGTCAACGATAAAGATGGTTTGGAAACATTCAGGGAATTGAAGAATTTTTTTTCACTTTCTGTCTGTGAGTCTGGAATACGGATCTGGCTCTCAGTGACCGGAAGGTGAACGTGAGTCAGGTGCTAAGAAAGCTGACAGGTTTCTATACCTAGAATGGAATGCCTGTATGACATTGTCTCAGACAGATAATGATGCATGAGAGTGAGGAAGTAATCCTTTGTTTTTGCTTGGAATCAGCCATGACCTTATTGGAGTGCTGGGCCTATATTTTAAGGGAGAGCAGGAGGAGAAACTAATAAAGTACAGAAAAGAGAAACCAAATTGATGGGATGAGAAGAGGTCATATCGAGACGGTACTTATGGAAGTAGATTTGTCTAGTTTAGAACACCGAAGGCTAAAGGGGGCTTGCTAAGTATATTTAATTATATGAAAAAGCTATGCTTATGAGAGGAATGTAGCAGTAACATCCTCTTGCTCCACGGCAGTCTGACTAAGAGGAAAATGGTTTGAAATGGCAGAAAGGAGGATTTTTCAGACAGGAAAAAAAGAACATCTTGACCAGGAGGGTGATTAATCATTAGGACAGGATATAAATGTAATTGTGAAAACATCCCTGAAAAACTTTTAAAACAACATAATATGCACACACATATAATGTGTATACATATATAGTCTGTGTATATATGCATATATGTAACTGGATCTATTGATCTTTGCAGATAATAAGACCTTACATGTACAAGCTTGCTTTCACACACATTATTTTATTTACTCTTCATAATAACCCTTTGGTCAGCAGAGCAGGTACTACCATCCTCATTTTGTAAGTGAGGTGATTGTGGCATAGAGAGATTAAGGGTCCTGCCCAAAGTCACATAATCTGTAAGTGATAAAGCCTGAACTCAAATTATTTTCTTCTCATTTTTCTTCCATGACACTATGCTGTTTCCCCTGTGAATCTATGTGTTGTTAAAAATAGATCAACGGGATGTTAGATCAAGGGCAGGTTCTTCTTGCTTCATTATTCTTTCATTCATCAGCTATTAACTGCGGCTACATGTACAAGCTAAAACAGTACTACTAACGTTGGAGAGGAAGACATAGGGATATGTGTAGCCATCTTTTAAGACAGGAATAACTTGCACAAAATACTAGCCATAATAACCACTAGATGGCAATCATGTCCCATGTCTCCTTTTATTTCTATCCTAAGAGACATGGTAGTACAGTTCAAATGGAAGTATTCTAGTGTCTGTTTCTCAGCCCCATTAAGTTTCCTGTAGGGAGGGAGAGGCCTCTGCAATTTGACAGGCCCACCAGCTGGTTGCTCCAAGTCCCTGAGGGCTAAAAACTTCCTGAAATAGCCTTCAGCTAACCCATCACTGCCACAGTGAGATGTGACATTTTAGAAGCATGTCATTGCACAGGACATCAACCTTGGGAGACAGACCCTGTATCTCACACTGATGTGCTCAATCATCATGTTCTCTTGCAAGCTTGTTATCTTATTTTTTTTTTTTTGGCCCAGTCAAATAACCCAGCCTTTTTTGGAATAGATTTTCAACTTTTGAAAACAAGTGTTGAGTAAGAGTCTCCACACCTTGTACTCTCCTGGTAGTGTTTGGGACTAGGCAATGAGATCAGTATGTTTAAGTAGACACTAGGTTAGATATTCTGATACCACTCAGTGCTAAGGGTGAGCCCAGCCAAAGATTCTCTCCTTAAGAACTAAGGATCAGGACATAGGGCCAAACTGGAAAAGACTGCTTAATCTGAGCTCCTCATTTTAAGAAACAGGTTACCAAATTCCAGAGAGAAAAGGATTTCTCCAGGTTAGATACGCAATAAGAAGCAAAGTCAACTTTTGAACTGAAGAAGTCTGGCTCCAAATATAGTACTTTTCCCACCATACCACCCTACCTTCTAGGCATTCAACTACCATATCATCCCAGGGTCGTCTGTCCATTTGATTCATGTTCCCCTTTCCTCTTCTCCTTATAGATTAGAGGTTCTGAAAACCATATATCAAATTCTTAAAGTTCACCCCACCATTGAAATATACTAGGAACACCAGAGATGAAGTGGCCTTTCCTTTCAAAAGCTTTTTGGCAGAGGGTAAAATGGTAGCTCTTTGCCTTATCTATTCCTGGATTCTGTGGTCCAGCCAGGCTTGCACACTAGACAACACCTAGGCCACTTATGGCTGCATTCTCATTATATATTGGCTTGACAGGAGAAGCCTCTAATACCTTTCCTCTACTCCCATTCCCACCTATTAGCTTTGCCTGATCCAGGCCAGATTGTAGGGTAGGTATCATCTTGAACACACTGAATTGACCTTGTATTGGTAATGTTGGGGTAAGGGAGGAGAAGCAATTCTGTGGAGTAACAGAAGAAGCCCTGAAATTTGGGTCAGAGAACCTAGATCCTCTGTGACTACCTTTGTGACTTTGGGTAAGTTGCCTTTATGTAAAATGAGGATGGGTGGCTAGGTGATGCAGGGGATAGAGTGTCAGGTCTAAAGTCAGGAAGACCTGAGTTCAAATCTGGCCTCAGACACTTACCAGCTATGGGACCTTGGGCAAGTCACTTAACCCTGTTTGCCTCAGTTTCCTCATTTGTAAAATGAGCAGGAAAAGGAAATGACAAAAGACTCTACTATTTTTGCCAAGAAAACCCCGAAAGGGGTCACAAAGACTTGGACATGACTGAAATACAACAAAAATGAGGACATTGAACTTTAGATGATAACTAAAGCTCTTTCCATGTCTGAATCCTATGACATCTATTACACAGTAGAGGAAAGTTGAATTTGGCTTCCTGTGAGCAGGGATCAGGTCTTTTGTCTCTTCATTATTCCCCACAGCCCATAACACAATGAATTGAATGTAATTAATAAAAAATAAATTATTTTATAATTTTATATTTTATAAATTATTTATAATTAAATTATAAATTAATAAAAATAAATTAATAAAAATTTACAAATTGACCCAAATAAATAGGTGGATTTGTTGTTCTTCAGTCATGTCAGACTCTTCATGACCCCATTTGGGGTTTTCTTGGCAAAGGTATTGGACTGGTTTGCCATTTCCTCCTCCAGCTCATTTTATATAAGAGGAAACTGAGGCAAACAGGGTTAAGTGACTTGCCCAGGATCACATAGCTAGTTAGTGTCTGATGCAAGATTTGAACCCTGAAGATGAGTCTTCCTGACTCCAGGTCTGGCACTCTATCCACTGTGCAATAATGCATATCACCAGAAGGGGTCACTCTCAAAGGCCATTATTCTTTGGAGGGAAAGGGAGAATGGGTTTAAGGAAGGGATGAGCTACTCAATCTATTTTCTTTTTTCCCCACTCCATCTTGCATGGTTGTTTTTAATTTTATTCTTCAACTGAAATTTTTCAGTTTTCAATTGAAATTTTATTTTTCAATTTTTCATTTATTTTCTTTCACCTCCTCATAAAAGAAAAAGAAAAGCAAAACCCCTGTAGTAATTATGTACAGTCAAGTAAAACAAATTTCCCCATTGTTCTTATCCGAAAATGTCAATTCAGTTCAAACAAACACTTAACAAAGCCCATTCTGTGTCAAAAACTGTGCTAAATGCTGGGGATCCAATGATGACAGTCACTGTCCCCTAAGAGTTCACTCTGATTTACAGGAGTAAGTAGAAAATAAAGTAGTGTGATGCTTCAGCTTGTATCAGACACATCCAGCACACCTGACCCACACTATGTGTAGCCTTTGGTGTGACGGCTGCAAAGGAAAGATCCAGACAAAATGCAGTAGGGATATCGAAGGAGGAAGATAACACGATCAATTTGGGGTACACTGGGAGGAGAACAAGGAAGGCTTCATAGAAGAGAGGGCACCTTAGCCACAAAAAAGAAGAGGATGATTCAGAAAGGCCCATGTGGAGAATGGAATACAGCCTGTGCAAATGCAGGGAGGCTGGAGATAGCATTTCCTGTTTGAACAGCTAGTTGTCCAATTCGGTGGGAATGTAGAATGTGTAAAAGTGAAGTAAGCCTGGAGAGGTAAGTAGGTACCAGACTGACTTGTCTGGGTTGCTAATTCAGTTGTTAGGACATGATATTAATGGAGCCAATGTGTCTCAGTTTTGATCCTTATGCATCACTTTGGTTTCACAAGTTAGGAAATATTCCACAGACTGTACAACTGAATCCATCCAGGTCTCTTGCAAATGTGTACCATTAATCACTGAATAATAGATTTGCAGAGTTGGAAGAAAGTTCAGTTATCATCTAATTCCACCCATGCATGAAAATGAATCCATTCCCTTCCCCCCACCAACTGTAACATACTTGACAAATGGTCATCCAGACTAAGCTTGAAAACATGAAACCCTCTAGGGAGGGAGAAGTCACAACCTACCCAGGCAGGCAGATCCTGTTGGGGATCACTTTCTTAGGAAGCTTTTTTTTTTTTATATAAAGTCTATATTTGTTTTTTTCAACTTCTATCCATTGTTCCTAGATTTGCCTTCTCCCCATTTCCTTAATGATATTTCTCTTTAATATATTAAGCACATCCAGTGTCTTAGATTAATCCTCATATGGCATAAACTAAAAGCCTTTTGCCTTCTTAACCATTTTCTTTTGGACTGCAAATTTACATTGGACATATATGTAAACTGTTCTGGCCATACCACCCCATACCTGCAGACTATGTAACGGCTGCAGCAGCCATATTTGAAGAAGCTGTCATTGTCTATGGTCCTTCCTCTTCTAAGAAATCACCCAAAACCTCAGCTTCCATGGAAGTAACTGAACAACAGCTAGAATGCTAAACCTACCATGGGGCTACTTTGACTGATATGTTCCCATGTGCTCTTATTAGGAGTTTTCTATCAATTTTGTAGGCAGGAGGACCGCTGGATTTATCATACCACATGGAATTGGCAGCATGGACAAGCTAGTCAGGTTTTTACATGAGGAGACATCCCATTTGCCAAGGGTTACCTACAAATAATGTGACAAATACCTGCATGGTATCTAAGAGAGAAGGAAATGTCTAAATACCTTAATTTAGGCTTTCTTGTCAAAGGGCTGCCTCTCTGTGTGAATATGATATTATTTATCCAGCATCAATAGGACACACTCTTTAAGTTGTTTTCTTCAGTTAGTGGTGATGAATTTGCACTGATGTATCCTCAGTCTTTCACTTGGTCCTCCATATGACTAGATTATACATTTAGCATAAAGGCATGATAGAGCGATGGGGGCTTTCAGTTATCTATTTGTATCCCCAGAGCTTCCTTCCCTGTTAGATGTCTTTCTGCCGAAAGACATATATAACTTTTCAACTTGCTTTAATAACTTCATCCTTCAAGATGCGGAGGACTCAACAAGTGAAAATTCTGTTCCAGATCTGATTCTTACCAAGAGGGAGTAACTGGTTGCTGGAGGAGAAATGATAGGAACCTTAGAAAGAAGTGACCACTCCTTCCCAGAGTTTGTGAAAGAGGAGAGAAAGCGAGGCATAGTCTGATCTGCACTCTAGATTTTAAATGAATAAATTTCAAGGGGTTCAGAAGATGAATACATAGGATACTGTGGACTGAAATTCTACAGATTAGGTCTGACCAGGAGACATAGAAAATATTGAGAATCAAAAATGAAATAATTCCATTGGGGAGGAAAAAAAGTGAGTTGTCTGAAGGGAATAATATGGATATATAGAAAATTCACCAAGCAACCTGGATTTTTAAAAGGATACATATAGAACAGAGGTTCTTAACTTTTTTGTATGTGCCAGGGACCCCTTTGGCAGTCTGGTGAACCTGTGGATTCCTTTTAGGAATAATGTTTTTAAATGCACAAAATAAAAGACATAGAATTTCAAAGAAAACCGAAGATTAGTGAAAATAATGATATAATTTTTTCTATCCAAGTTCAATCCCTTCCCACACCTGAATCCACAAAGGGTCTATAGACCTCCTGTTTAAGAACCTCTGATAAAAATGATGGAAACAAGGGCAGATCACAAAGGATGAGTACAAACATGTGGCATGATATTGTAAGAAGGGTGTCAGCATGTTAAAAGTAAGAAGAAACAGAACGGAAAGGAAAGCCAAAGGCAACAACAATATTTTAGTGTTGTTATTGTTGTTGTTTTCATAATATTAGTTATTCTTGGGGAAAGAGAAAGATCAAAGAAGAAGGGATAAGATTGCTGCTTGAGTTGGATAACACAATAATAACTGAAAACAGAGGGAAGGAAGAGGTGCTTAATTCTTAATTTGTTCTTGTTTATCAAGGAGTCTAACTGGAAAGAATCTAACAGTACTGACTAATAAAGAATTGATTCCCAAGATAAGTAAGGAAGTAGCAAAATAGAATATACCTGCTATATCTTTCTGCATCGCAAGGAAATCAAGTGCTTGCTGGCTAAGGTGGTTTCTAGGTTCTTTTGGTTTCCCTGTGGTGATTGATTTATACTGGTAAGAGATAGTTTGATGTTGTAGACAACAGGACAGATTTAGAGTTAGGAAGACCTGTCTTCAAGTCCTATTTCTGACATGTTCAAAAATAGTTATGTGACCATGGGCAGGTCACTTAGCCTGTCAATATTCTAGGCAATTGAATAAGACCATAACTTACAGATGAGTCTTTGATCTATATCATTAGAGCAAATTTCCACAGAGAGTTAGTTTTGCACATTGATGACCTCATAGGCCCATACCAAAAAAATGTTAATATTTGTTTTTTAAATCCACTTCCCATTTTGTGGCAACAATAGCTTTTTTAAATAGGTCTAGTTGGAGTTGTTTTAACTCAATGCCATAACTTTACATTTTATTCTTCTAATTTGGTATTGATTCTGATCTTTGCTCTAATAAGTCAATGACTTCATTTGTTAATCTTTTTATAATTATACATATATTATATGGCACAGATGTATGAAAAGATATGGAGAGAACAAGTTAAGGAGGCACATACATTGAACACCATATCTACCTAACTTTCATTTAACATTCAATAATGTAATCCTGCACTATTTTGTAGAACTCCTCATAGTTAACTTTTTGAAAGCAATATTTTCCTAATTCAGTTTTAAGCTTCTTGAAGGTGGGGATCCTGCCTTACCCTAGGTATGCCCCACAACCTTTTATCACAGTGCAGAGCACCTAGCAAAAATGGATAAATATTTGTTGATTGTTAAGTGCCTCCATACATATCTATATATTTATAAACCAAGAATTAGATCCAATAGATTATGGAACAGTTTAAATGCATAATAGTTAATTCTTTTAAAATACTCTTAAGTATTTTAAGCATTCTCCCTTAGTATTCTCATTTACTCCTCTGAATTCAAATACCAACTCTATGCTGATGAAAATGTACATTCAGGCCAGATCCCTCTTCTCTTTTGAGCTCCAGCACCTCATCTCCAACTGCCTATAGGTCATTTCTACCTGGATATTCCACCAGCTCTATAAAGTCAATATGTTTAAAATGAAACATATTATCTTTCCTTCTACATCTGTTCTCAATATGGAACTCCTTTTTGCTTGTGGCACCACCTTTCATCTAGTCTCCCACTGGAAATCTTATTGCTATTGTTGCCTCTTCCCTCTCATCTCTCACATATGATCAGTCAGGAGGTAAGAACAGTCCACATGACTCAAAAGGTACCTTTGCCTGAATTAGTGGCAGGGTTGGACTAAAAAATCCCCACTCTGAATGAAGCTGGTCTTCACTAGAGCTCTGTATGATGGGCAAAGGGAGAGAGATGTGGGTGAAAGAGAGCTGAGGGTCCAGCCCATCTTATTTCTTCCTTTCTAAATATCCGGAAGGTTGAGAGAAAAGAAGTTACAATTTAGTGGAATGAGTCCTAAGTCAAGAGGCATGGGAAGCAGTACCTCCCTATCTCATTGCTAGTTGTTAAATGATGTTAGCTAAATGACTTTATCTCCCTCTACCTCAGAATTGTTATGAAGATCAAATGAGCCATAATCTGAAATCAATGTACCACTATTGGTCATGGGGGATAAAGTCTTATGGATTCCAACTTCTCAATACCTCTTGCAATTGTCCCCTCCTCTCTATTGCCATGTCCATCACCTTCTTGGGGTTCCCTGTTACCACAAAACTATTGCAAAAGCTCCCTAATACATCTTCTGGCCTGAGCTCTCTCCCTTCTTTAATGTGTCTTTTATACCAGTGATGTCAAACATAGAAACAGATTCCTGTGGTCTGCGAGCTGACTTAGGAAACTACTGATGTATTGTATTTTTCTTTCTTTTGTTAAATATTCACCGATTATATTTTAATCTAGCTCAGGCAGCACTCAGGAGTTTTGCAGGCTGCTTGAGGCCTGAGGGTCTCAAGGTTGACACTTCTGTCAATTTGAAATCAGTCTTCATTATGAATG
Organism: Vombatus ursinus; assembly: GCF_900497805.2. Classification (NCBI taxonomy): domain Eukaryota; kingdom Metazoa; phylum Chordata; class Mammalia; order Diprotodontia; family Vombatidae; genus Vombatus; species Vombatus ursinus. The sequence continues at coordinate 4,608,219 of NW_020954619.1, forward strand.
GAGCTCTCATGCCATTTCTGCTTTCACTAACTTTCAGTGACTCCCTGCTGCCCACAAAGTTGATACTCCTTTATCTGGGAGGCCTTCCATCTACTGGAACCACCTTATTATTGGAACCTTATTAGATATACTCTATGCTCTTGACATATTGGACCTACTCCGTTATCATGGAATACACTCCATATTCTTCTGGCTCTGGCCTTTGCTCCTGTTGTCTCCTGTGTCCTAAACATCTCTCTTCTTCATCTTTACTGTTTTAATTTCCATCCATCTCTCTAAAGCACAATTCAAATGCTCCAAAAGTTCCTATGCCCTTCAAAACCCTACTCCAACCTGTCTTTCTAGTTTTATTATATAGTATTATTATTATTCCCCTTCATAAACTCTATGGTCCAGCTAAATGGAGTAGACCAGGAATCAGCAATCTATTTTACTCTTGGCTTTTGGGAAGTATTTATTAAACACCTACGATGGGCCAGGTACTAAGGACAAAAAAAGAACAGTTCCTACTGTCAAGGAGGATTTTTTTTTTAAGGCGATTAGGATTAAGTGACTTGCCCAGGGTCACACAGCTAGTAAGTGTCAAGTGTTTGGTCTGAGGCCGGATTTAAGCTCAGGTCCTCCTGACTTCAGGGCTGGTGCTCTATCCATTATGCTACCTAGCTGCCCCTGTTGAGGAGGATATTCTATAGTGGAGAAAAAACATGTATACACATAAGTATATGTATGTATATATATTTCATGTATGCATATTTCATATACAATGTATATATGAAATAAATATGAGATACTTTTTGAGGGGAGGCACTAGCAGCTAAGGAGATCAGGAAAGGTGTCATGAACCAGGTAGAGTTTGAGCTGAGCTTTGAAGGAAAATTGAGATTCTGAGAGGTGGAAGATGGAATGTAAGAAGGGCATGGGAACTTGTGGATCAGGGGAGTGACATGGTTAGAAAGCTTTAGAAATAACCCTTGGCTGCAGTGTGGAGGATGAAATGACAGTCACACATCTCCAAAGGTCTCATGATGGAAAATGCTATCCACATCCAAAGAAAGATCTATGGAGTTTGAATGCAGATCGAAGCATACTGTTTTTCTTCTGTTGTGTTTTGTTTCCTTTTTCTAATGGTTCCTCCTATTGGTTCTAATTCTCACCTACAGCATCACTAATGTGAAAATACGTTTAATAGGAATATATACGTATAGCCTATATCAGATTGCATGCCGTCTTGGGGAGAGAGGTGGGGAGGGAGGGGGAGAAAAATTTAAAACTCAAAAGCTTATGGAAGTGATTGTTGATAATTCAAAATAAATTAATAAAAAATTAAAAAAATAAAAATAAAAATAAAAATCTTCCCGCTCAGAAAAAAAGAAATGATAGACATAGTCTTTCAGTCTAGATGTCATTTTCCCCAAACATGGCAGACTTGCATGAATCAAGAATTCCTAAAGTATCCTATCCAGGAATACAACTTCAGGTGGAATGATACTTTCTGGATGGATGAAGAAAAAAAAAAGACTTTTCAGAAGACTTCATGGTATGAAGCTAGGAAGTTAAGTTGAGAAGGCTGATCCTTGGTGTCAGGGCCCCACTTTAAACAGAAGACTGTTTAAAAATAGATGTGTCAATTCTTATGTGTTTTGTTCCCTTATGGTGATATTTTATATAAATATGGAGCAAATGGGTGTCATATTTCTAAATCTAATCTTTACAGTATGCTTTACAGTCACAGGTTCTGCCAAAATTTAAAGCTATCAAAAAATGATAGGAGACAAAGTTGAACATCATTCTGACTCTTTAAGAGGCAGGAACTTTGAAACTACTTTCTCTTGTACCATTTATCAAAAGGAAATAATCTCAGCAGGACACCACCCAGAGCATCCTCACATAGGAGGCATGGAACTCTTTGTAAATTCTGTTGTCAGTCATTTCTCTTGGCTTTTATCTAGCTAAATTAATGGGAATGAATTTAACAAGAGGGGAAACATAGATGAATTAATTACAACTTTCCTGATTACGTTTGAGGTGAAGATTCCAAAGGCATGCAGGGGAAAACATGGCAATTGACCAGACAGTTATGCATGGATATGACTTCTACCCTGAAGTTAAATTTAAATAAGGATTCCTGCCTCATGAGTCAGTTTTGGGGGCTGTAGGATCCTTCTGGCAAAGCAAACTAGGATAAAAAAAACAACAAAGATTATGTAAGAGGTGAGAGATGAGATAGTGGTGGTCACCCTATAATAAATACAAGGGGAAGTGATGATGATGGAAAAACAAGGCTACCAAGGGATTTTATGATTAAAGTTAGGTTAAATTGTTATCTAAAGGAACTCTATTTGCTGAACTACCTGAGAAAGAGTTCTAAAAAGTATTCATTATAAACAGATCAGAGGCAGTCACAGTTCATTTTATAACAAATGATTCAACTTTTCTTACACAAAAAGCAAAAAACTACCTAGTACCCCTGCTGTCTGGTTTACTTATCTTTTTTTTTAAACAGGAATCATTATTTCTAGCATAAATGACAATGTGTATGATAAGCCTTATATTTATATAGCTAATTTGATGAGAAATCTGAGATGTGAAAAAGCTTGAGTAAAGCAGGCTAAGGGATGCCTAGCTTAGAGTTGGACACATATCCAAACCCATGGTGGTGATGGAGACAAGACTGGAACATGGTACCAGGTCATAGGATGGCAAACCATTAGCTATAAGGACCTCTAGGGAATCTGTTCTCCCTCAGAAAGGGTAGTAGAATAAGGGATGCAAGGTCAATTAATGAAAGCAGTGGGGAGGGGTGGGGTGGGAAGATCTGTTTTTTTGTTTTGTTTTTGTTTTTACTAAAAGGTGGTATAGTAGATTGTAACAAGGGTTGGATCTGGAGTCAGAGAATTTCAGTTTAAATCCTGACTCTGCCATTTTCTACATGTTCCAGCTAGCGAAAGCTGTTTGACCCCTTTAGGCCTCACATTGTGCATCTGTAAAGTTGAGAGGGGGTTGGAATACTAATAGCTAACATTTACATAGTGCTTTAATGTTTGCAAGACATATATATATTACATAATGTAAATTCTTTATAATCATATATGTAATATATGACTATATATTATATATAATGTATAATTATTATACATATTTTATCTCATTTTATCCTCACAACAACTCTGTGAGGGAGGTAGCATTATTAACCCTATTTTCCAGAGGAGGAAACTGAGACCAAGAGAAGTTGTCTTGCCCAGGGCCATACTACTACTATTAAGTGTCTGAGGCAGAATTCATACTCCAGCTTTCCTGACTCCAATTTTAGCATTCTATCCATTATGTCACCTAGCTGCCTCTGGGACAAGGATTTTTAATCTTCTTTTTGAGTTCAGTGAAGGCTATAGACCCAGTCTCAGAATCATGTTTTTAAATACATAAATACATAAAATAAATTACATAGGATTATGTAAAAACTAATTACATTGAAATAAAATTGTCAAAATATTCTCTAAAAATTTCACCAAACCAGGTGAACTTTGAAAACAGAATCAAAGAACCCTTATGTCTAGATTAGCTATGAAGTCTCCTCCAACTCCAGGTCTATGAGCCTATGAGCCTAGGAATACTACTTTGACAAAGGTCAACCTGAGATGCATCAAAAAAAAAAAAAAAAAAGGTCAAGAGGTGATTTAGTGGGGTGGAAAGGAAGGAACAGTGAAAGTTAAGTTTGTTGGGGTCATTCAGGGTCATTTAGGGGGATAGGCACTGAGCGCCTACAGTGTGACAGGCACCATACTAAATGCTAGGGATACAAAGAAAGGGAAAAGACAGTCACTGCCCTCAAGGAGCTTACAGTCTAATGAAGGAAGACAACACATGAAAGAAAGCTGGAAATCAAGGATGGGGGAAGTGAAAGGGAGGAGCATGCAGTTCTAGGCATCAGGAATAAGTCCAGAGTGCACCTGTGGAAAAGAAAGAGATGGCTTTCTTACATGCAAGTTCCTGGGAACCTCCAATCAGAGGGAGAGAGAGAGCTCCCATGGGTAAGGGGTACTGATGAGATTTCAATTCCAAGCCTGAACTGACAGTGTCATCATTCCATTTTTTCACAACTCACTCCAGTAAAATATTCTCAATGTAAAATAAAGGTCTAAGAATACCCACCAGGTATTATTTTCTTAGAAAATAATATTTTTCATTAGACTGTGAATTCCTTGAGAGCAAGGAATGACTTTTACCTTTCATTATATCCCCAGTGTTTAGCACAGGATACGGCACATAGTAGGCTCTTAATAAATGCTGATTGACTAGTCAGAAACCATTTTCAACAATGGGAAGGAGAGTGGCCAGCTTATTTCTTCCTTTCTGTTTCCTAGAGCCTCTTTCATTCTTATTCCTGAACTGATCATGAATAACTCAGCCATGTCTCAGAATGACCCTTTCACAAAGTGATGAAAAACAGAAAAGATATTTACGGAGTCTCAGTAGCTAGCCTGGGGCCTTGCACATAGTAGGCATTTTATAAATATTTACTGAACTGGCTCACTGGAGCCAACTGCCTTGTGTAGATTTCTACTGCTCATGAGTGACAGTCACAGATCCTGTCTGTGGGCTCACATGGTACAGATCCAGTGTGGTAGTTAGCAGCAGGCCTATTGTCAGATGAGGTTATCTGGAGCTGGCCCACTGATTCCAACTGAGACTGCCTGATAAGCATATTTACTGTGGGCAATTTCCTGCATCTTAGCGTTCATAATGTCCCTTTATCTAGCAGTAAGACCAAAGGAGAAAGAAGGAGAATTTTTTTTCCAGCTGTTAGACTGACTATGCAATGAAGGATTTGAGTTTATGTAAATTATGATTATGTAAATTATAGTCACATCTCAGTAAATTAGTCTGGTAGAGAGACACACTGGCAGTACAATATAAAAAAAAACCAGTTGAGTTTAATGGTGGTGGTGATAATGGGTCAATCTGTAATATGTAGGGGGCAAAGCTTCTATTTGGGGTGGGGCAGAAATTGATTCACCAAATGCAGAGGAAAGTCCTTTTTGCAGGGAGTAGGGGTAAGGCTGGTGGTGGGTAAGTAGGGAGTTTCATATTCCATAGTCTGTGGATATAGAGTATCAGGTTAGGTATAGATAATGCCTGAGGGGTAAGGGCTAGGAGGAAAGCATTTGTCTGGGCTTTAGATTACTGTACCCTAATTAAGAACTAGAGTAGCAGATTTTAGTAGCCTGTCCAGAAAAACACACTGCAGAGTTTTGTATAAAATCCCCCTTTAAACCACCTTAGATGGAGATCTATTTTTAGGAAAAAGTAGGTGGGAGAGGAGCAAGCCAGAGAGGAATTCCTGTGGTTTTTACCTCAAAGAGTCCTTGGGCATCAGAAAGACCAGTGAAGCTAAGGAAATCGGGGGAGGCAAAAATCCAGCAGATCCAAAATACCATTAACTGATGATCGGCCTAGGGCAAATGTGGGGCAATCATACAAATGGGTATTTTGAGGATTGGCAGTGGACCCTTATTCTGTCAGCCCAGGCAGTAAGGGATTATAGGGTAGCCCAGTCCCAGTGGCTAGACCCAATTTAGAAATGGACTACTGAGAAAAGCAAGGGTTTATCATTCAACATACTGATGTATTTTTAAATCAATTTAAAAAATAACTTTAGAAGCATTTTGTTTTGACTCCCCAATCACTTCTCAATAACTCTTTTGGTACTTTCATTTAAAAAATAAGCAAAAAAACAAAAACTAAATAAAATCAGTTGATATAGCAATTGCTACTGACAGAACATAGGATCATATAACATTCCATAGTTATAGTTTATCATTTCTTAATGGAAAAGGAGGAATTGTGTTTGGATATCAAGCATCTAAAACCAACATTAGTCGCTATGTTTGATATCAATTCAGTTATATTTTTATGTTTTCTTCATTTATATTATTGTAGCCAACATATATATAGTTTTCTTGTTGATACATACTCTCTCTCTCTCCATATATATGTATGTATATATATAAATAAAATCATTATTGTTATTTTGCTCCACTTTATTATGAGTCTTCAGGTGTAATGGCATATATATATATAATATATATACACACACACATATATATATATAGGGTCCACACATACATTTTTCATATCTATCTTAATTATTTCTATAATATCATATGCACTTATTACATATACTTTCTATTAATAAACTACAAAATACACCAGTTGGAGCAAAGGTTAAAAGAAAAATCTGAGTACAAATTGATTTCCTAGTCATTAAATTATAACTGTTACTAAAACTGTTGCTCTTAATATCTTTCTCCCACCTTTAGGCTTCTGAGATTGTCAGTTCCAATTTATATTCAGAAGCTTTTTGGAGTATTGATACCTTCACATCTCTTTGCTATTTACAATGCACATTAAGGGTCCCAGCTGCTCTAATTTCTCTTTGTCTAAGCTGCTTCTCTAGCCAGCTGTATTTAGAAACCTCTGCATCTTTCTTCTCCTTTTTCTTTATTGTCTGAGTGATCTGAGATGCCTTTTAAAAGGGATTCACTTAACATAAGTGTACTTTAATTCTTCCTAAATTACTTGCTCAGAGCCTCTCCCTCAAGAGTGAATAAATTTTTCATTTTACCATCAGATTTCTTAAAGAGGACAGAATCAAGAGTTAACTGAAAATACTTAAGTATTTTAAGTGATAGCTCCTACTTCTTTAAAATAACAAATATCCTCCCCCCCTTTAAAGAAAATATCTAATCATACTGATAACTGCTTTTTAAATCCACAGTCTTAGTGGCCGCAGAACATTTGCTTTATGGCTGTCTGAAAGAAACCTAGATCTGCTTTAGCATTGTGCATAGAGTATTCACAGACTCTGTAATCATTAACTTGCATGTTGAGGGCAGTTAGAGTGCCCAAGCACTCTGTGTGTGTGTGTGTGTGTGTGTGTGTGTGTGTGTAAGATTTTTCAGTTTGGAGAAGCAAAAGCCCCTTCCCTGCTTCATAAATCATTACTAGCAATTACATTTCTTTTATCGTGAAGCTGCATAGATAAAACAGAGAAGAAAACAAATTATTTCACATGTATTCCAGAAGGTGTCCATGCTGAGAACAGAAAAAGAAACAAAATTCAGGCAAATTTGCCACTGAAAAACAGCAAGGGAGAATAAGACTGGATGTTCCTAGGAAAAACTTGACCTGCTAGACTTCTTTCCTTCCACTTGTTTGCATTTATAAACTGCAGGCATCTTCTCCTTTTAGAATTCAACAGAAAATGGGAGTTGCATTTGGCTGCAAAATCCTCTACCCATATATATTTTTAAATGTAATTTTCCAAAATCAGACTAAAATGCCCCAAAGACAGAAAACCATAATCCATAGTAATCAGAGTGAATATACAACACAGGATAAAGCTTTTCTGAAATGGTGTTTAAGAACTCTAAGAGTAAAATAAATAGAAAAGTCTTCCAGGGCAATTTTCCCTTTAAAAAATGGAAAAAAAATACCCCTCCTCCCATACATATTATATACAAGGTCATTTTCCATATCACTTGTATTATCATGTATTAAGCTTTCAAAACAGAGTTCTTTGACATTCCAGGTTTAAACTTAGTAGAACATGAGTTTCACCAGTGTCCTTAGATTAGCTTACTTAAGAGCCCAAGATACCAGTTCAGCATATCACAGTGCTTTTTTTTTCCTCATAAGGTAAAGAGCTCTCTGTCAATAGAACTATTTAAAAAAAGACTGGATGGTTGCATACCTCTCAGGAATATTATATAAGGCATTTCTGCAATAGGGTAGAAGACCAGACTGCCAACTACTCCTACTACAAGGCATTCCATCTTCCAGCTGTTTCTGGAAGTCACTTCCTCTTCCCCCCCCCCCCCCCCCCCACCACTAGGAATCACTAACTTCCTTCAAAGCACAGCTCAGGTACTCTGTCTTTCAAGAGGCCTTTCTTGATTTCCCCAGTTATTAGTTCCGTCTGCCTGTTAAAGTTGCTTGGTATTAGTGTCAGTAAACAAGTTGTATCTTCCCCTGCTCCTCCTTCATACTCCTCAGTAGAATTTGAGCTCCTTGAGGGCAGTGACTGTTTTCTTATCTTGTTTTACTTTGTCTTGAATACTCAGTACCTAACATGGTACCCTGCACATAGTAGGATGTTCAAAAATGCTTGCTGAATCTGAATAGAGTCAAACTGGACCAGTTGGATGCTAAAGTTGCTTCTAACTCCAGAGTTTCTAGCCAATGTTCCTATATTTTCCTTATAATACTGGTCTCTGGCAGTTGGCTACATATTTCTAAGCACTGCAATAAGCCCAGAATTGACTGAAAAGAATTGGATTTAATTGTATTTTTAAATATCACTCTTTTGGAAAATAGCCATCACACCTGAAGACTCATGGTAAAGTGGGGCAAGATAACAATAATGATAATAGCTAGCATTTGTTGTGTTTTAAAGGTGGCAAAGGACTTTACATATATTATCATATTTTATCCTCATAACTATCCTGAGAAGTAGGTGCTATTATCTGCATTTTACAGATGAGGAAACTGAGGTGGTATTGTTGTTCAATCATTTCAGTCAGGTCCAACTCTTCATGACTCCATTTGAGGTTTTCTTGGTGAAGATACTGGAGTGGTTTGCCATTTCCTTCTCCAAGGAAACTGAGTAGCCAGAGGTTTAGTGATTTACCCAGGGCCACACAACTAGTAAGTGTATGAGGCAGAATTTGAATTCGGGTCTCCCTCACTCCAAGTCTAGCACTCTGCTGCTGGGCAACCTAACTGCCCAAAAATGGTTTTTAGTGATAAAATTCCAACACTTACCACAATGAGAGCAACGACCGACAGCGTATAGTAAGTTGAATCTCTCAGGAGACACCAAGAAGACAGAGATACAACCTATGAGAGACAGAAAAAAATTGTATTTTTAGGCTAATAAATGAGGCATGATCTTTGAATTGAAATATAATTAAAAGCATGTATATAATTTCCACCAGACCTAATCAATCCATAACTCTCTTGCGGTCTGTATGGGTGGGATAGGGGTAATGAAAAGGGAGAGAATTTGGAACTGAAAATAAAAATTTAATTAAAATAAACCCGCTGCAATCTGAAAAAAAAAAGTCTACTAGATATTAAGTAAAGCACCACACTAGGTATTATGAGGAACACAAAAAAAGTCTAAGATATGGACACTCCCCTCAAAGAACAGACGAATTTAGATGGAGACACATGAATGATAAACACAATCAGTAAACTACACAAGACTAGAGGGCTTAATGTTAAACTGAGTGGTACAGAATACAGCTGGTCTAGGTAGGACTTCAGAAAAGGGGGGGGATCTATGAGGGCCTGGCATAGTTAGAGAAGGTTTATGGAGGTGATGAGAAAAACTGAGATCTGTGATTTCAGTGGTATGGGCATTTCCTTTATAGATGCAAATAGCAACCCATCCTAGCCTTAGTAGGCAGTCTTTATAAGTTCTTTTAAAAATAAACAAATAAATAAGAAAACATCCTCTGGAAGTTTTGTTTGTTTTTGAGGGACCAATCTCTCAGAACTTAGCCACCGAATGACAGGTACACTGTTCATTTCTGGACATGTACTCAAAAATCTTTGTGGTTTGGTAGTATTCATTTTGGAGTCAGAATACTTGAGTTTGAAGCCTGGCTCTGACATTGGGCAACATTGGTTAAGTCATTCTGGTCCTTAGTTTCCTTATCTCCAAAATGAGGGTACTGAAATGACTTTTAAGCTATGATCCCATGACATGTAGAGGTTATGCTCTATAGATACAGTGAGCATCATCATCTCTATACCATGATGAAACACAGGGAAAAGGCTCTAGTAAATGGGGATCGGATATATAATCCATATATGTCAGCCCATAAATATTCATTGGGAAGGAATGGAGGAAGCTTTTAATTTGATTTCTATTTGGCAGAGCAGGCCATTTTGTGTAAATTTCTGGCAGAGCTGGGTAATTTGAATCGTCTAATTGAAAGAACACTGATTGGATTGAGAATCAGGAGACAGGTGTTCTGGATCTGGCTTTGTCATTAATTAATTGTGTGATCGTGGTCACTTTATCTCTCAGGGTGTCAGTCAATAAGCATTTCTTAAGTGCCTGCTATGTGTCAGGCCTTGTGTTAAGCACCAGGGGTTCAAAGAAAGGCAAAGTTTTAAGAAGAGGGTATTGGACTAAATCTATAATGTTACTTCCAGCTCTATGACTTCTATACAAAATTTCTATGTTGGCTATCTTCACTAAGCGGGCAGCGGATACTCCCACAATGCTATTGCTCTTTATGTAATTTCTAGGAAAAACTACCACCACTCCTTTGTTAGAGCCCTTCTCAAATGTTGGTTAATCCACAGGCCACTGGACAAATGAGCAATTGCCCTTAGAAGTATTCTGACCCTGGTATCTCAGCATACCTGGGGGGAAGTAAAAAAAGTGAATATCAAATGTCAGCTTTTTTTCAGGCTACAGCACGATGCTGTAATCAATCAACAAGTATTTATTTATCAAATGCTGTGTCCAGGCACCATACTAGGTGCTGAGGAAACCAATTCAAAGAAGACAACAATCCCTGTTCTCAAGGTACTCACATTCTGTACCAAAAGTATTCCATTTGGCATCAGGAGACATGGGTTTGTATCCTGCCTTCAATCCCACTAGATGTTTTATAGAAGCAAGTCACTTAGTCTCTCTGAGCCACACTATCCTCTTTTGTAAAATGGTGTATTAAATTTGTATATTAAAATTCGTAAAATGGTAATTGTAACTAAAGTGTTTTGTAAATATTAAAGTCTATGGAAATGTAAATGAGACTGTTGTCTATAACAGGCAAATGTTTCATTTAAGATCCAGACTTCTTATTGTGAACTAAATCAGGGGTGAACTGTACAGGCTTGAAAAAGGGAGTAGCAAATTGGAAAGCCTCTTTTCTTCATCTTCCCTCCTCAATTCTCCCACTCATTCTGGGCTGCAATGCACAGTACAGCTCGAAATCTGGGTCAATGTTCCTGATTACTCTGATAGTTCGTGAAGATCAGAGCCAGCACAGGCTTTCTGGACTCAGATAATGTGAAAGACACAGCTGAAATAGAAACAAAAATGAATAATTAGGTTAATGCCTTTCCATTAAGGGGTACTTCCATTTGCTATGTAGATAAGGGAGGTATTTTCTGTTGCTAATTTTACCTGACTTCTTTTCTTATTCATGACCATATGTCACTGGTAAAAGGATTTGAGAAGAAGTAGGATGTAACAGAAAACAGGCTGGACTTGGAGGCTGAGAGACAGGACTTCTAATAATGCCTCTGATACTTACAAGCTGGGTGACCAGGGGTAAGTAATTTACATCTATAAGCCTCAGTTTCTTCATATGTAAAGGGACCATAATAATACCTAAAGTGCCTACCTCACCAGATTGTGTGGATTGAATGAGTTAATGTAGTTCTTTGTAAAATTTCAAGGACTTCACAAGGTGTGCCAAAAATCTTAGCATAAGTGTGCTAAGATGTTCAGGACACCCTTTATAAATGTCAGTTGTTATTTTCAAGGAAGAAGATGAAATCACAGAAGTAATGCTTGGGTCAAATACAAAACACCGTTTAGAATGGATTATTTTCCCTTCTTTTATTTTAAACTCTTGAGGATAGGGTCCTTGTCTCTCAGTCATTGGATTGGAGTGTAAAGTGTGCAGTGACATTCAGCAAATACCTATCCAGTATATTAGAACTGTCATAGGGGGATAGTAATCTGTTACAGGGAAGGGTTTAAGCTCACTGGATAACAAAATCCCAGATCCGTGAAATATTGAAGTTTTAAAATTGAATACTGCATATTTAAATCAGTATTTTAAACCTGTATATTTATTACTGCATATTTAAACCCCCAAACCAGAGAGTGGTGGGAAAAAAACCACTAGATTTGAAGTCAGAGGACTTGGGTACAAATCCAGACATTGCTATTCACTATTAGTGTGACTTCTGACAAGTTCCTTAACTTCTGTGGACCTTATCTGAAAAAAATGAGGGGGTCAACTATTTATCTCATCTATAAAATAAAGGAGTTGGATTAGATGACCTCTTATATACACAAAGGTCAGAAACATTTTTATCTCATTAGGGAAAAGGTAGAATCCCATGGACTAATATTCTGCAGGGGAAGTCAGCCCAAGGAAAATGGAAAGTTCTCAAGAATAAAATTCAGAAGTCAGAAAGACAAAATGGATGAGAAAAATACAGACTTGTTCTGCTTGACCCCCAAAGGCAGCACTGAGAGCAATGGGTGGAACTTGAAAAGAGGCAAATTTAAGCTGCTGTAAGGGAAAAAGTAAAAGAAAATAGTTACCCAAAAGTAGAAAGTTTCTGCCTTGGGAAGATAGTGAGTGGGGCCCCCTTCACTGGGAAGGCCTTTAAACAACGGCTGGATAGAAGCTTGTTTGGTATGTTTTAGAGAGCATTCTTGTTCACATAAAGGCTGGACTAGATGTTCTCTGAGGTTTTGAGGTGTTCTATGCTTCTGCGACTAGATGGCCTCTAAAATTGCTTCCAGCTCCAAATCTATGATCCTATGATTTTTTTGAGGGATTATTTTTTCTTTCCTATTTATTTTATTTTTGATACCTTAAGTCATAAAAAATCCATAGAAAGTACAACACAAATTTCCTATTTGAAATTATTGGTCTGAGAAATACACTTCAAACTCATGTGATCAAATTTGGGGAATATAGGATCTCTGTCTCTTTGTCTCTGTCAATCTCTCTCCTTACTAAATATCACCTCTCCCCTTTTTCCCACCTTTTAGAAGCATCCTGTATTCTGGAAGCTTTCTTATGTCCATAGAGCCCAAACTTTGGCAGGTCCAACCAAGCTGGGTAGGCTTTGAGTATGGTCATAGCAAAATACTGTGTATCTATCATTTGAGAATAAACCTAGTTAGTTTTGGAGACACCATAGAAACACTTGCTACCAGTTATCTCTTGTCCTGCCCCTGACAACTCATAAAAACAGTGTGATTGGGCTGAAAGAAGCTGTGTGGTCTGTGCCCATAGATGACATATCTATAATGAAATGATCTATCTTTGAAATACTAATATAAACTTAGTTTATGATGTCTGAATACTCATCAAATTCTAGTACCATTCCTGTAGTCAAAGCCTACACTTAGGAAAACCAATTTCTCTGAAGAAGTGATGACAAGCAGAGCAGGGAAGGGCCAAGTGTGACAATTTTCACTTTGGAAAGGAATAGCTCCACTGGAGAGAGAAAAAAAAAAGAATTGTGTGAAACGTTAATATTTTCTGTAACTACTCTTTCTGAGGACATGAGAACTGATAGACATTAGGACTACAATACTATGAAACTTTCCTTCAACAACCTTTTAAAAAAATTCTCTGCCTCTTTCTTCTACATTTCAGAAATGGAATGCCTTAGACATAGTAGGTCATTAATAGGTGCTGGTTTAATTGAATTGAACAGAAGGATCTCATTAAAAGTTATATATTTATACATATATATATATGTATAGTTATTGAAAGGTAAGGCTGTCAATGACACAACAACTTTGAAAAAGACAGAGGGGCTTGAGGCAGATAGGTTAAGTAAAAACTGGCAGTTGAGGACCTATTATTGTATGGCCTGAACTGTGCTCCAGAGAGATACATTCCAAGCAAGGAGAGGCAACAAATTTAGCATGTTAGAACATTTGAGAGGCAGCATGGCATAGTGGATAGACTGTCTTGGAGCCAGGAAGACCTGGGTTCATATCCTGTCTCTGACAAACAATAGCTATGTAACCCTAGGCTAATCACTAAATCTCTAAGTGCTTGAGGCAATGCTCTAGGATTGCAAATTGGTAGGGGGAAGTTTCTTATTAGGACAAAATACACCCCTTATTTCTCTCCCACACCATCTCCCCTGCACTAGCTATTTTCTCCTTTCTTCCCCTCCTTGACCTGTTGGTGAACCAATTCAATTACAAATTCATGCTACACAACCTCAACTGGGTCTTCACTGCTGCTAGGTATTCCTACTATACTTCCCTTATCAACTCACTATCCCACTGTCCACAGAGGTTCTTTTAAACCTTTTCAACCCTTCTCAAACCTCCCATGGGTCTCTAACTAAACCCTTTCAGTTGAGATCCTTGCCTCGTAGTTTATGGAAAAAATTGAGACCATTTGCTGTAGGGTTCTTCTCCCTTCTTCCTCATTTTTTATCACTCAGATGCCTCCTGTCACTATTTAGTCCTTCACTCCATCTCACATGATGAAGCAGTCTTACTCTTTACCAAGGCTAACCCCTCTATCTGTTCGAGTAATCCCATCTCCTTCATCAGAGAGGATATACCCTCTGTCATTGCCACTCTATCACTTATTTTCTAAATTTCCCTGTCTACTGGCTCATTCCTGACTGCCTACAGACATGCCCATGTCTCCCCCATCCTGAAAAAAACTCTCACTTGATCCTTCCTTCCCCCATTAATTATTGTCATATTTCTTCTGCCCTTTGTAGCTAAACTCCTTGAAAAGGCTATAATCATCTTCATTTTCTGTCCTCCTACTCTCTTCTTCACCCCTTACAATCTGGCTTTCAACTTTAACATTCTACTGAAACTGCTCTCTCCAAAGTTATCAGTGATTTATCAGTTGTCAAATCTAATGGCCTTTTCTCAATCCTCATTCTCCTTGACCTCTCTGCAGCCTTTGATGCTGTTGATCACTCTCTGTTTCTAGATACTCTCTTCTTTCTAGGTTTTCAGGACACCACTCTCTCCTGGTACTCCTTCTACCTATCTGATGGCTTTCTCAGTTTCCTTTGCTGGATCCTTATCCAGATCAGACCTCCCAACCATAATTGTCCTTCAATGTTCTGTCATGGACCCTCTTCTCTATTCTTTCTATACTACTTCACTTAGTGATCTCATCAGTTCTCATGGATTTAATTACCATCTCCATGCTGACAATTCCCAAATCTACCTGTCCTGCCCAATTTCTCTGATGACTTCCAATCTCACATCTTCAACTGCCTTTCAGATGTCTCAAACTGGATTTCCAGTAGGCATCTGAAACTCAACATGTCCAAAAGAGAATTCATTATCTTTCCTCCTAATCCCTTCTCTCCTACCACCTTCCCTATTACTGTAGTGGGCAAGACCAGTTTCCTAGTCCCTCAGGCTTGCAACCCAGGAGTTATCTTTGAGTCTTCACTATCTCTTAACCACCATATCAAATCTATTGCCAAGGCCTGTTGATTTTACCTCTCCAAAATTTCTTGAATAGTCATCCATCTCTCTTCTGAAACCACCACCACTCTATTGCAGGCCCTCATCACCTCACACCTAGACTACTGCAATAGCCTGCTGGTTGGTCTGCCTGCCTCAAGTTTCTTTCCACTCCAATCTATCCTCTATTCAACCACCAAATGATTTTCCTAGAGCACAGATTTGACCATGTCACTCCCTACTCAATAAACTCCTATGGCTCTCTATATCTCCTCAATCAAATACAAATGCTCTGTATGGCATTCAAAGCCCATCATAACTTAGACCCACCTTACCTTTCCAGTCTTTTTATGCATTACTCCCCAACATGCACTTTTTTCATCCAATGGCATCAGCTTCCTGACTATTCCGCAAGCAAGACACTCCATTTCTTGCTCTGGGCATTTTCTCTGGCTGTCCTTCATGCCTGGAATGCTCTCCCTCTTCAACTACTGACTTCCTTCTATTCCTTTAAGTCCCAACTAAAATCCCATCTTTAAGGGAAACTTCCCCAACCATCTTAATTCTAGTGCCTTCCCTCTGTTAATTATTTCCTATTTATCCCGTATGTAGCTTACTTCATATGCATTTGCTTGTGTGTTTTCTCCCATTAGATTGTAAGCTCCTTGAGTGCAGAGACTTTCTTTTACCTCTCTTGCATTTCCAGTGCTTAGCACAGTGCCTGGCACAGAGTAGGTACTTAATAAATGTTTATTGATTGATAGATAAAATTTTTTTTGTGAGAGAAGACTGGACCTATATCAAATCATAAGTCCATCTTTCCATTCTTCCCCTTTCCCTACTAAATATACTGTGTGCTAGGTGTGCAAGGTAAGAAATTAAGTAGTCCCTCCTCTCAAGGAGCTTACCTTCTTTCAGGAAAAACAAAGCAAGTATAAATACAAAGTATATGCAAGTTATTGGGGTGGTGTTAATAGCTGGAGAGATTAGGAAAAACCTGAAGTAGCTGTTGATCCTTGAGTTGAGTTTTGAAGGGATCTAAGGTATCTAAGAAGCAGCATCAAAGAGAGTGTATTCCAGACATGGCCTTGTTTTCATTAGTTATTATTTCTGATGGTAAAACATTCTTATGACAAAAACAGTCACATTTTTTGTTCAGTATTCTGAGTTATATTGTGTTATCTTTGACCTTTACCAACTCTAGGAATCCCCTACAGTTAAAACACCATCTTAGATCTTTCTCTTCCATTTCTAGAATGAATTTCATACATGTTATTTTAAATGTGATTGTCATTCGTATGCTCAATTCAGTTTGTTTTCCATTTTGGATCTGGAGTCCTGGACCTGGAATCAATGTGACCCTTGGGAAGTCTTTTAGTTACTGTCTGCTTCAGTTTCCTTATCTGTAAAATGGGACAAATAAAAAAAATAACAAACAAAACACCTACCTCCTAGGGTTGTTGTGAAGATAAAATGGTATCCCATTTGTAAAAGTATTTTGAAAACCTCAAAGTGCTATGTAAATGCTAGCTGTTACTATTACTATTTTAATATCTAATAATAGTTACTATTACTATATATATACTATATAACTATAGTTACTATTATTAATATCTAATAATAGTTACTATTACTATTATTATTGTTACTCTTTTTCCAAGAGATTTCTTGAATAAATCCTCCTGTTTCAAGAGAAGAAAAATTAACCACACTTTCAAAACAAAACCATTTTCTCTTTCACACAATGCTTAATGAGTAATCCCTATAATTCTGGCCTTTTCTAGGAGGCTGAAATAAATTTGTCAGGGAATTATGGGGAACTTCATGTTTGTTTTATTTGTACCATCTTGGCATTTCCTTCGTATTTTAATGGAGGCAAATACTTTCCATTCTAGAATGTTTTTACTTTTGGCTACTGTAGCAGACAGTACACTGTAACAGTTACATGGAATAAAACATAAAACTACCAACATCTCAAAGAAATGTTGACATCTCACATAAATTTCTTGGGAAAGGGATTCAAAGAATCATAACACAAAGTCTGTTACCTTACCCAAACATAGAGGCTGATCTAGCTAAACTGGTGTAACTAGCAATTTCCCAAACTGTAGGTCTTCAAGCAAAGGCTAGATGACTCATTATTAAATATTTTTTTGCAGAGGGAATTCTGGTTCAGATATAGGTCGACACTCCATGGCCTTGGAGGTGCCTTTCAACAGCGAGATGTCTTCATTCTGGGCACTGGGCATTCCTTCTCCGGGGCTTTCTGCCTCTCAAAATCCTTCAAATCTCTGTTCCTGGTGCTACTGCCTACCCTGCAGCCAGCGTCTAAGCGTTCTGTCCTCCAAATTATCTTCTATTTATTTATTCATGTATGTATTGTATCTCCAGTAGCTTGTAAGCTCCTTGAGGGCAGGGCCTGTTTTATTTTTGCTTTTATATTCCTAGCACATTGCCTTGCACAAAGTAGACCTTAAATAACTGTGTGTTTGAGGAAGTGAATTGAATCTTTGCAGTAGACAAAATTTCTGCAGTCAAATTCTTTTCTGGGGAGGTGTGGTTATGTAATTGTGAAATCCTGGAACTTCATTTTTATGACCGTAACTCCAGAATTAGAAGGGACCTCAGAGGTCATCTAGCCCAGCTGTCTCATTTTATAAATAAGTAAACTGAGGCCCAGGTTAAATGACTTACCTAAGATCATATAGTGGGGAAGAGGCAAAGACAAGAACTGAACTTCCATCCTCTGGCTCCAAAGCCAGCGTTCTTGCTGTTATACCATACTCTCTCCTCTTATTAGTTTTAGTGAAGAGACGTGGCACTACTACAGAGAGGAGACTGACTTGATTTTTCTGCCTATATCTCCTAGCCATCCACTATGCCCCTAGAGATATACTTATTGTAATTTTTCAGCTATGTTTGTTAAGTATTTCCTTGCTAAGTGCTGGGCAAGGTCGGTCAAAATCTTCAATTCCTGCCTTCTGGGAATTTTCCATCTAAAACAAACAGCAATGATGTGCTGCATGTATGAAGACATAAAGGCCATACAATTACACAAAATATAGTTGACCAGAATCCAAGTTACTGGCAAGTTCAGTACTGTTTTTATTAATAATAGTATTTAGTAATAATAATTTACATAGTGCTCCAAAGTTTGCAGAGCACTTTACAAATATTATCTCCTCTCATAATAACCCTGGGAGATGGGTACTATTATTATCCCTATTTTGTGGATGAGGAAACTGAGGAGAGTTTAAGTGACTTGCTCAAGGTCACGTAGCTAGGAAATGTCTGAAGCTTGGATTTGAACTCAAGTCTTCTTGACTCCAGGTCTAGTAGTGCTCTATCCACTGAACAACCTAGCTTTTTATTATAAAGAGATCAATGACAAATAAGTAGGAACTTTTTAAGTGTTCTAGGATCATCCACTAGAGCAGTAAAGATAAGAGTAAGAACAATTAACATCTATATAGTGCTTTAAGGTTTGCCGAGAGTTTTACAAATATTATTTCATTTATCTTCATAACAACCATGGGAGGTTGAGTCCTATTATTATCTACATTTTGTAGATGAGGAAACTGAGGCAGACAGGAGTTAAGTGATTTACTCAGGGTCACATAGCTAGTAAGTGTCTGAGGCTGGATTTGAACTTGTCTTCCTGACTCTGAGTCCAGAGAACTATACATTTCTCCATCAAACACGACCTTCTACAACCATCACAGAATCACATTTCGAACCTCAAAGGGACCTTCGATACCATTCTGTGCCCTGCTCCACCCTCCAAACCTGATTAGTAAAGACCATACCTGAGAGAAGCCCCACTGTCTACTTCCTAGGCCAATGCATTTTTATCTTCATGCTGGTCTTTTTCAATCCTGCCATACCTACTTTTGTTCCACCATTGAACCAGATCACTGAAGGCCAAGCCTGGGAGGAGCTGAACCACTCTGATCTTCCTGGGTCCTTTTGTCCTCATTTTAAACCAGACAATTTACCTCTATCTCTGTACTTGGTCCTCTCAAACATGGGTCTCTTCTACCTCTTCCTCTGAGAACTGTGATTCAATCAATAAATTGGAACCATTGCCTCTGGAAAGGGTGTACCAAATGGATTGCTCTACTATTTTCACTAACCATCTTTGTGATTCCCTTATATGCATAGTCTCCCTCATTAAAATATAAACTCTTTTAGGGCAGGGATAGTCATGCTTTTGCATTTGTACCCCTAACACTTTGTTTGGAATATAGCAAATGCTTAATAAATGCTTTTCATTCATTCACTCATTCATTAATTTTTTTTTTCATTCTATAACTTTGCTTACTTGAGAAGATGGTACAGGGGCATGTCCTGCCTTGTGTGTTCCTTGGGGCATGATTGAGGACACCATTTACCTTGTCTTTCTGGGAATCTGGAGAAAATCATGGAAATTTATACAAAGTAGACCTTGAGGGAAAACCAGTCAATGATAAGATAAATGCCTACAGTTTCTGCTACGTGTTGCTCCTCTGACACTTGTCACTGAAGCCTTCCCACTTGTCCTGAGGGAATGGCTGCTCCAGAGAACTTATTCTATGATATAAGAATGGTATAATATGGATTACACCTACCTGAGATGTGTTATCAAAATTAATTATGTTTATCTGAGAACTGTTATGGCTTCTTTGGAATAGCAGATGTCATATAAGTTCCAAATAGCATTCATAGCAAGTATTAATTTTTATGAGTTTGCCCATGATATGAAGCTGCCTTATCTTTCTTAGTAGAAAATCATCTTTCCTTCTTAAGACCCAATATAACACTTTTATTTCTATTTCACTTTCACATTATAACCTGTTTTAGTTATTTGTGTACATGTTTTACCTTTCTTGTTTGGCTGAAGGTTCTATAAAGGGCAGAGATCATGTTTCATTCTCCTCTGTGTCCCTCTCACAGCACTGTACATGCTCTATATGTATTTCCAACGAAAACAATCACCTTAGAAAATTAAGGTATTACCAGGATAAATACTTTTTGTAGCCCAGGTTTGAAAATTAATTTTGCAACAAAAAGCCAGGAATTTTTCAGTTTTCACTTTCATTTTTGTGTTGATATTGCCTGGTATTGTCTTATATATAACACCTATCACTTTTTTATTTAATATAAGACTTTTGGCTTTAATAAATAGTTATAAAATTAATTTTTATTAAACTTTAAAATGTATTGTTTAATAATAAAAATTTAATAAATAAGAATTTAAAAATAAAGACATTTGATTTAATATAAGACATTTGGCTTCAGGTTTTGAAGAAATCTGCACTTGATAGCTATCTTTTTTTAAAAAAGTAGTAGGTTAGAAACTTCTTTATGGGATTGTTTGGAGAGTGACAGTTATCTAAAGGAAGACTTTCAACCTAGCAAAAAAAAAGCAACTTCTACACATATATGGCTGGGAGAGGCAACATGGCGTGGTAGCTGGAGAGCTGAATTTGGAGGCAGAAAGATGAATTTGAACTTCACTTTTGACATTTACTGTGTGGCCACGATAAAGGGACTCCTAGACTTTAGACAATGTCCTAAAGCTCATTTATTTCAAACACATTACAATTTATGTTGGTGAAGGAGACTGTTTTCAGTATTAATACAAAAGATGACATATTAATTCATGTAATGTGGAGGTTCCTTTCTAATTTCTCCAATTTCTTGTATCTTGATTATTTTGCTACATAGTGATACCATAATCATAGAATTTTAGAGCTGGAAGGGACTTCTGAGGACATCTACCCTAATCTTCTTACTTTACAAATAAGGAAACTGAGGCAAAGAGGAATTACACAACTTTTCTAAATTTACACACAGTCCATAGTTGGGGCTCTGCCTTGGGCTTCTCAACACTCATTTCAGTACTTTTGCCACTAACCAAAGCTATCTCCTCATAACTCACAGTCATATAATGCTTTATAGCTTATAGCAAAGATTGGCAAATAGCTGCCAGAGGGCCAAATCCAGCTGCCCATAATTTAAAAATGATTTTTACCTTTTAAAATATAATACAACTTTATTTTAAGTGTTTAAAAAATTCTTAGCTTGGGGTATACACAAACAAGTGGGCTGGATTTGGCCCCTGGCAATGTAGGTTGTCAACTCCTGGTTTACGGAGTACTTTAAAACATGTATTTTCCATTTATTCCTCATAACAATCCTGTAAAGTGGAGAGCGCACGTGGACTTTCCTGCGGTCACTTCTATTACAAGATGAACAGGGAGCAGGGAGATGATGTATGGCTCAGATAAGTTACTGTTATTCCGTGTTTGCTAAGTCGATAAGATGTTTGATAGGAAGTTGAAACTAACACCAACAACAAAACCCTATGAAGTTCCCAGACTATCTGTAGATTTCTATTATTTGTGCCTTTGCTGACTCCATTATCGTAGATAAAAAGTTGGTGATATTTCTGTAGAATTTTCTCTGAGGAGGACAAAGCAATTTACAGACATTACTTCATTCATTCTCCTATCTCAGAAAGACAATATGTACAGACCCAAAGTCTCCTCCTTAGAGCATTGAGAAGCTATTGCCACAGTTGCTCTGTGATTTTAGTGTGGAGTCACACTCAGTAAAAATTCTTCCAGATTAACCCTTTGGCCATAACCTACTGTAAGATTCACTCTTTGTAAATATTTCCCTCCAGGGTACTGTGCTTCATGTAACAGAGATGATCGTGAAGAGATGTCTGAGAGTCAAATTCTGTTAATCAAATCTTATTTCCATTGCTTTATATGCTAATTTGTGAGATGTTTTCCCTCCTAATTAGTCTTTACCTGAGTGGCATGGTGGATAGAGCACCAGGCATGGACTCAGGAAAACCTGAGTTCAAATATAGCTCAGACACTTCCTAGCTCTGTGACCCTGGGCAAGTCACTTCCCCCGTTTGCCTCAGTTTCCTCACCTGTAAAATGAGCTGGAGAAAGAAATGACAAAGCATTCTAGCACCTTTGCCAAGAAAACCCCCAAACGGGGTCACAAAGAGTTGGATGCAACTGAAACAAGTGAACAACAATTTACAGTGTTTAATGCTTATTTCAAAGCTCAATTGAAGCACTGCCCACATGAGGCTTTTCTTCATTCCCCCTCCAAGCTGTGAATGCCTTTCCGCTGAAATCACTTTGTATTTACATGTTGTTTGCCCCCAGTAGAAGAATATGAGCTCTTAGAGGACAAGGGGCTGTTCCATTTTTTTTTTTGTCATTTTGTATCCCTAGTGCTTGGCACATAGTGATATAAAGACCACAGCAGCCTCTCCAACAAGTAGGCACTTAATTGTTTATTGGTTGATCATAAATGAGGTATGAAGTGTTGTGTTAGTTCAGGAGAAGGAGGAACTAAATTCATACTTCACAACTGCTGCTTAATTCAACTGTTTTGTGAGTCTGAATGAATCAAGCATTGGTGCAGTACTTCCTATGTTCAAAGTGCTGTGCTGAGTGCAGGGGATACTAACGAAAGCCGAGAAGGTACGTGGATGGAAGGTTTCATCTGCAAGTCTGATGGAAGAGTCCTATGGTCCTGCAGATGGTGATGCTTCTTCCTTTCCGTAAGTTCCACAGACTGACCCTTGGCAAGTTATTTAGCCTCTCTGGGCCTCAGTTTCCTCAACTGTAAAATGTGGATGACAATAGCACATATTTCAGAAGGGTATTGGGAGGCTCAAATGAAACAATATATGTGATGTCATTTTCAAGCTTTAAAGTGCTAAGTCAGTGCTAGCTGCTATCATCACCACCATCATCATTACTACTACTACTTCATAAAGTGTCTTGTAAATATGAGCCATAATTATTAAGTCTCATATGATCGAAGGTTTAATATTGGAAGAGACCCCAGAAATCATCTAGTCCAATCCTCTCACATTTTAAAGTAGGAAACAAGAGAGTAAGGGAGGTGAAATTCCCTGTCCAGGGTCATACTGATAGTCAGCAGAAGAACTGACATTTGAACTCAGATTCTAATACTATTCCTCAACCAACATTCTCCACATGTACATACTGGTAAGGAATTGATTTTGAAATAAATGTCTGTGTGGAGTTTCTTGTACTTGTAAATTGAGAGGGAGTACATGATGCTTTATAATTTGATTTATACATTTTAAAATATTTTTCATTCCTTTCAGGATCAGTGTCCAGCCTTGGCAAATTATTTTCCTAGATACTATGCCTCCCTAAAACAACCAGGTTGTTCACTGGATAGAATGA
This sequence comes from Vombatus ursinus, assembly GCF_900497805.2. Classification (NCBI taxonomy): domain Eukaryota; kingdom Metazoa; phylum Chordata; class Mammalia; order Diprotodontia; family Vombatidae; genus Vombatus; species Vombatus ursinus. The sequence goes on from NW_020954619.1 coordinate 4,631,679, forward strand.
TGGGCCTGGATTCAGGAAGACCTGAGTTCAAATCTGACCTCAGAGCTTATTAGCTGTGTAATCCTGGGAGTCACTTTACCTCTGTCTTCCTCACTTTTTTCAACTGTAAAATGGGAATAATAATAATAGCACATATATCCCAGGGTTATTGTGAGGATCAAATGAAATAATATTTGTAAATGTTTAACATAGTGCCTGGCACATAGCTGATTAATCTTCCTCCTCCCTCTTAATGTTCCTTCCAGAATATAGCCCCTGCTCTCAAAGAGCTTGCATTCTATTAGAGTATACCACATGTAAACAGACGAGCAAATTCCCAATATGATAAAGGGACAACTCACGGATGGATGCTAACGTATAATAGCCCCTTTTAAATAATAAACATAAAATTTAATAGGTGCCTCTCAGGAGACAATTCCATAACTGAAAAAAGGAAAGAATTAGGGATTTCAGCCATCCTCACAGGCAAGTGGGGGAGATATTTTGCTTTGGTCACCCCTTCAATCCTTCAGATTATAATAGATTGAGCATCTGTTATGTGCTCTACACTGCACTAGCCATATGGGGGAATTTAAAAAAAGTTTGACATGATCTCTGCTATCAAGGAGAACACTGTCTAGTTAGGGACAGAAACCTAGGCCATATGAACAAGTGCATCACAGAAATGGGGCAATCAAATACAATACCATGCATTGTTGGCTGTGAGTAGTTGAGAGAAGGGAGCAATCACCAAGTACTGGAATAATTAGAAGAGGCTGCAGGGAAGTAGTGGGACTTGAGCTGGTCCTAATGACTTGGAAGTTTGACAATGGGGTGAAACTTCTGTGTGTCTGAACCTTAAGCTACCAAGTACAAGGGAAGTTTCAGGACCCAGGCAAGCTAAGATCACGTACGTGTTGTTTGAGCTTGAGCTTTTGGAAGCAGCCAGTGCCTGGAATAATACATAAATTATTACGTTAAGCCTTGGTGACTGGAACATTACTGCAGTAAAGATGCTGACTGATTTCCACACAGACAAAAAACTGGTAACAAAGATAATGGGGCACAGATGTTTCATGTTTCCATGATTCTATGTAAGAATGAAGATGTTCAAAACCTCCAAGTGCAGAAGAAGCCAGTGCTTTTACAGTACAGGGCCCTGGAGATGGATTTGGTCGGAGTTATGTTCTCATTTAGGTAATGGCGGAGCCAAGTTTCTTTGACTTCTCAAAGATACCGAAGATATGTGACAGAGAGGGAGGGGCTTTGGCAGTATTCCTTCTCTTAATTATTACTTGTACCTACTGTCTGACAGGGAATGAAGGTTCCGCAATAGCAGTGGCTAATTGCTAATTATTAATTAGAGTGGTGTACATGCTCCCAAAGAGATGGGGTGGGGGGAGGCCTCCTATTCAGATGCCTTGTGTGTGTTTTTCTGGTTGAAAACTTGAATATAGGCCTCCTCTCCAGTTCCATGTTCAGTGCCATGATCTTCTCCTGGGAAGTTTTCAGGGAGCTTTAATCACCAAAATGCTGGGAACTGAGAGTGTGGTTAATAAGATTACCGCAAAGGTCTCATCTGGTCTGAGCTCCTCTGTCAGTCACATTCTATTTTAAGTCCGTTCTGTGAATCGAGCTTGCAGTTGGATATCAAATTAAGGATATAGTCACAGGTGCAAGGAATGCTCATGTATCAATTCTACTGCCATGGAGAATTAAACACAATAAAAATTACTTTAATGTTATGGTAGGATGATGTTTTTTTTAAAATGAATTTAAGAGATTCTGGCTTAGAACAAGATCTTTTTTTCAGCAAGAGAAGAGGTGAGCTGAGGGAGTTATTTAAAATAATCGAAGACAAAAAAAAATGAAAGAGAACCAACTGATCCACTTGCACTTTAACTATCTGAACATTTATAGATGCAACAATTGGGGCTTAATTATTTGGCTGTCTCAATTTTCCATTTTGAAAATAAAAATTTGGCTATATACTCAAGATAGTAGTGTTTCTAATCACATGGAATGTTTCAGACATCCATAGGATTCCCAACACAAAAGTGATATCTGTATAATAAAGTATATCAAACATTAATTTAATTACAGTTTTGCCACTAATAACTTGTCTTATAATCAATTTGATTTGGTTATTAAAACAGCTGGACTCTTCAGGGGCTCTTATTGTATAGAGACACAATTAGTATTTATTAAATCTATTCAAAATAATCCCTGTCCAGTCAGTGATCAGACTTCATAAGGTCCTACTCAAGATCTACTTGGATTCTTCTTTGTGGTATCCATCTACCAGATTCATGCTTTTGCCCTGGGCATCTCATATGCCTTGAATGTGTACCTTTCTTACCTCATAGAATCCTCTTCTTTGACATGTAGCTCACATGTCATGAGCCTTTCCTGATCTCCTCGACTTCTAGTGCCGTCCTCCTAACTATCTTGCTTTTAGTTACTTTGTATTTATTCATCTTATACTTATGCTCTTTATGCTTATATATTCACTTGTCTCACCCATTAGAATGTAAGCTTCTTGTGAAAAGGGATTGTTTCATTCTTTGCACTTGGATCCTCAGTTCCTACTATAGTACCTGTCATTTAATATACACTTGTTGATTGACTAATTCATATTGAATTCTTCAAGATTCATTAGAGCTAGTGGAACAGAAGTTCTGGCAGGCCCTAGCAAGATGAACTCTATGTCTACTGTCTGAGGACCAGCCTAGATAAGTTCAGAAAGGCTCATCACTAGGCTATGGGGGGGATGATTTTTTTTCTTACTTTTAGCAATTCTTTTTTTTTTTGTATGAGGCAATGGGGGTTAAAAGACTTGCCCAGGGTCACACAGCTAGTAAATGTCAAGCGTCTGAGGTCAGATTTGAACTCATGTCCTCTTGACTCCAAGGCCGGAGCTCTATCCACTACACCACCTAGCTGCCCCCTACTCTTAGTAATTCTTGAAGACCACCTAATAGGTTTGTCGAATAGGTATCTGTATTATTGAAATCAGAAATGTTTGAATTCTTAAAGACTGGGGTAGATAATAATAGCCCATTTTAAGATTTTCAAAGTGCTTTACATATATAATCTTGTTTGCACCACATAGCTATCCTGGAAGTTACTTGCAATTTTTACCCCCATTTTACAGATGAGGAAATTTAGGATGGAAGAGGTTAAGTGACTTTCCCAGGGTCACACAGCCAGTAAGTGTCTGAGGCAAGATTTGAACTCAAGTCTTCCTAACTCCAAGTCCAACAGTATCCATTGGGCCATCTCCCCATTATACGTTTGTGTCTTCTAGGAAGCCAAAGCATTAGATGGTCCATCAATCTAGTAGAACACAAGCAGGCATTGTCTCATTTTTGTATCTGTATCTCTCCAATGGCTAGCACAACATTTAGCAAATAGTAGGCATTTAATAAATGCTGGTTGAACTGGATTGAACTGAATTTTAAGAGCTGACATAGGTCAGCTTGCTTGACTTTTAGTATCCTTTTAGAGAGGAAATGTATTTATTTCCTTCCAAGTTGACTTATATTTTAAATTAGAATCATAGATTTAAATCTGGAAGGGACCATAGGTAAACCAGCCCAAAGATAAGAAGAGTGGGAGGATCATGATAACTGTGTTCAAGTATCTGAAGGGCTGTCATGGGGAGAGGGATTAGACTTGTTCCATTCGACTCCCGAGGGAAGAGCCAGGTGCTACAGGGGAAGGTTGCAAAGATGCCAATTTAGATTTGATGTCAGGCAAAACATCCCAATCATCAGATTTGTCTGAAAGGAGAATGGCTTATCTCAAGAAATGGAGGGTTTCCCCTTCCTTGAAGGTCTTCAAGGTCAATAGATGACAAATTACTGGGTATGCTATACTGGGGATTCCTTTGTATATGGACTGTTCTGGATGACCATTGATGTCTCTTCCAATTCTCAAATTCTGTGATTCAGTCAAAATGAAAGTACTCAATAAATGCTTGTTGATTTGACTTTTTAAGGTCTTCAAACACCGAACCCTTCACTGGGGGACCTTTCCACAATTTGGAAGCTGTCCCTGCAACCCCTTCTTCCTTGTCCAATGAAGACACAAATATCTAGATTACTGAATTCCTTCAGAAATTTTCAAATCACTCCATTCACGAATACCACACACCTTCTGTCAGGTTTTCCACTTTCTTGAACCCTTACCAGTTGCCATATAACCACAGCTGATTAAATGTGTGTTTCATGGTTTGCACTTCTCTTCAGGTATATTTATCTATATTTATTCTCTCTTGTTATTTTCTAAACTTGTGATAATATGACTGTATCCTGATTATTGGCAGAGAAACAGTAATGGGGGCCAGGAGCAGGGAGGATACATGACATATTTTATTAATATGAAACTTAGAATTTCCAAAGATAGTCCCTGTGAGAAGGATCTGGGCACAAGTCAACCCTATTTGGCTTAGAGGGGAACATGTAACAGGAAGGTAGTCCAAAATTAAATGTCCACTATTAGTTTGGCTCAGGGTTGGTTTTTTTTTTTAAACCAAAATCTTACCAATAAGCTGGATATAATGATTCTCAGGTCCAGAAACATGTTGAGAAGGATACAGGAAATGATCCTGAAATTGCTGGGAGTAACTTGGGGACACAGCAGGAGTCAAGATGGTGTCTCAAACTGGGTGATGGCTTCAGAGCACTGCCCAGAAGGTTGAAATCAGAAACCAACACTAGTGCCAACCATGCAGCTGCTAGAGCAGTGGTTCTTAACTTGGGGTCTGAGAACTTGTTTTTAAAAGTATTTTTAAAAAGTACTTCAGTATAGTTGGTTTTCATTCTAATCTTACATATTTTATTTTATGTATTTAAATACATTATTTTGAGAAGGGGTCCATTTCACAAATAAGATTAAGAATACCTGGATTAGAGGAATCACTCGAACTAACTAGGATAAGAAGGAGGGAGAAGGAATTTTCAACTGGTCAGAGTCCCAAGACCTGCCATAAAGGGGTGGATGCATTGCACAAGATTGGGACATGAAGCCTAATCTTCAGAAAGAGAATTATTGAAGAAGTCAAGTAAGGAAGGTTTTTCTTGTCCAGGTAGCAAAGATAATACTTCCCCAGTTCCATGACCAAAGCATCTATGACAAAACTATAATCTTTCAATCTCTCTCTCTCTCTCTCTCTCTCTCTCTCTCTCTCTCTCTCTCTCTCTCTAAGGCAATTGGGGTTAAATGACTTGCCCAGGGTCACATGGCTAGTAAGTGTATGAGGCTGGATTTGAACTCAGGTCCTCCTGACTTCAGGGCTAGTACTCTAACCACTGTACCACCTAGCTGCTCCCAAACTAAAATCTCTTTGAAAGACTGAAACCCAAAAGAAAGAGCATGTTTGGGGTGTGGGTAAAAAAGAAGAGAGGACAGTCACAGGAGTGAAGTACCTTTCCTAGGCCCTAATTCCCACAGCTGGGAATAATCGCTGGGAGAATGTGGTCTAAACAGAATGAGACATATATTGCTTTACCAGATTAAATCCATTGGCTTGAGACTGAGAACTGAGATAATACGTATTGCTAATTCTGGGGACAATGTTAAAATAGGTCTGTCCTGGGCCACCTTCTCCCTCTATACTATTTCACTTGGTAATTTCATTAGCTTCCTATGGCTTTAATTATCATTTCTATACAGATAATTCTCAGTCCCAACTTCTGAGCTCTAGCCTCACATCACCAACCATCTCATAGACATCTTGAACTAGATATCCCATAGGCATCTTAAACTCAACATGTCTACAACAGAACTCATCTTTTCATCCAAACCCTCCACTCTTCTGAACTTACCAATTACTGTCATGGGCACCACAATTTCCCAATCCCTTAGGCTTCAAATCTTGAGTCCTCAATTGCACTCATCCCATATGTGCAGTCCGTCACTAGGTGTTGTTTTTTCTCCCTTCACAACATCTCCTTATTTGTCTCCTCTTTATTTGCAGAGTGTCCACCCTGGTGCAGTCCTTCATCACCTTGCACCTGGACTTTTGCAATCATCTTTTTGTTGGTCTCACTCCAATCTGTCATCCACTCAGCTGTCAAAGTTATCTTTTTAAAGATTAAGTCTGACCATGCCACCCTCTCTTACTCATAATCTCCACTGGCTCCCTATTACCTCTAGGATGAAATATAAAACCACCAGTTTGGCTTTTAAAGCCCTTCATGACATGGCCCCTTCCTGCCTCTCTCTAGTCTGTTTATACCTTTCTGTTCTCCACATACTCCAGGCCTCAAATGTTCACCCTATTCATTTTTGCCTCCTAGCTTTCCTGGATAACCCAGGACTCAGCTCAAATCCCACCTTTTGCAGGAGGTCTTTTTAGTTCTCTCCTCCTTCATCCCCTCACCCTACTAATGCCTTGTCTCTGAAATTACTTCTCATTTTCATTGGATATATTTTTATATACTTTTTTTTGGCATGTTGTCTCTCCCTATTAGAATGCAAATTCCTTAATAGCAGGTACCATTTTTGTCTTTCTTTGTATTCTCGGTACTTTAAAAATGCTTGTTGACTAACTAGTCTGCCAGAAAGGATTAACAGGTACTTAAAGAATAAAAAAAGCTAGGCCTAGTTCCCAATGAGAGTTTTTTTTTCCTTTTTTTTTTTTTAAAGGCAATTGGGGTTGAGTGACTTGCCCAGGGTCACACAGCTAGTAAGAGTCTGAGGCCAGATTTGAACTCATGAAGATTAGTCTTCCTGATTCCAAGCCTAGCACTCTCTCCACTGCACCACCTAGCTGCCCCCCCAATGAGAGTTTTTAAAAAGTCCAACTGACTTAAAAGAACCATATGACTTTGAAACTTCCCTCTTTTATTTGTTATTTCTAATCCCTATATGTTATACATGCTTGACCTATATTGCTTTGCAACATATCCTTTTAAAACAATTAAGAAATATTGCCTACTGTAGCTGGCACTGGGGAAAAGTCTTGTATCTTCTTGTCTTGTTTCACAGATGAGACTAGGATTTGGAATACCCAAAACTCATTCCTCTAAAGTCAGAAGTGATCTCAGAGGTCATCTAATTTAAATACCTCATTTTACAGGTATGATATGTGTGTCCAGGCATGGTGCATCTTATGAGCTCCAGAGTTCTGAGTTGCAATGAGCTAAGCTGATCAGGTGTTTTCACTAAGTTCAGCATCAATCTGGTGAACCTCTGGGAGTAAGGAGCCAATAAGTTGCCTAAGGAGGGTCAAAATGGCCCAGGTGGAATCAGAGCAGGTCAGAACTACTGTGCTGATCAGCAGTGGGGTTGAGTTCATGAGTAACCCCTGTACTTACAGCATAGACAAGATAGGAAAACCCAGTCTTTTTTTTTTTTTTTGGAGACAATTGGGGTTAAGTGACTTGTCCAAGCTCACATAGATAGTAAATTTCCGAGGCTGGATTTGAACTCAGGTCCTCCCGACCCCAGGGCCTGTGCTGTATCCACTATACCACCTAGCTGCCCCACCTTTTTAATGCCCATGTAGGATATTAATGTCCATATGAGTTGATTAAATGTATAGGCATAGGTTCATAAATGATATAGATAGGTATCTCTATAATCTGGCCCACACCTCTCCCAGGGAGACTATGATTTCTGCCTTGAGGGGAAGCAAGAGAAGGGCTGTGGCTAGCTCCTCACTCCTTTCTTTTCCTACCTCCAAGAGAGTTATTGTTGATCAACTGACTGATATCTGTCTGCCCTCTCAAATATCTGTTGGTCTTGGAGGTTGTCTAGTTCAAAACAAAGTCACTTTCCTGGTTATTTTAAAGGAGGTTTAGCCCAAAGCTTATTATACCTGCTAGCCTAGCCCCTTCCCTCCAATTGCTGGCTACATAAAAGACCATCACAAATAGTGACTAACAAATAAAGCCATATCTCCAAGCGAACAGAGTACAGAGAATTTACACAGATTATAATATATTAGAAAACACTTGAGTGAATGATCTCCTCAAAGGGGAGAAAGGTAAGATCTCAGCTTAACCAAGAGAGGTGCCTCAAACTCACTAAAGGGAAATTCCTTCTCTGAAGACTCTAGGGACATAAGCTCGAAATCAGCAACATGTTGAGGAACTGTCTTCCCCTAAATGTTTACAGATTCCAAAGTCATTCTGTTGTCTCTTCTGAGAACTGTCTGATTCTGGACATGTCTCATTCCCAAGAAGCTTTAGCACCAACTCCATCCAGCCCATACCAAGTACTCAGCATTCCTTCTACCAATTTAGGAGTCAGTCTCCTTCTGCATAAGCAATAGCAAATAAAACATATCCCACCCTCAGTTAGAAGGTCAATTTACATATGGATGAGGCAACTGAGACCCAGTGAGGTTAAGTTACCTACTCAAAGTCACAACAGTAAATGGTTGGACCAAGATTTGAACGCAGGTCTTTTGACTGCAGCTCTAGCATTCTTTCCGTTTTATTGCTGGTAGATCTGAAGGTGTGGTCTAGGGCCTATAGGTTGTGGTGCTATAGGGTCTTTAAGCATATAGACTGTATTATCTTCCTTTATACCTTTCTACAGTATATCTTCTTCATCTATGAGTCAAAAGAAAATCATTTACAAATATTAAGTCTGGATATTTTGTGGTTCAAAGAGTGAAATATAATTGACAAAATACCACATTGAGTGAGCGCTCGATCACCGTTGTTGGTTAACATGCCCATTGTCCCTAACTGAAGTCACTCAAAAATGTGATGTAGTGGGGGAAAACGACGCCCAGTTCCCTCGTATGTCATGAACTCAAGGCCCTTTATGGTCTTGGTTACCCCACTCAGGTCATTCTCTAACATATCAATGTGCTTTATAAACCCTTGTGCCCAGAAATAAACTTGATACAGATAAGGTCTGACAAGGGCAGAGTACAATGGGATTATTATTTTTAACTTAGGAGGAGCATTTCCCAGTGCTGTATAGGTCCTATCCTGGGACCCTGGGATCCCTGCCTTTTAGAAGTTTATCACATAATTTAGAATACAATATATAAATACGAAATGATTTTAATCAGGTGTCCGATATATAGTATCCTGGCAACATTCCCCTATTCCTACCTCTATCCTCAAGAGCATTTGAAAGTAGACCATTTATTTATAACTTCCTAGTATTTAGTTGAAGAAAATCTAAACCAAGTGTTGCTGTTTATACCTGTAGATCACTCGAGGCGTCTCATATCATACTTATGCTGGCACTCAGAAGAGATACACCAGGTTTAAGGAATTCTCTCCACTTTGGGCCCACATTCTTGCCTTCATTATGGATGTATGTCATCAGCAACAAAACAACAACAACAACAACCAACAATAACAAAAACCCTTGGCTTTTGTATTGTATTCTGATCAGAACAAAAACCTCACTGTCTCCTTACATACACATATGTACCATTCTAAGCCAAAATGGTATAGGTGCCAAGAGGCAGAAAGGTGTTAAAGAATCCTATAACGTTTCAAAATCATAACTCTTAGCAGTTGAAGCTTTGTGTTTAGATGATGAGGTTAATAACTACCACTGTTAGTTCAATGTGCCAACAGAGTATACAGTGATGCAATTTCCCGGCTGAAATTGACTCTGTGTTACTGATTGAGTATGATTACATTTCCCCATATGAATACAGAATATCTAATATCTTGTGTTTGTATAACATGCTACATTTTCAAAGCATTTTCACATACATGATCTTGTTTGATCCTTACAATAACCTTTTAAAGTACGTACTCCCTTTATTGAGGTGGAAGCGAAGTGCAGAGATGAAAGGATTCACCTTGAGTCTCACTATGTGTTTTACCTGAAACTGAGTCATAAAAGAAAACCAATGAGGGGGATAGTTTATATCTAATGAGTTCCATTTTTATGGTCAATCAACCCAAAAGACAAAGTTGACATAGCTAGGTTTTCTTCCTCTTTTATAGCCATGACGTTCCATTTCCTGCTACAAAGAAACTCCACTCTGATTGACTAACAGTATTGGAAAGTTCAGATCTTTCCTTGGAAACCAGCATTTTCAGAATCTAAACTTTTCTCGGAGATCAGGCATTCTGTTGCTGGCCACGTGCTCTATAACTAGAAAGTTATTGACTTTCAAGTTAAAAGCCTAAAGTGTAACATTCACGTGTACTTCATGGTGAGTCTCTGGAGATGATCAAGAAAGGGGAAAGCACGTTTTGAAATGAGAGATTCACCACAACTCCCCTGTGAAGGCAATCTATGGTTTTAAATCCTTCATATAGACATTTTTTTTTTCTTGAGGGACCACTCGGTCATTTGTGGGGATGCCATTTCCAAAGCCTAGGAAGGAAACCACAACATCTAGAGTATGATTACATCAAAATGTGACTTTGCCCTGCAGAAGAGCTGCTCTTAGGGGATCAATTAAGAGAGATTTTGGAGCATAAGTTAGATCAAGATGTGTGTTGCTGAAGGACAAAGGTATTTTACCAAAACTTAGTAGGGGATGGAGGGACTGGGGAAAGGCCTGGTGTAGAGAGATGGTAAATCATTTGTTGGAGACTGAGGGTGGGGAGAGGAACATAAAACCAAGAGATACTTAAAATTTCTCCCCACCTCCCAATTCCAGATAAGAGTAGTTATTGGTTGTAAATTTGTTCACTTGGTGGGATAAATACTGGGGAGGGAAATCTCAACCTATATATACAGCAATTTAAAAATATTAAATTTATATCTCCAATTTAATAATTAATAAAATATATGTAATATGAGTAAGAATGTACCTTGATGCATGTATCCCATGCTGTCTTGATCTCTAATTATTTGTGTACTTTGTCATACTCCCTCTATGATGTGTTTCCTTAAGAGCTATGACTTACTTATTTTTATAGTACCCTATACCATCTAGTACTGCATTTTACACGTAAAGTAGGTGCTTAATTGTTTTTTTTTTTCCTGACTGTGACTCTACAATATTTGAATTTTTTTTCTGGCTGTTTACAACATTTTTCTCCTTTACCTGGGAGCTCTGGAATTTGGCTATAATATTCCTGGGTATTTTCATTTTGGGACTTCTTTCAGGAAATGATCAGCAGATTCTTTCAATTTCTATTTTACCCTCTGGTTCTAGAATCTTAGGATAGTTTTCCTTGATACTGTCTTGAAAGATGATGTCTAGGCTCTTTTTTTATCATGGCTTCTAGGTAGTACAATAATTTTTAAATTATCTCTCCTTGATCTATTTTCCAGGTTAGTTGTTTTTCCAAAGAGATATTTCACATTTCCCCCCTATGCTTTTGTTTTGTTGCTCCTCGATGTCTCATGGAATCATTATCTTCGACTTGCCCAATTCTAATTTGTAAGGAATTATTTTCTTCAGTAATCTTTTGTACCTCCTTTTCCATTTGGCCAATTCTGCTTTTTAAGGCATTCTTCTCTTCATTAGATTTTTGTGCCTCTTTTACCATTTGACCTATTCTGTTTTTTTTAAGGTGTTATTTTTTTCTTCAGAATTGTTTTGCGGTTCTTTTACCAAGTTGTTAACTCTTTTTTCTTAATTTTCCTTCATCACTGTAATTTCTTTCTCCAACTTTTCCTCTACTTCTTTTATTTCTTTTTAAAAATCCTTTTTGAGCTCTTCCAGGAATTCTTTTTGGGCCTGAGATCAATTCACATTTTTCTTGGACTTTGTTGTCTTCTTCCGAGTTTTGTGTTTTGATCTTCTCTGTCACCACAGTAACTTTCTATGGTCAGGAGTTTTTTGGTTGTTTGTTCATTTTTTCCAACATATTTCTGGATTTTTAACTTTATATTAGAGTTGGACTTTGCTCTTGGGGTGGAGGAGACACTGTCTCAAGCTTCAGATTTTTTGTGTAGCTTTTTTTTTCAGATGTAATAATCTTTTAATCTATACAGTCATTTCACAACTTAAGAAATTCCAGTAAAATTAGGAAAACTTTGCAATTCCAACGAGTGAAATCATAAGGCTTACAAAGATACCATATGATAAAAATTTAAAGTGTCTATATAAATGCACATATGTACATTTCTATAGCACAGATTCCAAGTTTTTCAGGTATTGCTAGGAATGGAAAATAAATAAATTAAAAACCCAACTACTCAATACATCCTTTAATGAAGTTAAAGGGGATAAGCATCTGATGGTGATGGAAGTGAAGATGGCATTAAATGCTTACGATTCCTAGTAAGGAGAGCAAACACATTGATGTCTCAAACAGCAGAAACTGTGGTTTCCTTCCGTGATATTTTACCAAAGTCCTCATTTGTTTACAATAGGTGCCTTACAGATTAATCTACTCAATTATAAGATATTACTTTTTCCTTCCCTCAAGATGGAAAAGATACACATGTAGTAAAAAAAAAAATGGATTATTGCTCCAGGATCAATATACATAGTAATATTCGAACCCACATGGAGCCAGATTCTTTTAACCATGTATTTTACTCACCAATCTTTCACTGGTTAGCAAGAATCTGAACTTCAAAATCTCTAAATAAAGGTTAGGTATTAAATATTAAAGTTTATAAGCCTGCTATACTAAGCACACAGAAATGGGAACAAATTTGTTCTATGATGATCAAAGGAAAAGAAAAAAAAAAGCTTGTAAACTGACCAGGCACTTCACATGAAAACTGGGCCAGAAAAATAATTCTTAATGTAATTTAAAATTACATTTAAAAGTAAAAAAGCAAAACCAAAACCAAAATCAAAGGTGCTCCTCCTTTCCCAAAGTAGACAACCAATGCATATTCCTCAGGAACTCTCTTGGATTTCACCTTCTTCCTCAGAAGAAAGTGCTGGATTTTCACTGCCAAAACTCTCAGTGGATTCATTTCTCTCTTGGCCAAGGATTATCACGTCATTCTTAGATCCTTTCAATACCACATGTAACACTGGGTACTCAATCACCACTTTGTCTTTCAAATTGTCTATGAGACTTTTACAAGGATCCAGTTCATAATACCTAAGTCATGCTGCATATTTTCAATCTTCATTAAAATTTGAATTCCACTCTCAGAAAAGCCATAAGTTTTTAACCTCTGCTGAATTATAGGATCAGATTTTTCAGGATCAATGTAGGTTGTTAACATTTCATGAAGCTTCTTATCACCGGGAACTCCTTTTTCCACATATTCAGCATGACTCTGAGGAAACAGCAGTTTCAGATGCCAATAGAAGCGCTGTTCTTTCCTATCAAATACTGTTGAATTCTCTCTTCTTTTGGTGAAGCCAATTGGTAAAATTCTTAAGTCAATATTGTGTCTCCGTGCTCGGTTTTTCATGTAATTTAAAATTCTATTTGTTGCGGGTCTTTTCAAGAAAATATCTCTAGCAATGTAGTCAGCTGATCTTCCTACATCTTCCAAAAACCTATAATCACTTAGAAGATTAATTTCAGTAAACTGCTTTAGTGAAACAAATGCTGTCTTCTCTCGAATGCCATTGCATGTAAGCTCCGTTTTGTGTTTCTTCACACAGGCTAAACTGCAGGAACATTTCATACAGTGTGGACACCTGTCCTTTGCTTCTTCTGTACCACATGTTTCACAGCTTGACATGGCCAGCTTCTGCTTGCTGCCCACCCGAAGCTCTCTGGGTGGCTCCTGTTCCTCTCTCAGCTCTGCTCCATCTTCCCTCACCCAGGCTCCATCCATTTCTTCTTCCTTCATCTCTTGCCCATGCATCACTTCTTCCTTCACTCCCTCTTTCTTCACCTCCATTCCATCCACTTCTGTCTTCACTTCCATTCCATTTCCTCCTTCTTCACCTCAAATTCACCCTCCTCCTTCTTCACTTGTATCTTCACATCCACTTCTGTCTCCATCTCCATCTGAACTGCCTCCTCCTTCACCTCCATTCCTTCCATCATCTCCTCTTTGACGTTTCTCCCATCTATGATCGCTTCCTGAATTTTCATCCCATGCATCAGCTCTTCTTTCACTTTCAATCCACCTGACATCTCCTCCTCCTTCACTGTCATCTCTCTTGTTCCCATTTCTCCCACCATCACCTCTTCCTTCACCTCCACTCTTCTCATTACTGGGATACCCTCCTCCAACCAGCCCAGCATCTCCTTCTTCATTTGCAGTCTACCCACCACCTCTTCCATTGCCTCTAGTCCATCTAAGAATTCCTCCTTCACCTCTACTCCGTCTATACATTCCTCCTTCACCTCTACTCCGTCTATACATTCCTCCTTTACCTCTACTCCGTCTGTACATTCCTCCCTCACCTCTACTCCGTCTATACATTCCTCTTTCACCTCTACTCCATCTATAACCTCCTGCTTCATCTCTACTCCATCTGTTGACTCCTGCTTCACCTCTACTCCGTCTATTAGCTCCTGCTTCACTTCTGGCCCCTCCACAAATTCCTGCTTCACCTCGGGGTTCACCTCCACCCTCTCCTCCATCACCTCCACCTTGATCTGCAGCCATCCCACTCCAACTTCACCTCCAGCCCTCCCCCATTGGGCTCCAGTTTCAGCAACAGCCCCATCCCCTTGGCACCCGCCCGCCGTCCCCATCCGCACTTCAGCCATGTCTGCCCATCCCGCGGTCCCACCCTGGCCTCTGCCGCAGGGCCCTCCCCCCACTGGGCCCGGCCTGCCTCCGCCTTCCCCCAGCCCTCGCTCTGGCAGCCGCGCCGGGAAAGCAAATGAGCGAGGGAGCGAGCTACAGCCCCTAAATCGCTCGCTGCCGGCCACGAGCATCCATGCGCTCCATGTAGCTGTTTTCTGAGATAGTTCTAGGGAGTGTAAGCTTTCAGTTCTTACAAGGTGGGATGATCTAAGGAAAGGTGTGTTTACTACTCTTCTGGTATGTGCTCTGGTCTGTGAATGCCCACAAACACTATTTTCTGGCCTGGAACTGTGACCAGAGTCCCCAGTTCCCTGAAGCCACAAGTTCTGGCGTGCTGGTGCTCCTCCTCACCCTGGGAATGTGATCCAGATCTGAGTATGGGCAATGCAAAAGAGTCTTGCACTCAGTGCCAGCAGAGGAACCCCTGTAATCTTCTAACCAGTTGTCTAAGCCCTTTTCTGTCTGTGGGCTGAGAGATCCAGAAGCAGCCACTGCAGCCGCTGGTTCAGTCACCCCAATGCCTGCTCCTGGTTTGCTGGGGTCCTGCCTACACTGACCTTCTAGGTTGTCTTGGGCTGGAAAGTTCCTTCATCCTGTCCTTCTGTGGCTTTTCCCTCAAGAATTTGTTTTGGGGGAGGCTAGGTGGTACAGTGGATAGAACTCTGATCTTGGAACTCAAAACCAACTTCAGACACTTGACACTTACTAGCTGTGTGACCCTGGGCAAGTCACCCAGTTCCAGCACTCCTCAGGCAAGCCATTTAACATTTCTGAGGCTGAGTTTCTTTATCTGTAAAGTAGGAAAAATAGCACTTGCATTGCTCACTTCACAGGGCACTTAAAACATTTAGGAGAGTGGTTTGTAAACCTTAAGAAGTTATAGAAATGGGAGTCATATGAATCAATTCAATTCAGGAAGAATGTACTAAGTCTCTATTATGTACCAAGCTTTGTACTAGGTACTGGTGACACAAAGACAAGAATGAAATAGTCTTCACCTTCAAGAAGCTTATATTCACCTGGAATGAATGAGCACATACTCAGAGAAATGAATGCAAACTCTATACAAAGTATTTGGGATAGGGAAGCACTAATAGCTGGGAGGATCAGGAAGATCTTCACTTAGAAGATGATTTGAGTTGAGAATGGTAACTATTGAGAAACAATATAGTATCATGGATCAAAAGCTGGTTTAGATGTCAGGGAGACCTGTGTTCAAGTCCTACCTTTGACACATAACAGCTATGTGTTGTTGCAGCATAGGTGCTGAGTTATATTGGTGGTAGATAGGACTCCCTAATGCCAAAGAAATCACAGGTGTTGTAACCCCCACCAAATCTTATTGTAATAGATTAATAATTACGATTACACAATAGTCATTTTTATGTAAATCTACACAAGCTATTTTTAACCTTTTGGGATCAAGAGAGCCATAGAATGGATTTCCATAAATTTCTCTCCATTTTCATCCATGGGGTTCAAGTAAAGAGACCACTGAAATTTGAAAGCTCTGCACAGCTTTATTCAGTAAAAAAAAAAATGTTGAAAGCTCACTACCTACCATTCAGGATTTACTAGGCATCTGTAATGGACCAGTTAACAGTAAAAGATAAAGTTTCTGCTTATCAAGAAGGTACAGTGTATAACAGTAGATTCAAACTCAAATAAAAATGGATCCTTGCTTCACAATATTGACTTAGAAAATCACAAATATCTATCTATCTATCTATCTATAATCTATCTATATCTATGTTGTGTCATGTTTTTATTTGTCTTGTTAAACATTTCCCAATCCCATTGTAATCTGGTTGGACCATGCTTGGGAATTTTGAAAGCAGCAAGTTTGATACTTCTTTTCTACCATTATTATACAGGTAGAAGTCCACTAGATGATAGTGATAATGGGCCTAAATGACATCAAGTATAATTTAGGTTAAACATCTATTTTTTTTTTCCTGTACGGTGGCTCCAGATTACCAATTTGAATGTCTTTCCTCTGTCCCATTCACTTGGTTAGTTGTTTGGGTGTTGTGGACACACCACCTAAAAAAAAAATCTTTTATTTTTCCTTTTTTTTTTTTTTAAGTAGGGACCAAGCTAACCTTGACATAATTTCAGGTATTGACTGAAAAAAGTAGAGAGAATACACAGGGGCCTAACAAAAATGAGCAGTACTCACTTTTAGGGGTTATCCTCTGAATGATGTGACTCTTGATTCCAGGAGGGACAAGAAATGAGCTCAGAAAATGAAACTATAGAGTCCATCGCATAGCCTTTGAAAATCAAAGGACAAGTTGGCCCAGGCACAGCTTGATAATAAGTATTTCAAAGAGATAGCAAGCCTCAATTAAGTGCTGCATATAAACACCACTATTGTGTAGCAAAAGATTGAAAAAGGATTCCTTCTGACAGCGTCTCAACGAAGATGAATAGTTCTGCCTACAAAAATGAAAAAATGGCAAGGATTCTTTCTTAGAGAATGGAAGTAACAGGAAGCTGTTGTCATTCAACACCTGACGTATTTCATGACATTATAGAGCTAAATTCCATTCAGTTCCAGAGATATTAAGCATCTGTTATGTACATAACCCTGTTCAACACGGGCCAGGTAACATATGCTTGCTAAAGTTGTTCTCTATAACCAGTGTTATGGAAAGTGTCCTATGAAAACTCTGAATAGGAGAGGGACTCTTGAATGATGGAGAAATTCTAGGGATGCTCCTATTTGTGGCTGATACTTTGCTGATTTTATTAAGCTTTGATTACTACAAGGCCTCCTCAACAAGAGTCATAGTCACTCAAAAAATGGTCCATCCCTCTACATAGAAAAAGTAAAGTGGATGAAGGACACATTTTCTCCAGATTACGATATGCAGTTGGATGGGCAACACATTGAGTTAGCCTGTAAGCACTAGTGACTTAGGAGCTACACAGATTAATAATGAGCAGGAAGAAGTGATTGCATTGAACTGATCTGGAGAAATTATGTAGGGAGCATTTTCAATGATCATAAGCTGTTGGCTGCTGAAAAAAAAATCTGATTTTAAAAAAAAAATCAGCATTTGCTGTGTGGATCTACATGGATGCAAATCATGGTGGTATGATCTCAAAGGAATTATGATTGCAAGTGACCAAAAGGTCCATGGAAAGTCACATGTTGAGTCCATGGTATATTATTAGTGATAATTGGTGTATGAGAAGTGGTAGGAAAGATATCATCATGGACACAGATGACAAGAAAGGAAAATCGGCCATGAGGTACAAAGAGATGGGCTACGTGCACCTATTTCTTGAGAGTTTTCATATTGAGTACCCACAGCATGTCAGTGGTTCTATGGAAATACTGGAGTGCTTTCCTATATACAAATGAAGTATAATAAAATGCACTTTCCATTATGAAGGAAATTATTATTTCATTAGAGATTATCATTAGAGTACTGGAACTGGAGTTGGTAAGACAATAATTCAAATCCAGTCTCAGATATTTGCTAGCTTTGTGACCCTGAGCAAGTCACTGAACTTCTGTGTGTCTTGGGACCTAGGATTTAGCTACTAAGTCACAAACATGTTGTAATTTGTATTGGCAGAAGGAATGAACACACCAGGAATGCTCCAAATGAGGCAAAATAAAATTTCTTTCCCCAGTTCACATATATCTATTACTCAGAGTTATTTTGGGGAAAGTGATTTGTAAATTTTCAAGTGCTATAGAAATGTGAGGCATTTGTACTATTATATGAAATGGAATGGAAGACCCAATTAAGAGTCCAGGGGTTGCTTCCAGGAAGAACCATATTTGAGCTGAGCATCTTTTGAAATACTGCCTATGAGGAAGATTCTACATCCTTCCCCAGTGTTAGAATAAATACAGCCCTAGCTGAAACCTTTTCCACTGTGAGATAGGTGCGTTTATTTACTCTTGAACTGTCCTCAGGGAGGAGACAGAGAAGTGAATCACCTCTGTCCTTATTTATTTACTTGGGAGAGTCCTTCACACATTGCTATGGAATGCCATCAATCAAACAGAAATGATTTACTACATGTCAGGCTATCACCAAAACTGTTTTCCAACATTTTTCAAAAAATAGGTCCAATTTTGCATCTTTTCTTTAGACTAAATGAAACTCTGCTAGTCATAGGTCTAAATGAGGACCAAAGTGAGAACCTAGGCTGCCCCAACATAAAAGAGGCTGTCTGGGATACAGAACAAAGGAACCTGGCCGACCATACACTCTTGTTTTCTTGCTGACTTATGACTACTTTCTACTTCTGAAAACCTTTCATCTGTGCTGCTAGCTGAGACCCCCGTGTGAGTATTTATCTCTGTTATTTACTTTGATTTGGTCTTTGCCTCATTCTCTCTGCTTAGGTCTGTCTTCTGGGACCAGCCCTTCAATTTCCCATAAGACCCTTGAGGGTTAAGACTTTCCACTTTTGTCTATGAATCCCCCATGGCAAGTAAAGTGTCTGGCATATATATAGTGAGTACTTAATAAGAACTTATTGATTGATTGCCTGAACTACCCATTAGGCTTCTGGTCTGCTTTGTTCCTGTCTTGGTGCCTGATCTCTTGGATAGAGAGATAGAAAAAGTAGTTTTTTTCATTATGCATCATTCCAAATCTTCCTTTTTTTTTTCTTTTCCTTTTAAGTTATGCTACCCTACCTGTCTAGGTGAAGGATTTTATTGCAAATATTTATATGATTCCTTGTGCCTTCAGAGATTACTGCCTAATCCTGTTTCTTGACTCTGCTGAAACCAAAAGCTGTAGGAGCTAGTGACTAATTTTCAACATT
Source organism: Vombatus ursinus (assembly GCF_900497805.2). Classification (NCBI taxonomy): domain Eukaryota; kingdom Metazoa; phylum Chordata; class Mammalia; order Diprotodontia; family Vombatidae; genus Vombatus; species Vombatus ursinus. Next base: position 4,651,026 of record NW_020954619.1, read on the forward strand.
TTAATGAAAAGAAATTCTGCATCCCTGATACTGAGGGTAAAGGATTGCCCAGGGAGAGAAAGCCTTGATAATGAAAATAGAGTAATATGATTTAACTTAATAATTCCAATTTACCTTCTCCCTTTTCATCAACAAACCAAGCCAAAACCTGATACTAGGCACACCTGTAGCAGCCAAAACCAAAAGGGAAGAGGAGTATGTGGGGGTGATAGACACGGGAGGCCTAAACAATATGAATAATCATCCCCTAAGATAGAATTAACTTTCATTCCTAAGATGTTGGCTTCTTCTCCATTATACATGGTAGCTCCTAGATGGCAAAAAGGGTATATTTTAAACTCTCTTGTATGACACCTAGCAAATATTATGTATGAAACTGCATTTGGGATTTGGTTGTTTCAACACTTCTCCATGTCTGTCTGATTTTTTTAAAAGAACATTTTAAGTACTTTATACTAAGTTGGTTTTGCTTGATGTTTTGTATTCAGGGTAGTTACTGAGTCAAACAAAATGGAAAGAATTTGTTCATTCAACATTAAAATGCCTAAAAAATTAGATGTATAGTGCTAGGACTGGGATAGAGGCAAAGATAAGTATTTGGACCCCTGCCTTCACAGAGCTTTCCATCTGATAGATTGCTTCATTCCTGACATGGAAAGTAATGACTCTTAGCCAGGGAATATTTGGGAAGGGGGTAATTATCCCATCTCATTAGCCCACTGAAATTCTTGAAAGTGGTCTAACATCAGAATCTGGCTATTTGTCTTTTCCAAATTTTGTCATTCTGCTTACCATGATGTAAACTTGGTCCTAATTTCCAATTTATGATCACTTCCGTAGCATTTTCAAAATAAAGACAGAACTACAGGTCTACAGTAAGCAGAAGGCTGTCTGGTGCATCCAGGTATCCAACCCACATATTTAGAGTCAGGTGATGTAGAAAGCCGTGTCATATTATCTATGTGATAGACATCATTTGGGTATTTACATAGGTTTCTTCATGCCATGAGATCCTTGGTGGTTGTTATTCTGTTTTTATAATAGCAATATAGCTTGATGGCTGAATCTTATTTTCTAGCCCTGGCTAGGTGTCTTGGTTCTTTAACTCTGATTGGATGATTTAAAATAGAATCTATGCAACATAATTTTGAGTTGCTTTTATGGGGTACTTTAAAAAAGAACTGTTTTTGATAACTTTTCTGTATTCACTATTAAAATATTTTCCCCAAATTTGAAGGTTGAGAAAATTTCCTTGAAACTATTTGTTCTTCTTGGTGGAGGATTAAGATGTTCCATCTAGGTTAGTCCAAAAAAAAAAAAAAAAAGAGTTCACTGATCAGAACTCTGGGCCAGGGTACATCCTCTAATGAAATCCCTATGGCATATCATTATCTAGTGCTTATTGCTCTTCGTTTAGTTTTTGATTCATGTGATCAGTAAATACTTGATAATTTCCTCAAATGAATATTCTTCTAAAATGAAGACAGAAGATAGCCATTATGCTCCTCTTGATAATGTGGTAGAGTGATGGGGGAAAAAAATCCAAAGAAAAAAATCATACTGGTCTGGAAGAATTTAGCTTTTCTATCCCTGCTGTTTATTATCTGTGGTTCCTTTGTCCTTTTTTAGATGTATAGTTTTCCAGAATGTTCAGTGCTGTTCATCCCACTATACTTTTTCCAACCTCATCCTTGCTGCCAATTAATCATGTTTCCCTAAGGTCTATAGGAGACACAAGTGAAGGCACTCATGGGGAGCTGGATCAACATTCATCTTAACCTCTGAGAATGAAAACCCTCAAGAGAAATTTTCCTTTCCTAGCCAAAATCTTGGATACTAAGAAATATACTGAGGATGGGATGGCACATAAATGCAAAGCTGGTATTTAGACTTACTCAATTATATCTGTTATCTAGCACTAGAAAGACTGGGGTATCGATTGATTCAAAATTTTTTATTATAATTATACTTTGAGATAAAGCATTTCATCCTATTTCTATTTTCTTTGCCTTATGGATAAAAAATTACAATGCATCAATTGATGTGGCTTGGTTCTTTGAAGTATTCTTAAATTCTGATCCTTCTAAGAGTCAAAGGAAGTGAAAAAGACTAGGATGGGCAGATGTGGGTGTACACTATTCATCAGTGAGAATCCAAACTACAAAACAGAACCCCAGTAACAGGTGTATATATAGGGGAAAATGGGGCCACAAATTGTGTATATTCCCTTTTATTTCTGACTGCTCCTTATATCTCCTTCACTGAGTTAATTATCAGTCTTGAATAGTGAAAAGAACACTGAATGTGGAATCAGGAGCCCTGGGTTGGAATCCTTACTATGAAATTTATTACCTGTATAACCTTGGGTAAATCAACTAACTTCTCTGGGCTTCTGTAAAATGAGGGGGGTGGAGAATGACCAAATGATGCTTGAGGTCTCTTCCATGGACATGTTATTTCCCTAATCAAAAGTTCTCAATGGCTTTAAATTCCATAATGAATTAAACTTCAATTCCTTAGCCTGGTGTTCAGAGGCCACCATGTTCTGGCTGGCACCCATATTCAATTATACTGTTACTGCTCTTTGGCATGTACAATGCCTGGCACATAGTAAGATCATAGGCTTGCTCAGATTCAGTCATTGGTTTATAGATACCGAAGAGACCTTAGAGGCTGTGAAATCCAACCCCCTACTTTTCCAGATAAGAAAAATGAAGCCCAGTAGGAACTTAATTAAATTCTTGTTGATCAATTGACTGATATACTCCCTAGAGTATTTTTTGTGTGTGAGAAAAGTACATTGTAAACATTAAAATACTACATAAATGTGAGCTAAACTGGATTATTTGTTCCTAAAATTTTCTGTGCTTTAAGGCCTATATTCCTTTGCCCATGTATCTCTGTTTGGTGTGTATATTTGTCTAAGTAATGATGTAACAATTAGATCCTGTAGGAAGATTAACAAAAAATACGATAAATACCAGTTTAAAAATCCCCAAACATGGCCAGAAATGGCTGAGCTGATTGCCAAGTGTGGCAAAACTTTTGTCACGGACAGTTGGAAAGAAAGATGGTATTTAGGGAAGAATGGAAGACCTGAATTAAAAGCTTTATCGGGCCTATTCTCATGACTGAGGCAGTGAGATGGTAAGGTGACTAAAGCATGGACTTGGAATCAAGAAGCCCTGAACTTTTACATATGTAAAGAGCTTTACAAACATTAAAGTGTTACATGAGAGCTAGTTATTGTTGTTGTATGGAGGTAGACCTGAGTTTGGGGCAGCTAGATAGGGCAGTGGATAGAGCACTAGGCTTGGAATCAGGAAGACTCATTTTCTTGAGTTCAGATCTGTCCTAAGACACTTACTACTTGTGTGACCCTGGGCAAGTCACTTAACCCTGTTTGCCTCAGTTTCTTCATCTGTAAAATGAGCTCGATAAGTAAATGGAAAACCTCTCCAATATCTTTGCCAAGAAAACCCCAAATTCGGTCATGAAGAGTCAGACATGACTGAAAATGACTTAACAGCAAGACCTGATTTTCTTTTTAGGTTAGGTCAGAGGAGTGGGAAGCTCTTGTATGTCCTATCAAGATAGACAATCCCTTAGCATGGCCTAGTGAAAATCTGCCTTTTAAGAATCAATCTATACCAAGTTCAGAGGTGCTCAGTACTAGCAGCTTGGCCTCCCAGTCACAACAATGCCAGAAACTGTTTATCAAGGTGCTGGAAGGGTTGCAATCTTCCTCACTTGTGGAAATATCCACAAGTGGATATTTCATTAGGGATAGGGATTTCATTATGGAATGTACCTTGGCCCAGAGTTCTGATCAGTTCTGACCTTTTTTTTTGGACTAACTTAGGTGAAATATCTTAATCTCCCACCAAGAACAAATAATTTCAAGGACATTTTCTTAACCTTCACATTGAGGGAGAATATTTTAATAGTGAATACAGAAAAGTCCTTCTTTAAAGTCCCCCATAGAAAGTTACTCAAAATCATGTAGCATGGATTCTATTTTAAGAAAGTAATGAAGTGAGAAATGAATGCTGGACTTGTTGAATTATTATTTCCTGGTATAGATTTGAAGCAAATTTTAAATGAGATTAATCAACTCTAATTAGGTGAAGTAGAGGAGTATATTAAGTGAAAACAAATCAAAGAATCAAACTCTAAAAGGGAATAACTTAGAAGAATTTTAATTTGTCATTTGTACTGCGCCACTATCCAAATATTCTTGAATAAAAATACACTGTGAGAATAAATAAGTAGTATATGTGAAGTTAAACCCCAGGCAGAAATATAGTCTAACAACTTAATATATTATTCCTATTATTGCAGCTGTTGCTGAACAACTGTGTGCTCCAACCTTCCAAGAGCAGCTGCCAAACAAGAGTTCACCCAGGATATAAATCTGTGGAACTTATCTTGAGAAATCTGGGCCTAGTGAATTACCATCACTATTCATATCTCATATTTATAGAGCACATTTTGCTCCTCCACATACATTAGTAGCTGTTACCACATTTTACCTTACAACACTATGAAGCAGACGTGGGATCCTACTTTAGAGGAGGAACCTCTGCTAAATTCTTAATCCTGGTGTCTAATTGAGGCATGGAAGGGACCCTGGGCTCTTTAAGGCTGTGCCAATGGAACATGTGCTCTGGTAGGACATTCCAAACTAGATCAGGCTAGGTATGGACACATGTGGGACTATAAAGGTCAACCTACTTAAATTCCACGAGGCTTATCACCAGATTGGATGCGTAGGGATTGATGTTTTTTAGTCAAAGAAAGTCACAAGGAACATACTTATAGAATTTGAAGATGACATAAAACTAATAGGAATACACATGTTAGATGACAAAGTAAGGATCCCAAAATATCCCAAAATGACTAGAACATTGGTCTGAATTAGATTAAATTTAATTCCATAGGTAAAATTATGAAGATATATTTGTGGGGTTTTTAAAAACAACTTAAAATACAAGATGGGAAAGATGTGGCTACAGAGTTTTTTCCCCCAGAAAATATCTGAGGGTTTTGGTGGATTGTAAATGCAATGCAAACCCGCAGTGTGGCATGGTAGCCTAAAAAGCTGATGTCATCTTATTCTGCATTTAGAGGCCTAATGTCTTAGTCCCATTGTACTCTGCTCTAGTGAGACCGCACCAGGAGTATTTTGTTCAGTTCTGGGTCCCCTAGTATAGGCAGGAGATGCTAACGTACATCCAGAACAAGATGCCAGGAAGTTGCACGGTCTTTGTTCATGCCAAAGAGGGATAGGTAGAGGCGACTGGGTATGTCTAACCAAGAGAAGAGAAGAATTGGGGAAATGGGTATCTTTAAAATATCCAAAGGGCTGTCAAGTAGAAGAGGTGTTCAATTTATTTTTTTCTCCCCCAAAAGAAAAACTAGGAATAATGGGTGAAATTTGAAAAGAGGCAAATAAAGGGTTGATGTAAGGACACATTTGCTAATAAATTGGAACTATCAAAAACCCTTTGGTATATTCAGCTGGTAAACTCATGGAAGCATGGTGTAATCCAGAGAGATCTATCTCATTTCAGAGCCTGTACAATGTTCCCTGTTTAACTTCAACCCAACACGTGGAAGCTTGGTGAGTCTTTGTCTGGCATGACTGGGTAAGAAGTTGGTATGATGGAGAAACAAAAAGTCTCCTGGGTGACTAAGAAGCTAGGACTGAAGACCAGCTGGAGTTGTCAGTAGAGACCATAGGAATTGGTAACAGCAGGGAGCACCTCACCCAAAATGAACTTGGTGGGAAGTCCTCAAAGAGAGAAAATGATGACCAGGCCCAAGAGGTTCAAGAGTCATTCTCCACCCCCTCCCCATCCCTAAAATATTCCCAACATGTAGGCCTCTACCTTTGGTCAGTGACTTTGCACAGCCCTCCCTCACTTAAATCCAATTTACTTGCAAGTTGTGACTTCCTGATGTCATGTCCTCGAGGACGTAGGATCAATAACAACAACTCACTTCTTTAAGCTTGAGTCCATTCTTCCTAGAGACCTTGTAAATACAATGGGAGAGTATGCCCTTGTGTGCCTTGGGGGATTCCTTCCCCACCCTGACCATTTCTGTTCTTGTTATAGCTTCTCAGTAAATATCCCTTCATAAAAATTAATTGATGTCAATTAACCAATTGAAATGGCAGACCTGATGGAGGCTAGGGAGTAACAATGTTAGAAAGTCTCAAACTCTTCAGGGTTAATCCATTATACAAGCCCAAGGGGGAAGAAATATGAATTGCCCTCTGAAAACCTAACCAGCTTGTCCAGTTCAAGTTGGAAGAGTGAGCCCAGAGAGGGTACAACTACAGGACTATGTCAGATCTGTGTTAGTATTCACAGTCCAAATAGGATATACCTGTTAATAGACAGAATGGGGCACAGGAAGGCATTCAAGTTTCATATTGCCTATCACTTGCTTTTTCCCCATGCACAATCTCCTCAGTGTGGTGTGTCCTTATGTCTTTAAGGACAGCTGAGTCATTCTCACCTTTGTCTTAAGGTAGGGCAATGCCTAATTCAGGTGTATTATCTGCCCTGCCCTGTTTTACACTGTGATCTGAATAGATAGTAACCAACAATAAGTGATGGGTAGAAAACTGGTAACTGCTCAGTTACTAAAACACTAACATGGATAATTAAACTCTGGAGCATTCGGATTTTTATATGAAGAAGAGGAGAAGGCAGACAACAATCTTGGGGGACTCCACATTTGACAGGGGGAGTCCTTATCAAAGTGTTGAGAAGGGGAATGGCAGCCACAACAGGAAGGGGAGAGACTTTCCAAAGAACAGCATGAGTAGTGGAAGCTTGAAGTGTAGGAAAAAATGAAGAGGAGGGAAAAGTGTGCATGTAGTAGAGAACTACTTCCCTCTGTTGGAATGCTACAGAATCTCTGAGCTGCAAGGGACCTAAGTGGCAGTGCCCGAACAAGAAACATCTACATATGACACACCCAACGATGGCCCAACTAAAGATCTCCACTGACAAGGAACTCACTACTTCCAAAGGTAGTAAGTAGGTTCTACTTTTGGTTAGCTTTAATTGATAGGATGTTTTTTCTTCATCTTTTTTTATGTAAGAACCTGAACATATTTTATTTTATTTTTTTTAACGTGTTTTTAAAACTTTGGGTTACAAATTTTCTCCCTACCTCCCTCCCCACTCACCCTCATTGAAAAGGCAAGCATCTCAATACAGGTTATAGATGTGTAGTCATGCAAAACACTTCCATAGTAGTCTTGTTGTTGTGAAAAACTAAGTATATTTCCCTTCATCCTATCCTACACCCCATTTATTCTATTCTCTCTTTTGACCCTGTCCCTCCTCAGAAGTGTTTCTTTCTGATTATCCTCTCCCCCAATCTGCCCTCCCCTCTGTCAACTCCCTGCTTTCTTGTCCCCTTCCCCCTTTATTTTCCTGTAGGGTAAGATAGATTTCCATACCCAAATGAGTGTGTATGTTATTCCCTCCTTAAGCCAAATCCTATAAGAATAAGATTCACTCATTCCCTCTTACCTTCCCCCTCCACTGTAAAAGCCTTTTCTTGTCTGTTTCATGTGAGATAATTTACCCCATTATACCTCTCCCTTTCTCCTTCTCCCAGTATAATCCTCTTTCACCCCTTAATTTTATTTTCCAGATATCCCCCCTTCATCTTCAACTCACCCTGTGCCCTCTATCTATCTATCTATCTATCTACCTATCCATACATATAATTTTTTCCCTCCCACTACCCTAATACTGACAAAGGACTCATGAGTTACAAATATCATCTTTCCATGCAGGAATGTAACAGTTCAACCTTAATAAGTCTCTTATGATTTCTCTTTACTGTTTACCTCTTCCATGTTTCACTTGAGTCTTGTATTTGAAAGTCAAATTTTCTATTCAGCTCTGGTCTTTTCCTCAAGAATGCTTGAGAATCCCCTATTTCACTGAAGGACCATTTTTTACCCTGAAGGATCATACTCAGTTTTGCTGGGTAGGTGATTCTTGGTTGTAATCCTATCTCCTTTGCCCTGTGGAATATCATAATCCATGCCCTCCAGTCCCTTAATGTAGAAGCTGCTAAATCTTGTGTTATCCTGATTGTGTTTTCACAATACTTGAATTGTTTCTTTCTGGCTGCTCACAATATTTTCTCCTTGACCTGGGAATTTTGGAATTTGGCTACAATATTCCTAGGAGTTTTCCTTTGGGGATCTCTTTCAGAAAGTGATTGGTAGATTCTTTCAATTTCTATTTTGCCCTCTGGTTCTAAAATATCAGGGCAGTTTTCCTTGATTATTTCTTGAAAGATGATGTCTAGGCTCTTTTTTTGATCATGGCTTTCAGATAGTCCAATAATCTTTAAATTCTCTCTCCTGGATCTGTTTTCCAGGTCAGTTGAAATGAGATATTTCCCATTGTTTTCTATTTTTTCATTCCTTTGGATTAGTTTTACAATGCCTTGATTTCTTGTAAAGTCACTAGCTTCCAATTGCTCCATTCTAATTTTTAAGGAAGTATTTTCTTCAGTAAGCTTTTGGACTTCCTTTTCCATTTGTCCAGTTTTGCTTTTTAGGGCATTCTTCTCCTCATTGGCTTTTCGGACCTCTTTTGCCATTTGGGTTAGGCTATTTTTTAAGGTGTTATTTTCTTCAGTATTTTTTTGGGTCTCCTTTAGCATCACTCTCAGTTTTCCTTCTACTTCTCTTACTTGCTTCTCAAAATCCTTTTTGAGCTCTTCCATGGCCTGGGACCAATTCATATTTTTCTTGGAGGCTTTGGATATAGGAGCTTTGGCTTTGTTGTCTTCTGGTTGTATGTTTTGATCTTCTTTGTCACCAAAGTAAGATAATATAGTCTGATTCTTTTTGCACTGCTTGCTCATGATCCCAGTCAATTACTTGAGTTATAAACTCTTTGTTAAGGTAGGGGTCTGTTTCCAGTGTGGAGAATGTACTATCCCAAGTTTCAGGGGTTTTGTGCAGCTGTTTTCAGAGATTCTTCTAGAGACTTGTAAATTTTCAGTTCTTCCAAGGTGGTATGATCAAGGGCGAGGTGTTTACTCCTTTCCTGGCCTGTGCTCTGGTCTATGAGTGACCACAAGCACTCTTTTCTGTCTTGGAACTGTGAGGAGGATTTCCTCTCCACTGTCATTACAAGCTCCACCACGCCAGCGCTCCTCCTCCTTCCCCCAGGATGGCCACCCAGAACTGTAACCCAGATCCAAGCATGGGCAAAGCAAAAGAATTCTGCACTATCAGAGAGATCACTGCAATCCCCCTCTGATCAGCCACTCAATTCCCCCTCATTCTGTGGGCCAGAAGCTCAGGAAGCAGCCACCAACCTGTGGCCAAGCTGGGGGAATGGGGCTGGGACCCTGCACTTCTCTCTCACCACAGAAACAGACTTTTCCCACTTACCTTCTAAGTTGTCTTTGGCGTTCATGGGTTGAGAAGTCTGGAAACTGCCACAGCTGCCCGCAATTCAGTCCTCTGAGGCCTGCTTCAGGCCTATGCACCCACACCAAATTGCATTCTTCTCCCAGCCCGGTGTGATATACCTTTCAGATCAACCATCCAGGTTGTCTTGGGCTGGAAATTTGTTTCACTCTGTCTTTTTGTGGGTTCTGCTGCTTTAGAATTTGTTCAGTCATTTTTATAGGTATTTGGAGGGGTTGGGGGGAGAGCTCAAGCAAGTCATTGGTTTTACTCTACCATCCTTGCTCCGTGCACCCCCCCCCATTACTTCAGTCTTAAATTAGTCTCTTGGTGGCTTTCACTTATTACTCCTAGTTCTGCTCTGGGGGGACCAAGAAGAAGAGTTAGAATTCTTCTTTCCATGTGATAGCCCCTTAAATATTTGAAGACTATGCTTATGTTCTCCTAGATCTTCTATTCTCTAGGCTAAAGGTTTCCATTTCCTTGAGCCAGTCATCTCATGTTATGACTCTGAGGTCCTTCACACTGCTGGTGGACCTCTCTGGGATACTATCCACCTTATCAATATCCTTCCTAAAATGCAGCACCCAGAAATGAATTCCATACTTCAGGCATGACCTGACTAGGACAGAGTACAGTGGTCCTATCACAATTAAAATGGTAATGGCTCTTGCAGAAGGGTAGAATCTAAAGTAGGCTGATATATCCCCTCTATGGGATACAGAGGAAGCATACTGAGAGGCACACTGAGAGGTAGATGTTAGGGTACAGGCCGCAGGGGACAGACCCTGGGGAAGCACCTGGATCCAATTATGCCGTAGTGAACTCATTAGAAACAGCACTATTAAGGCCTATTAGAGTTTAAAAAGGCACAAAGGCTTTTGAGACGCCCTATATAAGCCACATCTGATTCTGATGATGATCACTAGATTGGCCCACTTAGTTCCTAGGAAGCCAGAAAGATTAGATCATGCCAGAGTTGTAGATTATGGCTTAAGAGGTTAAGACAAGATTTTAAATCTCAGGAAGGTCCTATATTGGCAGAGGTCTGGAGGTTTCCCATCTTCTTCAGTCCATAAGTGACTGTAACTGCCTAGAATGATATTTCACTGAGTTCAGAGGCCAGACAGTTTTTCCTAAATATTTGTGTTGGAGGAAACAGTGCCTAGTAAGCTCCTTGAGGAAAGAGACTGTCTCACTTCTGTATTTATACCCCAGGGACCTGAAAGGAAGCATGGAATGCTGGATCGCTCACTGGCTTCAGAGTCAGGACTTGGCTTCAAGTCTTAACTGACACATATTGGCTACATGACTCTGGGCAAGGAACTTAGCTTCTCAGTGCCCAAGGCACTCTCTAAGACTAGAAATTGTAAGGGAAGTATTGAAGTGCATGAGTAGAGAAAGTTCTTCTTGAGGAGATCCTTATACCAAAGAAATAAGAAATAAGAAACCTAGGACAGTGCCTGGCAAGTGGTAAGCAATTAATGCTCCTTGACTTAGTTCAAGGACAAGGATGACGTCTATCTGAATCTATGGATTATGTGAGGCTACCAGTGCCTCGTATGGTCTTCAGATCACAGAGCAAACCAAACTGTGAGGTGATGTAGCCTTGTCTCTCCTGATTAGGGCCTAATAAGTTTGACTGGCAAGTGATTAACATCAGAGTGTAAAATTGACAAAATTTTGGAAGGGGATGTGATTCCCTGTATAACCTAAAGCAATCTATAAGTGGTCTAAAAGTCAAAATCAGTAATTTACAAGTTAATAGATACAGAGGAGTAACATGGCCTGAGGTTGAGACAATAGCATATGTAATTCTGTATGTGTTCATGTAAATGGTGGCATACTATGTCTCCACAAGGCAAGGCAGGAGAACAACAACTTAGAGAAGCAGTCCTTAACCTTTTTTTGTGCCATGGACCTCTTTGGCAAGCTAGTAACGCCTACAAACATCTCAGAATAATGTTTTTAAGTGCATTTACAAAATAAGCCCATTCTACTGAAATACATTTATCAAATGTGTTCACTGACCATCTAGGTTCAGAACCCTTGACCTGGGAGGAGCTTGGGGCATCAACACAAGATTATTTGTTTCATGCAAAGAATCAGCCTCTACTCCATCCTCCCATCTCATAACAATAAGATTGTGAACTTGACAGAAGCTTTTCCTCCTATTACCAGAAGGGACAGTGTTGAGCCTAGAAGAAAGCCCATTAGAGTATGTGACACTGACACTATCTATCATTCTTCCCAACTTTGTAATCAGCAAACCAGTCACAATCCTCCTCTCCTCACGGTTACTTCCCCACAGAAGTGATGGGGACAAAACAAACAAACAAAAAAATTTAAAAAGCCCTCCAAAACAGTAAGTGTGCAGTCCTCGATCCCATGAGGTCTCATCCTATTTAAATTCTCACTTTCTTTTAAAGCCATTCTCAGTACCGACTACAGCAAGCTTACTTACCAGCCTGCTCCAAAGTCTCCTGGTTCACAGCGACTTCAGACTGCTACCGCCAATAAACAGAGCTCTGAAGGTTAAGTTTCTGGTGCCAAGTTCTGCACATTTTGTGAAATGTTTTGTGGTGTGTGAAATACCACCACCAAAAATAAAATGGAAAATAGAAACACGGTTCTATAATGTTAGGTTTTGTGAGCCTGCAAAGCAAGTTAGCCCAAGCACAGGAAAGGGCATGAAGTAAGCCGATATTGGCGACCCTTTGTGCTGGGCGATTAAAGCAGGGATTCTTAACCGTAGATTTTAATCATTGTATTTCCATGTAATTGGTTTTCTTTGTAATCTTGTGTGTTTTATTTCATTCATTTGAAACAATTTCAGAGAAGGAGTCCATAGGCTTTATCAGACTGTCAAAGGGGTCCACAACATAAAATAAAGGTTAAGAACTTCTAGATTAATGCCTCTAAATCTAAGTCACTCTGTTTGTTTCCACTGCTTAACATTTTCATTTTTGAAAGTTCTTAATGCTGAACTTATCTTTATATTCCTGTGTAATAAAATAACCTGGCCAGAGGCAGAATGCTAACTTTATAAGGGACAGCTTCCCTCATATATTTTACATATCAATTTGGATAAAAGAACTGCATGGCTAATGGCCAATTCAGAAGGTAGGCTGCCCAAACTTTTCAAATGAGGATGGAAAACATGCCCAACTCAGCTCATTGAAACAGATTTTCCATTTTGCCTTCCCTTCTGGCCTGGATTACAATCCCAATGGGTTAGAATTGGGGCTGCTGACTGTGGAAAAAGTAGGGAGCTTTTTTCAAGGCCTGTTATCAGCCTACTGGATAATCTTTCTGAGACTGCTTAATAATAATTGCTAGCACTTACATAGCATTTTAAGGTTTATAAAGCACCTTACAAATGTGATCTCATTTAATCTTCATAAAAACCCTGGGAGGTAGGTGCTAGTGTTATTCCCATTTTACAGATGAGGAAACAGAGGTTAAATGACTCGCCCAAGGTTATAAGTGTCTAATGCCAACTTCCAACTCAGGACTTCCTGACTCCAAATACAATGCTCTGTGCATGGCACCATCTAGCAGCCTCACCTTGGTTCCTTTGCTTCAGGTTTTTCTCTGTCTTGCCTTATTGCTCATTACTCTACAGCAGAGTGGCAGGTGTCCATCCCATCCTGCACAAATGCCATGCATATTCTCTCCATATGCTGTGGCTCATGATACTCCTTGCCCTGCTTCTTCCTCTAATTACCTTCTCTCCTTGGATCCTTATCTTACCCTTTCTTTGGTGCCCAGCCTAAGTGTCAGTTCCTCTTCCATGAAGCCTTCTCTGACTATGCCCTTTGTTGAATTCTTACAGCCCATATTCTGAACCATATAATTTGGTCCCTGCACCTTTTTGATAAGACTATAAATTTCTTAAGGGCATTTAAGGGTTTTATATCTTCCATTGCACCCACCACAGTGCTAGGCATAGGGTAGATATTCAATACCGACTAGGAAGCCCTTTAGATGTTTAACATTCTAAAGTGATTTGGGCTCCTAGGCATTTATAACATCACAGAATTTTATCCTTGTTCTGCCATCTACTCCTGGGTGACCTTGGGCAAGTTTCAATCCCTTTGAGTCTCAGTTTCCTCAACTATAAAAGGGAGACCCTAGACTAGACAACATCTAATGTTTCTTACAGCTCTTAATCCATGATTCCATGGTCTCATGATCCTAAGAACCATCAGTCAGAGGCAGAAAAGGTCAGAGACTGGGGGACAGAAAGCTTTGGGTGCAGAGAATTTCTTTTGAATGGAAAGGATTGGAACCGGTAGTTGTGGAGAAGAGAAAGGGAAAGAGAGGAAGCCTGGAGATAGAATATAAGTAAAGCATAAACATGTGGGGCAAGAGGATGGAATTTGGTGGTTGCCAAAAAGATCACTTGACTGAAAGTATTTGGGAATTAGATATTCTCCCTAAAACGTCCAGGCCCCAGGCACTCAGGCCAAGATTTTTAGGATCAATTTCTCTCCTCTGGGGAATAGTCTTAAGAATTTCTTTCAAGATAGACACTTTTAGGAACTGCAGGAAGCTGGCTGTCCCCACCCAGACTTCTACCCCTTTACCAACATAATACACTCACATAAGTAAGCTGAGTGGCTTATCCACTTGAGAGAATAAGAGATCTGGGCAAAAGTTGAATAGACTTTGAACTGATTGGTCTAATTATATCAGTCAGTGGAGGCACAACAAAAGTATCTGATTCTTCTAAGGAAAGAGAGTAGGAAGGAAATCTCAAGTGTGATATAGGCTTAAATTGAGGGGATCCCTACCTATACTGAATCTGGTGCTCCCCTTTTGGGTTTTGTTGGAATGCAGTTTATCTGTTTTGGTGCCAGTTGGAGCGGGAGAAAAAAAGGGGTCTAGTGTTTAAAATAAATATATTCTAGCACTCTCTTATCCCTTTTCTCTCTCTGGCCTCCCACCCTCCACCAATCTATCCTGAGGATGAAGGAGAGGGACCTAGAGGTTTACTTTTTCAGGTAAGAAACCTTTCTGAGGGGGATGAAAAAATCGTGGGAGCATTTTACAGGTTCCACTGACGTTTATTATTGTAAATGAAATGAGAGTTAAAAGAACTCACTGCTCACTGCCCTCCCTCATCTAGGCACAACTGACTTGAAAGAGAGCCAGAACCCTAGCTTGGACCTTCAGGCTATGAAACTACAATGCAAGCTTTGCCTTCCTCTGGTGTAGGGACTAAGATTTGAACTCCCATCTCTCAGGTGAAGAACGAGCCCTAAGTCTGTCAAACCACTAGGCAAACACAAGACAGCAGAGCTAATAATGCCACAGCAGGGGAACCTTATCCAATTTCCCACTTCAATGTGCTGTGCCATCAAGATATCCGACAACAGCTGATGTTGAAATTTCAGCTGCCTCCCCTCAGGAGGATGTTCTCCCTGCTGCAGAGCTTAAATGGTAAACCACCAACTATTTGGCAATGTTGTTTTGTAATTCTTTCAGTCTTTTTCTCTCAGGGATGCTGAGTGCCCTGGGTCTAGAACTTGTCCCACAGAATATCACTGGCAACTTTTCTTGATTTCAGAGAGCTTCAAACCCAAGGGGCTCACATCCCATAATTATCTTTATAAGATTTTCACAATAGAAGACAGATAACACGTGAACTTTTAAGACCCCTCCCTGCTTCATCTTTCCCACCCCTCTTGACCTTCCCTGCCCTTCCTTCCCCTATGAGAAAAGGAAAAGAATGAAGGAAACAAACATTTATATAGGACCCACTACATGCCAGGCACTGTGCTAAGCACTTTACAAATATTATCTCATTTGATCCTCATGACAATCCTAGAAAGTAGTGTCCTGGAGGAGGTAGAGATGGGAAGGAGGGGTAGAGCTCATTGTGGGGAAGCAGCTTGTCCTTTCATCTTGCTTCCATTCTATCAGAGGCCTCCTCCATGATGGAAAACTTCCTATAGCAGTATTCCAGAAGACACAATCATGCTTTGGAAAGATTATTGACTTCATCTGCTGGAAGTTGCTTCTGGCGGTGAAGGGGAAAGTGAACAAACATTTAATAAGCATTTACTATGTGCCAAGCACTGTGCAAAGTGCTTTCCCAATATTACCTCATTTGGTCCTCATAACAACTTTGGGAAGTAGGTGCTAATATCATCCCCATTTTACAGATGAGCAAACTGAGGCAGACAGCAGTTAAGTGACTTGCCCAGGGTCGCACAGCTGGTAAGTGTCTGAGGCCAAATTTGAACTTGGGTATTCCTGATTCCCAGCCCAGTTCTCTATCCACTGTGCTGCCTGACTGGATAAACCCTGATAGCAGATTTGACGCCAGAATTAGTATTTTACATAGATGGAGAATATGCCACATGATCAACCCAATTTTGGACTGACTGAAAAGGTTAAGCAGCCTAATCTCTCCGTACACATAAGGGACATTGTTCAATATTCTTAGGGCCCTTTCTAATGAAGAGAATGACCCTTTGGCCAGGTTTCTTAAAGTCCTTTGCTTCCCTACTCCATTTTTCCTCCAAGCAGAGACCCCACTCCAAGTCTCCTGTATCGTAATTTCGCATCTGAAACATATGCTATACGCTCACACTTTCCAACCCCAATTCAAATCCCTTTCATGACTCTCACAATGGACTTCCCATTCTCGTTGAAGGCAGTATGGTATATGGGTAGAAAACTGACTCTGGAGTCAGACAACCTGGGTTCAGATCCTGCCTCTGATGCTTACTATGTATATGCTCATCTATGAAGTTAGGCAAGTCATAAAATCTCCTCAGGCCTTAGATTTCTCACCAGAAAAAAAGAATGGGGGTAGATTTAGTGACCTTTTGGGTTTGGTCCCTTCTAGCCCTAAATCTATGATCCCATGACCTGCAAAATGGAAGAACTGGACCAGATAATGTCCAAGGTCTCCTTCGGCTCTACATCTATGACTTTGTTTCACCCTTGGTTAAAAAGTAACAGACAAGGGGCAGCTAGGTGGCACAGTGGATAGATCACCGGCCCTGAAGTCAGGAGGACCTGAGTTCAAATCTGACCTCAGACCAAACACTTGACATTTACTAGCTATGTGACCCTGGGCAAGTCACTTAACCCCAATTGCCTAAAAAAAATGTAACAGACAAAAGCCCCATGCAGAACATAGACATGTTTATATAGAGTACCCATCAACCCACTTCTCCACTCCTCACATAGCAATGAGCTGCAGAATTCTCTTTCCCACCCACAAAAGTATGGGATTATGATTGTGTCATTATTCAGAAGTCTATAGAAGCACCTCATGAAGGATATTAGCAAGTGCTAGGAACTTCCTCCAAGCAAGAGTGGTGAGAGAGGTCATAAGGACACCATAAGAGAGAACTGCAGAAGGGACTTGAAGGTCCTACATCCCGCCTACACACACACACTCTCCGAGAGGATCAGATCTGAACTCTCCTTCAGGCAGCTGTTCCTTCTGAAATAGCAGTTTGTATGAATTTGGGCTATACACCGTTGCTGCCTACAGCTCAGATAAATGCCTCCTTTCTGAAGGGTTCTGCCTCTAAGAACGCTTTTCTATCAATGAGATGGGAGTGGTACAGTGTGGGAATTGTGACAGATAAATGTTTTAGGGGTAGGAGAGCATTACTTCAGGAGTTGGTGTTTGCCTCTTCCTTTGGTTTCTTCTACTGCTGAAAACAAACCTTAATTAAAAATAGACCCACAACTCTTTTCTTGCCAGTCTTAAGGTAGGTTAAAGTGGAAATACTGAGAGGGAGAACAGCTCATTTGGAGCAAAGAAGAAGAGAAAGGGGGAAAAAATCGACACCAGCTAATTTTAAACAGGTCGAGGGAAAGTATAAAAGCTCCCCGAGTCTCCTAGGAAGCCTAGGATCCAAGAGAAAAAGAGAAAAGTACACAGTACAGTGATACCTCCCTCTCTTTTCATAACACCATAATTATGTAATATGGCAGCTCCTTCTGACCTGGGGGACAGAAATTGTTTCCTTGAGCGCCACTGCTTTCCCTTTCCCTTTTATTAGCTCCCTATATGAACATTCAGGTGTGTTTGTGTGTGTGGGGGGGGGGAGGGAAGGGAGAGGGAGAGGGAAGAGGGGGAGGAGAAAGCATGGTGGGAGGAGACTGGAAGTATCTAGCTTTTACCTAGCTTCTGTTGCAATTCCCATTTGCCTTCATCAGCTGTCTGAAATGGGCACAGCTCTCTATCACATTACATCTCTAAATGCACACATGTTTAAGGAGACCCCCCCCTGGAGTCTACCTGTCATACATGAGATTGTATGGATCTATTTATTGCTATTACTTCTCTGTGGCAGTTAAATCCTAAGCCAATGCAAAGGGTGAGCACTTTATGTGCAGATGCATTTTGCAAAGCCTGAAAAATCTTTTAATCAGTCTTGGGCTAGAGCATTATATGGGAATGGAATATGATAGGCAGAAGCTGGAATGAATAGGCAGATATTCACCTGCATCCCTTTGGTTCAGAATCCTAGAGAATAAACATAGTACCATCCTCCTGCAATTAGCTTCAGGCTGCTGCAGCTGCTCTGACTTTGTGATGTCTCTACCCTGCTGCTCTATACAGTTGACAATATAGCTTGCTTTCTAATTCTCTGAACTCGAGGTGGGTGTCAGATGGGGTGGAAAATATCCCAGCCTGGCTGGCTGAGATGAAAAGACATTTCCACTGAGATCAGCACCTGCAGAGAAAGGCTGTGGTATATAGTCCAAGGGAGTGAGGCTGCTTCTGAAAATAGGACACAGAATCCATCACCCATCTGGTCCAGTAGGGAGAATATGGTAATAAGGATGGGACCTATAGAGCCTTAGGGCTGCCCCATGGTTACCATGGTCACATTCATAAGGCTTGGTACTTTCCCCTATAGCTCCTCTGTGAATCAATGAATACTGCTTAGAGGCTGAGTAGTGGGTTACTTTAAAGCCTTCTATATTTCAAGGTTCTGAAATTTCATCTGTGTTAGTCTTCCCTCCAGAGAATTCAAAGTCTCCATGACTTGTGAGTTAGCCTTTGATAGTTCACCATGGGATAGTTCACTACCTGGGACCAAGGAAGGCTACTTATTTCCATTGGGGATTTGGACTCTCAAAGGTTTCCTCAGATTGTTGTGATCCAAATCATACAACAAGAGTAGCGTTGACAATGCCAGGGGATGTAGGACTAACTCCTAATCCCAACTAGGCTATCAGAGAGACTGTTAAATACAGCGTTAGGATCTTAGAGAGATGCCAAAATATTATAAGAAGCCTTATTTCTGTCCCCTCTTCTTTCCTCTCACCACATCAGGAAGGGGGAAATAGATATTTAAAAGTGCTAGATGAAATTCTTGAGAACTATAACAGAGGTGGGGAACTTGCAGCTTTGAGGCCAAATGTGGCCTTCTAGGTCCTCAAATGTGGCCCTTTGACTGAATCCAAACTTCACAGAACAAATAAGAATTTGTTTGTACTTAAGTACCTAGAGGGCCACATGTGGCCTTGAGACTGCAGGTTCCCCACCCCTGAACTATAATATTAAATCTTATGCTTTCTTTTACTGAAGATCTCTGACTGTGATTAAAACAAACCCAAAACAAAACAAAACAAAAGCAGTACAAAACCACTTAATAGATAAGACCTACCATAGAGTAAGAGGTCAGTACATGGATGCAGCTCAATCCCTCGAAAGATTAAGGGGCTGATGAGTGAACCCTAGGGATACATTAAGCAAAACAAACCAAAAGCCCCACAAAATTCAAGTCACATCAGTCAATGATAATCCATCAGGTTATTGAGCACTCCTTCGAAAAACTCTCTTAGCCTTCCTGTTTGCCATCCATATTGCATTTCTGGGTCCAGTGATAAAGATTCCAGAAGAGTCTGGACCAGCCTCTAAGAGAAAGTTTTATGGTTCTGTAGAGACCATAGAATCTGAAACTACCTCTCGGCAACAGGCATCCCTTCTGTCCTGTAAGAGAAATCAGTATTGTATGGGCCAGTGATAAGAACCATTTCCGTGAAGGTCTATGTCAGGAGTGGGGAACCTGTGGCCTCAAGACTACTACATGTGGCCCTCTAGGTCCTCAAGTGGAGCCCTTTGACTGAATCCAAACTTCACAGAACAAATCCCCTTAATAAAAGGATTTGTTGAACTTGGACTCAGTCAAAAGGCCTCACCAAGGACCTAGAAGGCCACATGTGACCTTGAGGCTGTAGGCTACCCCCCCTGCTTAGCATCCCTGGATTGATAGTACATTTGCCTTCCCTTATCCTTCTACCTATTTTGAAGAGGAAACTCACTCTCTCTCTGTGTATATATATGTATATATATATATATATATACACATACATATATACACACACACATACACTTATAATATGTATATATACATACATGTAATATGTATACACACACACATATATAATGTATAAACATATATATAATATGTACACACACACACACACACACACACATATTTAAATCAATTGACAGGTGATACTTAAGAACCTACATCGAGCTCAGCCGTGACTGAGTTTGCCTTCTGCCCTTCAGAAGCTTAGACTCTCCTTTAACGAGCAGGGCTGGTGCACATGGAGTCAGGGTAAATAAGGGCAGGATCATATCAAATACTAACATGTGCTCTGCAGATTACAAGTGCTGTAGAGCAGGGGATGATGAGGGAGGAGTAGGAAGTCATTATGAAGGAGAGAGGACTTGAACTGGGATGTATGCCCTTAGATCACTATGGTATCTCTGAAGGCTTGTCAGGAATCCTGAAATGTTGGCCAATTGAGTTCTGGTCCTACAACTCACTGGGTGAGCATCCTCACCAGCATGATAAGATTGCCCCTACAAATCTGAGAAATAGATGGTATGGCATAGAGTTTGCATCTGCCCCTACTTGGAACTGTCATGATAATAGGCTTGACAAGTAGGATGGCAGAGCAAATAACATTCTTTCATATTCAGGTACTACAAGGGGCCAAGACACACTAGAACAAATCAGTATCAATCAAACAACAGACAAGTACTCGTTATATGCCAGACACTGTTCTAGGTGCTGAGGATAAAAATCACAAAGAATGAAAAAATAATGGCTCATAAGAAGCTTGCACAAATCAGAAACATCCTACCTTTCTTAAATGATTTGGTGCATATCACACTGAATATTAACATAGGCAAACCATGTGTAAACAAAAAATGGGAATATATGAATATTTTTATTATCCACCACTACTACATCAAAACAGAATTAGAAACATCTTACTAATTATCAGTAAGAGCTTCATATTGTTAGGTTTTATTTTTGTTTTTGTCAACAGTAGAAAGTTATAATGCAGTACAAGAATGAGAAATAACTTCATTCTCAGGTATAGTTTAGGTGAACTAAGAGTAGAAACCAAGGTGTTACTTAAATCTAAAGAGGGAAAAGTTGAGGAATCTGAAGACATTAAAAATCTACACTTAGCACACATTCTGGAAATGGAACCTAATAAAGAAATGAGTGGAAAATGCCTGTGTCTTGAATGACTTTGTAAAAGAGATAGGCATGCTTTGAAAGGAATTTCCAAAAGCTTTTTTTTTTAGTTTGATAGCAGAAATCTAAGTAAAAGACCATTTATATAAAAAGGCCACTTATATCGAAACACAGTAATTCCTCAAAGCTTGTATCTTCTATAGCCATCATGAATAGATGCATTCTCCTACAATATTTGACAGAGTTTAAAAACATTTCAGGATCTGCCAATAATGGCATATGTCCATTGGCACAGAAAGGACCATAAGAGGAAGGGTAGAGCTATTTAAGAATACTCTTGAGGGCAAGTGATAACAGCGTGGCAGAAGCAGCTTGAGAAAATTATTGCAAACCTGTGGAAATATAGTAGTAGATCACATTAATATCTAGTTAGCAACGCAGTAGAAAACCTGAACCCCTCAACACTAATTAAAAGGAAACATATAAAGGAATCTAGAAAACCAAAATATATCAGAAATTCTTGATACCCTTAATCAAAAACTGAAAATGAAAGCCAAAAGGTTTAGGTGATATAAGGGGGAAAATCAATGCAAATAAAAAAAATGACCCAGTATCAATTGATAATTATACTGTACTTTGAGAAGCAGAGAAATTAGAGGTGAGAGAGAACCCCCTGAAGAAAGCTGTTCTAAAGACTAAACTAGTGTAACAAGTCCACATAAAACTGAAATGCAAAATAGAAAATCTTGAGTATTATTAATGTAATGAATGATAAAGTGATTACATTAGAAAAGAGGACAGAAACTCTAACTTCTAGAAGTTGCATGTCCTAATAGATTATTAGCTCAAATGCTTCCCAGTGGTACATGAATTATGAACAAAGCACTTGGCCAGCTTCTTCTCTGATGCAAGTCTGATTCTGTCTTTCTTAGAAGGTGTCATATATTTATTAGCAAAAGATGAGACTAACTCTCTGCTTACAGGTTAATTATATATTTATGTGCTTTATACAAAGCAGTCACAGCATGTATTGCTTAAAATATAAACACTTTAAAAGACTGGCCAAAGAGCAAAAAGGTGGTCATAAATTTACTTTTATGCTTACTCATGGTTTGCCTACTCTAATGTTTGGTGTAATATGCACTGAATCATTTGCAGTAGGTGGGGTATTTCTGATTTGTGCAATCTTCTTGTGAATTAGAATGATTTGATTCATTGAATTTCTATCCCCAACAACTAGTACAGTGTGAGAAAGTCCCAGGGGATATAAACAGCAACTCATTACGAATTCAATGATTATTGAACATGCCAAAATTTCACTGCCTGTATTGATCATTGGAAAGGAATATGACTCTGTTCTGCACTCATAGCTCAATCCCACACTACAAAAATAAAAGTGATTTAAGCACGATAAAAACACTGGATTGTTTGGTGTACTCATGGAAAGTATTATCTGTTTAAACACATTAACAATACAATAATGTCAAGAACAATTGATCTAAAATGTGACATTTTTCAGGGAGATAGTTGAAGCATTCTGCAGTTCTGGCTAGCCTTAAACTTATCATCATTCCTAAATATAGTTATCCCTTCCACATCGTGGGGCTTAGGGGCATGGCGCCCCCACGACCTGTAAAATCTGCAAAAACTTCTTTGGACCTCTATTCATACCAGAGAAGAAATTTGATTTTTTTCTTTTTCTTTTATGGGGTGTTTACAGTACCTTATTGTAAAATTTGGGCTAAGTATTTGGTTGGTCATAGGCTCTGCTGACCTTCATGTGTCATCTGCAGCTTCTTCAAAACTCCCCCCAAATTCACATTTAATTTCTTATTCTGACCAACAACATATCGAAATCATGATGGAGAAAGTCACAATGTGGAAGGGATAACTGTAGAACTGAGTATGGCTTTCAAGTTAAAGAGGGGTTAGTGCCAAACCATCACTCATGTACATGAATAATATCAAGTTATATGGATCTACTGAAAAAATATTAAACATCTACTTCATCTCATGTATAACTTTCTCCAACAACATCAGTGAGGTAGCACAGTACATAGAGCTCTGGCTTTAGATGCATGAGGTCCTGAGTTCAAATCCAGCTTCAGACACTTACTAGCTGTGTGACTCTGGGCAAAATCCTGTTTGCTTCAGTTTCTTCATCTGGAAAATGAGTTAGAGGAACAAATGGCAAATGACTGAACAATAATAATTCATCTAGTTATTTTTGGACAGCTAGGTGGCATAGTGGATAGAGTGCTGAGCCTGGAATCAGGAAGATGAATCTTCCTAAGTTTAACTCTGGCCTCAACACTTACTAGCTGTGTGACCCTGTGCAAGTCACTTAATCCTGTCTGCCTCAGTTCCTTATCTGTAAAATGAACTAGAGAAGGAAATAGCAAACAACTCCAGTACCTTTAGCAAGAAAACCCCACATGGGGTCACAAAGAGTCAGAAATAACTGAAATGACTCAACAACAACATCATCTCTTTCAATAGATCCTGTGATGCTACTAAAATCTAAGAGTGGAATCAAATGATCCTCCATGGTTAACATCTACATGAACTCAGTCGAAAATATATTGATAGAGAAATGTCAAACAAATGGTGGAATTATGCTTTTTTCTCAAATGGAGGGATTTGTAGATAACAATGCAAGATCAAATCATTGCCACTGGAAATTATAGAGAGATTATTCTTAAAGTTCCCAGACTTATTGATCAATGAAGATTATATTATATGCTAATAAAAACATACAATGTTTCATTACAGGTTGCAAAACTTTAGCATCTACTGTATACTGAGAAAGACACAATCAGGGGACTATGAGTTTGCTATCTTTTGTGAATTAAATCATGACAGACAAATCCCTCTATTAAAAATACAAACTTTAAAATATCCTTGAGAATTCAAACAAATTTTGTTTGGAACCAAGGCATGATCGTAGACCAAACTATTGCCCATGATCACTTGGGCATACCATAGCACTGAATCATTAAAATTTAAGAACAATTATTTTGATAGCTGTCACTATGCCAATACTCATGATCTCCAAGTTATACGGAATTAAAAGGTTTAAAAATACAGACACTTAGCAGAGGCAGATAAAACCATGTGGAAAGGACAAAATACATCCCTACCTATTGTTCTATCTGCTACCATCTTGAGGATGTTTTTAGTGATCCTACAGAAAATGTTTACATCCAAATACTTTTTTCAAATATAAAAAGCAAACTTTTTTCCATCCAGTTGCATAATTGTCTACAGAACATAAAAGAATAATAGCAGGATGGTGACCTGTCCTTAGACCTTTTTCTATTTGAAATTCATAAAAACATGAAAATTAAATAACACTGATGATATAAATTTTCTATCAAATTGGGAAGCGGAGAGATACAGTAGAAAGAATACTGGCTCTAGAATGAGGATATCTAGGTTCAAATTTCACTTCTTATCTTTACCATTTATGTGACTTCAGGCAAGTCACTTAAGTTCCTGGAACTTTGGTTTCCTCATTGGTAAAATGAGGACTGTGGACCAGATAGTATCTAACGTTTCCTCCAACTTTAGATATATGATCTTACAATTAGTTGATCAAAATTGGCACTACCCTGTAAGTTTACAGAACCCTATGAGGTATGCAGTAAAAATATTATAATATTATAGATATAGCAACAGCAATTTAGCTAGTGCTTTAAATTTTGCAAAGAGTTTTACATCCACTCTCTCATTTGAGTCAATAAGTCAATAAACATTTATTAATTATGTGCCAAACACTGTGCTAAGTGCTGGGCATACAAAAAAAATATCAAAAGACAACCCCTGTCCTCAAGGAGCTTACAACTTAATGGAGGAAGATAATATACAAAAGGAAGCAGAAAATCAGGAGAGGGGAAGAAGGAGCAAAGAAGTTTCCCAGAGTATGATGGAGAAGTCCAGAGGATTGCAACCAGGTGAGAAATGAAGAGGTGGCTGACCTGGGCTCTTCTCTTAAATGAAGGTTTTAGGAGATGTCTTCACTCTAATCAGAGGGAGGGGGATGCTCAGGGGGAAGATGATACAGAGGACTTGTGAGTTCCAGAGATGAGGTCATCTTACAAGAGGAAGAGGTACCTGGGGCATGATGAAGAAATCTAGGAGGGTATCTGGCTTCACGACAGTCATGCAAAGTAAATACTACAGGTATTACGATGCCCATTTTAAGATGAGAAAATTCAGGCTCTAACCAGTGAAGAGATTTGCCTAAGATCATATACCTTACCAGTTTTAGAGCTGGGATTTAAACTCAGATCTATACGGCCTAAAATATTACATTACCAGTCTATTTCTTTGGACTTTGAAGGCTTTCATGTCTTTAGGGACCTATTATTAAAAGGAACCCTCTTTCCCCCCACCCCAAATATGTTAAACTTTATCAGCTGATATCTTACATAACAACAACTTGAGGCAACACCCTACAGAAATGAGAAATTCTCATCTTTCTCTCCCGACCTTTTGTTCCACTGTATACACACAAAACACCTGAGACTTGCACAAATCCCATCATACTTAGTTTGCTTTCCTGCCATCCTTTCACTTCTGCATGGGTTGGGACAGGGTGGTACAGTCATAATATTCCCAACCTCATCATCTCTCACTACCACCCACTTTTACACCCTCTCAGTTTTAAGGAGTATGTACCACATGGCTGTTGCTTCCAAGCTGCTAGTATTAATGGGCTAAGGCATGAACATAGGGTAGGGGTGAGGAGAGCATGGTACACCTCAGGCATAAAAACATGTCTTGACCTTTGCTACCAGAATGACATAGTTAACAATTACTCCAATCCAGAAAGAAGGACAGGAGAGGAAATCAGAGAAGGAGGATGGTACCTCACTACATAAATAAACATCCAAATCCCAGACATAGAAAGAAGAGATTTGACTAGGGTCCCTTCAATTTGCTTTTTCCACTGTGGTATCTTTCCCTGGTCATCCAACATAAATTAGAAGAGCATAAATACCAGACAGCGTCTGACAACTCCAGGCTGAAAGTGATTCCTTGGGACATCTGCAAGGTTTTTTGCAGACATAAAAAGAATGATAGGAACTTACATAACATGAAAACACCTGTGGCTGATATATCCCAGACTGATAGATCCAATTATAGAAAACTGTGTAACTGAAACAGCTGTAGGGAGTTCTCCCACCAACACCCACTCAAAACTGATTGTTAGATACTAACTAGTGCAATGAGTAAACTTTATTCCACCAAGGCAGCCCAGAATTTTATCACCATTGTTCTCTTTCTCTCTGTCTGCTTCTGACCCTTCTCTTTTTCTTTTTTCTTTTTCTTTTCTCTCTTTCCCTATCCTCCTTCCTTCTGCTCTCTTTCTCTTTCCCCTTCTCCCCCTCTACCCTTCTAGCTCTTTTCATGGTTAAATTTGGAAGGATGGAGATAAGACTCACTTAGAGAGAGAATATGTTGGCAGAAATAGATGAAGAATCAGAGTGGCAGTAGGGAAATCCACATTCCTTAGTCTGGTTTTCAAAGCCGTCTAGGACCTGGCCCTAATCTATCTTTTCCTTCACAGTAGACACTTCAGGCAAAATAGAGAGAACCTGACTTTGTTCCAAGTTCCATTTAATCTAATTTCTTCAAGTCTCAGACAAGAAGCTTTTCTTACATCTCCCTGATAGGATGTGATGGGCAACTAAGTGGCACAGTGGATAGAGTGCCCATCCTAGAGTCAGGAAGACTCATCTTCATGAGTTCAAATCTGGCCTCAGACACTTACTAGCTGTGTGACCCTGGGCAAGTCACTTAACCCTGTTTGCCTCAGTTTCTCATCTGTAAAATGAGTTGAAGAAGGAAATGGCAAACCACTCTAGTATCTTTGCCAAGAAAATCCCAAATGGGATCATGGAGAGTCAGATAGGACTGAAGAACAACAACAGGACATAATCTCTATTGTTTTTTAATGCCAATGGTGTTTTATACTTCTTACTCAATTTTTACTCCATCTTGTACTACAATTTGTGTTAAAATTGTATTACAATTACAATGTATTTTATCTCCTCTATTAGACTCTAAGTTCCATGAGGGCAGGGGCTTTGTCTTACAACTATTTGATTCCTCTACAATGCTTAGCATATAGTCTTGCACAGAGTCAGTACTCAGTAAATGTTATTTGAATTGAAAACAGGTATATTAGAGAGTGAAGTAATTCTCTGGATGTGGTATGAAAATACAGTGCTCAATAAATATTTATTAGAAATGATTGGCAAATGATCTCCTAAAGAACATATGACCAGTTTCACAAAGATGACCCTATATTTACTCCTGCTTTCTCCACATTTAAGTTTAATTGCTGCTATGGCAAAAGTATATTCCTTTATGTCAGCTCTAAATGATTGCATTCCATACCAAATAGTTGTACAAAATTAGTGCTTGCAAGATCAAATCAATCTTCAAATTTTAAGCGATGAAGGAATTTTGCCTTCTGTTCATTTGCTCTGTATTCTCCTTGGCATGTCAAGTGAATTCTTAAGTAGAAGGCTGACAGACACAGAGGACTGTGAATTATAATAATAATGTTTTGCTTTGATGCTTTGAAGTTTCTGTGATGTCACTGGGATGGGTACTCTTTCCACTGGTACAAATTGTAACCTCTTCTCATCCTCAGTAGAGTTTATCATGTCCTTCAGCAAATCCGTCATATTCCATAAATTCACCCAACCCAATGGAGGCCTCCCTCTGGTTTTTCTCTTCTCTTAGGGATACCACTGTAGCACTTGGGAAACCTATCAACTCTTTCTCACTCTTGATACATGAATGGTGAATCTGTTATGGTCATATATATCTTTGATGATGTCTTTTATGCCAATTCTCACACATAAAACATTTTTCATTGCAGCCTACTTATGTCCCACAATGCCCTTTAGATCACTTGTAATTTTGATTTTTTGTAGGTCACACTATCCCATGATTCATAACCACATGCCATCACTGGGAGAATATTAAACTAATAAGCATGCTATCAGTACTCTAGCTTCCTCCTTCTTCTCTTCCTCTTAGAACTTGGACTACTTTCTCTGGGATCCCAGGCTCTGATTGGTAGGCTTCACTTTATCTTGTCCAGTTTAGACTCAGGACCTCTTCCAGACTTTGTCTCTTCCTCTATGTATCAGAACTTGGACTCTTATCCCCAGAACCCTAGACAATGATTGTTGAGATTCTACCTTATCTTGCTTGGTCTGAGGCCCACAAGTCTACTTCCTGGATATAGCCTAACTAGATTCCCTGGCTCAGCTCCCCATTCTGGTAGTCTCTGAATTCTAGTGCCCCTATGTGTGATGTTTTCCCTTATTAGAATGTACATTCCTTGAAAGTAAGAATTGTCTTGCTTTCTTATATCTGTATCACCAGCCCATAGTACAGATGCCTGATACTTATTAAAGGTTTAAAAATGTTTTCCCCTCATTCATTCATTGATTCACAAGTATAGATTAAAAAACTTTATGTGATGTAAGATACAATAGTCATAGCTTGCAACAATAGCTCCAAATTCCTTTGGATTTCAAAAGCTTTCATGTACTTAAGAATCTCTAATCAAAATCCATTGTAAATATATAAATGCAAATAGAATACATGAAACTAAACATATACATATATAAAGATACAATAATAATTAGGAGAGAGGTGGAGCTAAGATAGTTGAGTAACAGGAACTAATTTGAATTCTCCCAAATTCCTCTCCAAACAACTTTAAAATAATGCCTCAATGAATTATTGAGTGATAGAATTAAGAAAAGGTAGGAGTGAAACAATTTTTGAGCCTAAGACAATTTAGGAGGAGGTCAGCAGGAAAAGTTTGCCTCCCCAGGGTGGTGATGGGTCCTGTAAATGCAACACAGACTGGGCTTGGGGGCAGCTGCATCAGCAGGTCAGCAGCTTTGGGAATTCTCAGAACACAGACAGTAGGGGAACTGGACAAGTGGCCAGGATGAGATTATAGGGGACCATTTTCTGGCAGTAGGTGACAATCATGTTGCACTGCCCATACAAAGTTCCAGGTCTCAGTCCCAGGGCAAAAAGGTATAGGAGTGCTTTTGGTTGCTCATGGGAGAAGGGGGGCCCTTGTCTCAAGTCCAAGATGGAGAGGAGCAGGGTTCAAGTTGCATTTTACAAAGCCAGAGTGAGTGAGAGAATCCCCAGCCACTGGGGAACTGGAGTCCTGGTCATAGTTTGGGAGTGTAGAGGAGTACTTGTGGAGGTTCATGGGGCAGAGCAGCCAGGAAAGTAGTGACCACACCTCTCCTTAGATCATATCACCTTGGAAGAACTGAAAGTTTTCAGACCTCCAGAACTTGCTCTAAAAACAGCAACATAAAAACCCTGAAGCTTGGGGGAATGCCTCCTCTACCTCAGGAGCAGAGCTGAACTTTAATGTAAAGTTGAGAGTCAAAAAGTAGGTTAGAAAAAATGAGCAAACAACAAAAAGAGAACATGACCATAGAAAGTTACTATGGATACAGGGAAGATCAAGAAACAACCCCAAAGAAGACAACAAAATCAAAGCAGCTGCATGCAAAGCCTCAAAGAAAGATGTGAATTGGACACAAGCCCCCAAAGAATTCTTTGAAGAGTTTAAAAAGAATTTTAAAAATCAAATACAAGAAGGAGAGGAAAAAATAGAAAAATAAATGAGTGATGCAAGAAAATCAAGAAAAGAGAGTTAACAGTTTGGTAAAAGAGGCACAACAATAATGAAGAAAATAACACCGTAACAAACAAAATTAGCCAAATGGAGCACAAAAACATATGAAAAGGAGAATTCTTTAAAGAGCAGAATTGGCCAAATGGGAAAAGATGTACAAAAGCTCATTGAATAAAATAATTAATAGATAACAATAATTAATTAAAAATAAAAATTAGAATTGGGAAATGGAAGCTGATGACTCCATGAGACATCAAGAAACAGTAAAACAAAATCAAAAGAATGAAAAAAATATAGAAGAAAATGTGAAGTATCTCACTGGAAAAATGAACTGACCTGGAAAACAGATTGAGGAAAGATAATATAAGAATTATTAGACTACCTAAAAGCCACAAAGAACTTAGATATAATATTTCATGAAATTATAAAGGAAAACTTCCCTAATATCCAAGAACCAAAGGGTAATATAGAAATTGAAAGAATCTGGTGATAACCTCATGAAAGAGATTCCAAAATGAAAACTCTCAAGAATATTATAGTCAAGTTCCAGAACTCCCAAGTCAAAGAGAAAATATTGCAAGGAGGCAGAAATAAAAAAAAAGTTCAAGTATCATGGAGCCATAGTCAGGATAACACAAGATCTAGCAGCTTCTACATTAAAGGATCAGAGGGTTTGGAAGATGATATTAGGCAAAGAAGCTAGGATTACAACTAAGAATGACCTACCTAGCAAATTACCTCATAAAAGAGGCATGAAAGGAAGTTTTACAGTGGAGGGGAAGATAGGAGTAGTGGGGAATGCTTGAACCTTACTCCCATTGGAATTGGCTCAAAGAGGGAATAATATACACACTCAGTTGGGTATAGAAATCTATCTTACCCTATAGGGAAGTAGAAGGGAAACAAAAAAAAAACTAGAAAAAGAACAAATAAAAAATCCCCAATTAAACACCAAATTGGAAATCCTGAAAGCCAAAGGAGAGATTAAAGAAAACCATTGAACTAAAATAAAACTAAAATAAAATAAACTAAAAACTAAAATAAAACTAGGAGATGATTTTATGGAAAAAAATAAAGTAGATAGACCATTGGTTAATTTGATTTAAAAAAAGAAAGAAGAAAATCAAATCACCAGTATCAAAAATGATCTTAGCCAAAAGGAGTCAAATATGACTGGAGGCATTCTTTGGAAGTAGTAGGTAGCTTAGGATCACCAAAGCACTGTATGAAATCCCAAATTTAATCCAGACTAATTTTCTCTTCCTACTTAATTCTGAGCCCAGTATATTGATCATTTGTTATATTTATCCAAGATATATAACTTGATAGTCTAAGTAAACAGGTTGTTAGTCAATAAATATTTAAGTATCTATTATGTTCCAGACACTGTGATAAGTGCTGGTTATACAGATTAAAAAAAAAAAAAAAGACAGTCCCTGCCTTGAAGACTTACAATCATATGGGGGAAGCAAACACACAAAAGGAAGCTGATAAGTGGAGAGGAAGGGTGGAAAGAGTACCTGGTGCAAGGTGGGGCATGATGAAGCAATGCAAATGAGTATGGTCAGGTGGGAAATGAAGAGATAGTTGGCCTGGGGGCCCTCCTTAAATGTAGGTTCTGGGTGAAATTCTCTGCTCCACCATCCAATTTGAGGGTACTGATTATGTACGAGAACCAAGGCTGATGTGATCTTGCAGGATGATAAGGTTCAGGATGCTGGTGGCATGATGGAGAAATCCAAAGGAATGCAGCCAGTTGAATGTCATAATGTTGAATAAGAAGTTTTTTAAAATTTACTTTGGATTTCCACTATAGGTGACATAACAATTATCCACCGAAGGAGCTGGGAATGCTTATCTTTAATAAGAGAAGGCTCAAAAGAGTCATGATAATTAGCTGGTAGGTTGTCTTCTGGAAGAGAAGCTAGAATTATTCTCTTTGGCCCCAGAAGACAAAATAATGGGTAGAAGTAGAGCAATGGGTAGAAGTTGCAAAGGGCCAGATTCAGGCTTGATATAAGGAAAGATTTCCTAATAATTAAAGTTGTTGTTGTTTGTCCTTTGTTCTTGAAGAGGACCATGACATCAGGAAGATGATGCCATGACTTGCAAGTGAATTGGATTTAAATGAGGGAGGGCTGTTCAAGGTCACCAGCCTCACTTTCTCCTCTGGACCCATCTGGGTCCAGTGGCAAGATATACATCAGGAAGACTAGAGATGGCCCCCAATTAGATCTATTGAAAAGTAGAATGAATTTCTATGGAAGGAGGCAACTTTTTCCTCATTGGAGGTCTTCTGGCAAAGACTAGATGAGCAGTTGTTGGTTATGTTGCACATGGAGATTATTCTTAGCTTATAGACTAGGCTAGAAGGTCACTAAAGTCCCTCCAAACTCTGAAATGACTCTGTGAAATGACCACAGAAAGGTTAAATGAGTGTCAGAGCAAGGATTCAAACTTGACTTTCTGATTGCAGTTGACTTAGTGTTCCTTCCACTGCAACCACCAAAACTGATACACTCTGAATCAATTCTTGGAGTACCCCTAGGTATGTATCCAAGAGTTGTGAAGACATAATGTCATGCTGTTAACATATAGTCCTGATGCTAGACATTTCAGTATGATCAAGTGAATTTGGGGGCATCTGGACAAGCAGAGGAGAAAAAACACACAACACTTATTTTGTTGAAGATAGGGATGCAGCCAGTGCCAAGAAATTTAAAAAGAAATGAATGATTTTCTATTTGAGTTCTCAAACATGCAATCTGAGTACTGTCTCAAAATGCAGTGCCACCATATTGGTTCATTAATTGTAAATTGGGGATTATGCAGTCCTAGCCGAGGTGAAAAAAATGTCTATTTAAGTTAACAGGAAAACACGAGGTGAATATTAGTACCACTGTTTCCGTTTGTTACAAAGAAATATCGTAGCCCTAACCCAAAATGCTTGTGTACAAGGACCATCCTCCCATTTTTTTCTCCTGAGAATATCACTCCCTGCACTAAGCAAATGTTGATCATAAGGCATTGTTTATGAAATACATTTCCTTTCCCCCCATTCTTGTAAAATTCATTATTAACCTTTACTTAGTACCAGGCCTATAATTCTAAGATCCCAGACAAAGGCCCCTAATCAGAAATCTCTAGTCCCCATCTATTCTGATATGATTACATCTCACATAATACACTACAAGTTGAACATCACTCAGTTAACCACAAATGCCAGAGGGAATAAGAAACCATAAATCCATGTCCCTTTTGTAATATTAACTCCTGGCATGAGATAGTGCCTGAACTGCATGAGTGATTTGGTCACTTATCACATCCTGCCTTGGGACATCTTTCATACTGTAATGAATTTCCACATATTTAATTAGGTGTTATCGTCTCAACAAGGGCATAAACCAATTCTCTTACGTTTTTGTCTTGTTTTCCTAACTAGTTTCTATGTGCCTTGTGGGCAGGAATTCTGTCTTATACTTTTGGGGATCCTCCAAAGCTTGGCATTATGCCATATGGAGGCACTCAATAAATGTTTGTTCTTTTGAACTGGACCTCTAATTACTTCCTTAGTAGATGAAGGTGAGACCTGGGTTCACATCCTGTGTCTAACTTGAGGAAGTCATGTAACTTGACTGACCCTCAGTTTCCTCATCTACAAATATATGTTCTTTGTAGGCAAGGGTTCTTAGCATTGTGCCATGTGGTACCTTTGGGTATTATATTGCTTGCAATACTTACCTCACAGTCAGTTAGGTGGCACATTAGATAAAGCTGAGCCTGGAGTCAGGAAGACCTGAGTTCAAAGCTTGCCTCAGACACTTACTAGCTGTGTGACTATAACTGGAAAATCACCTAAACTTATATCTACTTCATTTTCCTCAAACATAAAATGGGGATAACAATCACACCTACCTCATAGGAGTGTTGTGAGGATCAAATGATATATTTGTATAATGCTTACAACAGTATCTGGCACACAATAGGCACTTAATTAATGCTTGTTCCCTTTCCCCCTTCATTGAGTTTGTGAGGAAAGTGCTATATAAATGTGAGTAATTATTATTATGGGACTGCCATAGTACCAGCACCATGTGAAAAGCCCACTGCATTAAACAGCTTTCTGTTTCCTTGACCTCTGTTCCTTCATCTTGCCCTATAATCCTTTTTTAGGTCATAAGGGATTTAGCATATAAAAAGTAGAGAAAATGTATAGTGATGCACACCAGTCCAATAATAACCCTTTTCCTAGGGAGAGGAAGGGAGACAAGTAGACAGAAATAGCTAGCATGACTATTGGGTCCATAAAACACCAAAGAATTTTACCCATCCTCATGTTCATCCTTTATCCAGCCTGTTCATAATTGGTATGTTCAGAGATACCTGGGGTCTTCTTATCCTA
This sequence comes from Vombatus ursinus, assembly GCF_900497805.2. Lineage (NCBI taxonomy): Eukaryota > Metazoa > Chordata > Mammalia > Diprotodontia > Vombatidae > Vombatus > Vombatus ursinus. Next base: position 4,685,075 of record NW_020954619.1, read on the forward strand.
GAATGGAACCTTTGTAAAGGGAGCTAGCTCTCTGGGGTATCAAACAGTCCTCCCCTAACCACTGAGGTTTACTGTAAGTTAAGCCTACATTTTAGTAAAGAGCTAGTTTCCTGGAAGTACGACGTGTGCTCTTTCATTTCTCAGGACTAGAACTAAAACTGACACCTGGGGTGGTAACACAGTAGTTTAGGACCTGCTTCCCTCTATCCCTTTTGTATATGATCAATAAACCACAGTCATGGGAATAGCTGAGTATGAGGCTGGCTCTGTTCCCTTGAAATCCAGGGCCAACTATTGGAGAAGGAAAGGACCCAGTCTGGGTGATGCTGTACCTTGGGTCAGGCACATGAAAACCATCTCCAGCAACAAAGCTTGCTAATGCTAAGGAGTGCAAACTCATAGAGCAGCTGCTATAAGATGCATGAAGTAGGGTGAATTTAAGAAGCCAAGGGCCAAAGAAATGTGCAGGGAGATCCCCAAATCCAACTTACAATAAGGAGACTTAGCTATTTCAAGCTGAGAGAGAGAAGGATGCGGCTGAACAATCCAAGAGGCAGAGTTGACATCGATCACACCATCTAAGCACCCTGAGGATAAGACACATTGGGGACGGGGGTGAGGAGTGGATGCTGCAAGCCAGCAGCTACCACTGGTCTGCTCTGTTCTCAATGTGCTAAGGACCGCTGCTCATGCATCAATATGTTGTGTTCCCATGAATATGCACACACGTGCATTTCTCTACCTTCCCTTTCTTTCTTCCTTACAGAGTTTTTTGCTCTTCCCAATCCCTTTACCTTTCTGCTTCTCCTTTAATTCTTATATACTCTCTCTCCATCTGGCCATTCTTTGTGCCCTTCTTAATGGGTGGTCATGGAAAGAATTCTGGGGTTGGATGAAGGAAAGTCTAGCTTGGCATCCCAGAGCTGCTATGCCTTAAATCTTATGATTCCCATCTGCCACACCCAGCCCTTTTTACCTTCCCTCCTATCACCTAACATTCTCTGGACTTCTCCTTGAAATTGCTTTGTATTTATTTGGGACAAATTTTGTATGAGAGGCAGTATGGAGTAGTGGGTAGAGATAGGTTTGGAAGTCAGAAGATCTGGATTCAGGTATTACTTCTAACACATACTGGCTGTGTGAGCCTCTTAGGCAAATCCCTAAGACTATTCATTGTAGAGAAGGCACTGACATGCATTGATAAAAAGTTCCTCACCCAGAAGTTCTCTACTAAAGAAATCATAAGTTCAATCTCAGGTCTTATTCTTATATTTTATATTTAATTACATATGCATGTAGGGTTTTCCTTGATGGAACATAATAAGCTCCTTGAGGGTAGGGACTGTTTCATTTCTGTCCTGGTAGCCCCAGAAGTAAGCTCACTGCCTAGCCCATGGTAAGTGCTTAATAAATGATTCAGGTTGGGTTTCTTTGCATTCCTGGTTATAGAAGACTTAAGCTAGCATGCCTGTCACAAGGACATCCACTAATCAAAATCATTTAAATAACCTCTGTGAAGCACATTTGGGTTGAAATGCAATGATAGATTCTTGAGGCTTTATTGATGTTTACATGTCTCTACAATAAATTAGTATTTTTGCATTTCAGCACCAAATAATTTTTAAACAGGCAGGCTTATGGATTTTTTAAAAAAAAAATCAATATCAACCACTATTGCCATCAGAGACATTGCCTGAACCAATCTTAGCTTCTATTATCTTGTCTATGGTAATATATTTTCAATATAGAAGGCACTCTTAGGTGAAAGTCTCTAAAAAAATTAGAGCTAGAGATTGACAAGGTATAAATTGTTAAATTCAATTCAATGCAACAAGAATTTATTAAGTGACTAAAATGTGTCAGCAACTGTGCTAGGGATCAGGGTACAAAGACAAGAATGAAAATAGTCCCAATCCATCAGCTTACTGTTTAATGCAAAGGTGTGGAAAAAAAACTGATTTTCACTTTGATTGTAGAACTACTTCCTTAGACCTTTTTGCTTGTGAGTACAATGTTCTGGACCAAGAGGCAAGCTGGTCCCCAGTTGGAAAAGGAGAAATGGCAAGAAGCTGGCCAGTTTGGCCACCATCCCACAGCAAGTCAGGGACAGAATCACAAACAATAGCCAGGGCTCTCCCCCAGCCATTACTATGTTATACAGGGTCTAAATTGAGGACTCTTCTTTCCAAGTATCAGATCCAATAACCTTCCCCTTGGTATGTTGTAGTAATAAAGGGCTTAGAGTGTCAAAATTGGCTTGAGAGGGGCAATGCAGCTGCTTAGAGTGGGGGTGGCAGGGAGAAGGAAGATTTTTTTTCTGCTGCTTCCCACTCTCCCAATCCTGTTGCCATGGGGTAAAGGTTCTTAACCTGGAGTCTGTGCGTTTGGTTTTAAAAAAAAATTATACTTTTGATAACTATTTCAATATAATTAGTTTTCTTTGTAATCCTGAATATTTTATTTTATGCATTGATAAACATTACTCTGAGAAGGGGTCCACAAGTTTTACCAGACGGCCAAAGGGAGTCAGTAACAGAAAAACTGGTTAGGAACCTCTGCCAGAGAAGAAATGTTGTTTTTTTTTTTTTTTCAGTTAGGACTGGCAGGAAGGGTTTAAAGGGAAACAATCTAATGGACTCAGCTCCACTACCTCTTGACTTTGGGGCTGGGGAGCTCAGTTCCCTTTATCAACTGGATCAAGGAAAATGTTAAAGCTAACGAGGTACGTAATCTAAAAATTTAAATTTGAAGAGGCCAGTCAATCAACAAACATTTATTATATGCCTAACATATGCCAGGCCGTCTGCTAGGCTCTGGGAACATTAAGAGAGAAATGAAACATTTCGTGCTCTCAGTTCCTTTCTCCCTTATTCATTGGGGGAAGAAAATATGTGCATAGGATATCCCAAAGGACTTTTGGGATACCCTATAAATCTCAGCATATATGTGTATGTGTGTGTGTATACACACACACACACACACACACACACATCTAATTTTTAGGTTTTGTCCTGGTTTTTGTTTATTGGTTTTTTGTTGAGTCGTTTCAATTGTGTCCAACTTTTTGTGACCCCATTTGGGGTTTTCTTGGCAAAGATACTAGAGCGGTTTCCCATTTTCTTCTCTAGCTCTTTTTACAGATGAGGAATCCGAGGCAAACAGGGTTAAGTGATTTGCCCAGGGTCACACAGCTAGTCAGTGTCTGAGGCTGGATTTGAACTTAGGCTGTCCTACCTTCAGGGCCAGTGTTCTAGCCACTGTGCAACCCAGCTGCCCCAGTGATTTTTTTTTTTAAGGTTGTACAGCTGTGTTTTATTGCTTTAGGAAATTTTCAATGAGGGAACTCCCTCTGCCCCTATAGACTGGTAACCTATATTCTCAGAGAGCTGCCTAGAGGAGCAGGTAGTTACAAAGGACCATAACCATTATGTATAATAAGTGGAACTTGAACCCAGGTCACACTGATTCCAAGGTCAGTTCTGTTATTACACTGCCTCTCATATAGAAAAAAATGAATACAAGATAGTTGGGGGTGAAGGGGAGAGGAATGATGATATATTAGCAACTGGAGGCACTGAGGAAGGCTTTGTGCAGAAGGTGACATGAGCTAAACTCTGATGAAAACTAGGTATTTTAAGTACCTGCCATTCAAAGAAGATGTAGAAAATCCAAGCTATTATAAATAGTGTTCAGGTAGATGTCAGGAAATATATGTTGAGACAATATCCCTCTGAAAAGGAGGCCATAAACTTTATTGCTCTAGTTAGATAAGCAAATCTGGAGATACTTAGACTGACAGGCTTTATAAATCACTGTCCGTAACCTCCTAAAAGCCTTCAAAATAATTTAGTAAGAACTGTAAGAATTGGTTGATGTCAACCTTCAGAAACTCACATGTTGCTATTAAATTCTAACACCAAGGCTATGTTTTATAGGAAACTCATTTGGGGAGCAGGATTTTTTTTATGAGTCCTGATCAGAAACAGATTGTTTGGGCAGTGTCTCCAGATGATTTAGACCAGACAAGAAAGATTTGAAATTAACACAATGTAAAATTCTATAAACACCATGGTGTTGGAGCTGAATTGGACGTGTCTGGAGCTTGGATTGAATCTGGTCAGCTAGACACATTACAAGACTTATGATGCTCATCTCTGTGGGTTGGCCTTTAACCAACCCATCCTAAATATGACAGGGTCCCCAATTTCTGGTTCATTGCAGGATTAAGTTAATGTAAGACATTACTCTTCCTTGACATGTCTTACCTTGTCAAAACCACTAAGTAAAATAATAGAGATAGGCTCTAGTGCTGGTGAACTATATTAAGACCGTGATAGTATATTCAGTATAATTCAACACACATTTATTAAGGGCCTACTATGTGCCAGGCACCGTTCGAGGTGATGAAGAAAGAACATTTGATTGACAATCAGAAGACCTTGTTTCAAGTGCTGGTTCTTTCTTGAGCCATGAGACCTTGGGTGAATTAATCTTGGTCTCCTCATCTGTAAAATTAGGATAATGTTATTTGTACAAACTATATTCCAGGGCTGTTGTAAGGACCAAATGAGATAATGCATGAAAAGTATTTTGTAAAACATAAGGTGGCATTTTGGATGGGAGTATTGGACTTGGAATCAGGAAAACCTGAGTTCAAATCCTGGTTTAGACACTTATGTGTGTGACCCTGGTAAAAGTCATTTAACCTCTGTCACACTCAGTTTCCTCATTTATAAAATAGGGATAATAATGTAAACCATGAAGAGCTATATAAATGCTATATAAAAGCTATGTAACTGCTACAGACAGCTAGGTGGTGCAATGGATGGGTTGTTGGACTTGTAGTCAGGAAGACCTGAGTTTGAATCTAGTCTCTTACTAGCTGTGTGACCCTAGGCAAATCACTTAAACTCTACTTGCCTCAATTCACTAATCTGTAAGATGGGAATAATAATAGCAGGGTGGTTGTGAGGATCAAATGGGATAATAATTATAAAATAGCACAGTGTAAGAGCTATGCGAATGTTAGCAATTTATTATTATTATTATTATACTGCACAAATCACTTGCTGTATATAGATACTAGCTATCATGAAGATGACAAGAAATGTCATCATGGCATTGTGGTAAGGTAATTGTGGACTTGGAGTCAAGAAGCCATTGTTTTGAATCTTGTCTTAGACTCTTATTAACTGTGTGACCCTGAGCAAGTCACTTAACCTCTGTCTGCTTCTATTTCCTCACCTATAAAATAGAGATAATATTAGCAACTACTTCCCAAGGCTGTGGTGAGAGTAAAAGGAAACAATATTTGTAAAGTGCTTTGCCAACCTTAAAGATCTACCTAAATGTTAACTGATGAAGGTGATAACAAATGACTCTGGGACCTCCACTCTGAGGCTCAGTTTCCTCATTTGTAAAATAGAGATAATAATAGCACCTGCCCCACAGGGTTGTTGTGAAGATCAATTGAACTAATATATGTAAATTGCTTTGCAAACCTTAAAGATGGCTATTTATGGTACATAATATTGGGTACCATGGAGACAGACATGGAGAGCATGAATTAAGAAAATTATAATATAAATAGAAGTGTAGCAAAAACATTGACATCAACTTCAACACAACAGCAGACATAGGTAAGAGCTAACTAACTGGGGAAGGATGAAGGGTTAGGGGAAGGCTCACGGAATGGTTGGAAAGACTTGAGTCATGTAGGACTATTCTGGACCAGCTTCATTGCGGGGGTGATTCTTGATCAGAACCTTAAAGGGAAAGAGAAAGCATTGTGTAGAGGAAAGTGGTAGGCAGATTATAACCAGGGTAGAGAAATCCATGTTCCCCTGAGTGACAGGACAACAGCAAGCATGTATAAGGAATGATCAGGAATCAATAGTAAACAAAAACAGAGAGAATCATGTACTGTTGACATGGGCACAGGGGTTAGAGGAGGTGTTAATTGTTGGAGGTCCTTAATGTGTGTGATTATTTGGAGTTGATGTATAATAGACTGGAAGGTCAGTTAACAATCAAAGACATCAGCACTTCTTGGGTGTGACTTAAAATAGGCACGTGGCTAAAGCACATATGTTTGTACAGATGTAACTCCCAGTCACTTTAAAACCAGTTTGCTGCCCTGAGAGATCTGGATTAGAATCTGCTGGATCATGCCTCAGACAAAGGAACTAGATGCATGTCTTCTTTGGCCATTTGATTTAAAATTTCTTTATTGCACCAAATATTAAAAATGAACAAATGTGATATTCTGCAGAAATTTGGTATAGTTTAGAGTGGTGTAGAGTTTTCCAATACCACTTTATTTCCCTATGCTTTAGAATAGTCACTGAGCTTCTCATTAAGTATCCATTAGTATAAGCTTGGAAATCCTTGTACTGATACACAGTAGCAGATTCAAGGATGGGAGAGGTCAGTATCTTAGGCATCTTCTTAACTATCATGACACAATATTTTGTTAATTATGGGTCACTAAGTCTTCGACTGTACTAAGTATCCCCAGGAATTTTTAATTTCTGATTTCCTTTGCCACATTTCATTCCAGATGCCTGTAGCCCAGTTAAATAAGTAGCAACACATTTCATTAATAAATGAACAAAAGGCTTTAGGGAGGGGAAAGACAAAGAGAGAGAGAAAAAAAAAAAACAACACCCTTAATACCAGTACCCCAGGAATCCTTTTTTAGGATGGAAAAAAAAAATCACTTCCTGCCTTTGAATGCCTGAGTAAGTGCTTCAACAATGACCAACCCACTGGAGAAAGCAGCATACAGTGTTACGCAGTATTATACACAAATGTGAATGCATTTAGGACTATTTCTGGAGCACATTGATTCTGCCTTTGAAAAGGCCAGCTTGAAGTGCGAGCACAAAAAAGGAAGCAAAAGGCCCCAGGCACATTTACTATTGACTATCATAAGATGAACTTTCATTCCACATTGATCTTTCTTTTTTAATGTCCTTCAGAAACAGAAAAGCAGAATATGAAAGTTGGTGATGAAAAGAACCCTAAACGACCCCTCTACCAGGTTGAAGCTTAGAGACCTAGTCCCATCTGCTTTTTTTAGCCAGATGTCAAGTTCTTTTTCCATGAAAGTCTTACTCCAATGCCTCAATTACTGTGGTGTGAGGGTGGCCTTGGGTTTTGAAAGGCTAGGTGAGCAGAGCTCAAGCTCTGGAAGGGTTGATCAAGCTGGGAAAGACTGGAGTGTAGGCTCACAGTGGATTGTGTGTCTGGTATCTGACAAGCAGGCTGGTCAAATGCAGGTACACTCATTGCCAGAGCTGGTCTACCAGGTGATGAAACCTTCTGGGTCCAGCAATGCATGATGATGATTTACCTATTCAGGCAGTGAGGCGATGTGATCTGCATTAGAGAAAAATGAGTACCCATGCTGATGAAATTACTGATGTTTGATGTACATCATGCCTTGGCAGTACAGTGAATAAGGAAAGCTTAACCCCAACCATCACCTTGAGTCCCAATCTAAGGCTTTCATCTCAATTCAGTTTAATTCAACAAATGTTTATTAAGTGCCTACTATATGGGCAAAAGACAGTGCCTCCCCCCCAAGAGTTTACAATCTAATGGATAACGTCATCTGAGATAATCCTGTTGTTAGAAGGAAGGCAGAGGGATTCAGAAGCAGGACATATGCTCTGCAAAGCATCTGAAAACCTTTAGAATTGTTCTTGGGTTTAATTATGAAGTCAATGATAACACTGAATGGGAATTAGAGGGAGACAGAGTGGCAGAATGGGCAGAGAATTGGACTGGAAGTCAGGAAGACATGGGTTTGACTTCTGCCTCTAACACTTAGTAGTGGTATGAGTGAGGGAGGGCTGTGCAAAGTCTCCAGCCTCACTTTCTCCTCTAGAGCCATCTGGGTCCTGTGACCAGATATAGATCAGGAGGACTGGAGATGGCCCAGGATGCAGTGGGAGACCTTGGAGTTCTCATTTTGAGTGAGGCAACACCCATTCAGTGAATAGGCCTGTTTAAGAAGTGAGTCAGGGGATGGCCCCTTTAATAAAAAATTGAAAAAAAAAACTGGGAGGGGAAGACCCTTAGGGTTGCTGACCAAAAGAGAAACAGTTACTATTTACATTCACTCTGAGTCAGGAGGGCCCCAAAAAATAACCATTAACTGGTGCTTGGGCAGGGACCTATTGTAGTCCAGTCAATGAAAGCCTCAAGACATGTCATCATATTCCTGATGTAATGGTCCTCTTCCAGAAGGAAGGACAAACCACATCCTGTGAGTTGTCTGAGCTATCCTAATGGGGACCCAACTGGCCAGTTCCAGTTGAGAAACTCAGTTTCTCTTCTCTCCTCTCCTCTTCTCCACTTTCCTGTCCCAACATGGGGTATCATGCCTTTGTCTGAGGGTATTCTGTCCAAAGGAAGGTAAATTTTGATGGCTGAAACCAATCTAGTTATCTTAGGGTTTACTGGCTAGATGTCTTTCTTAAAGACCATGCCTTAAACCCAATTCACTCTGGCTCTCATTGATTGGAGTGGTGTTACTTTAGGCAAATCATTTGACCTCTCTGAGTTTTTGGTTTCCTCATCTGAAAAATGGAGACAATAATACTACAAGTATGGTCATTCCCACTTACTTCAGAGGATTGTTGTGGGGGGGGGAAATAGGTTTGGGATAGGTTTGCAAAGTGCTTTGGAAGCTTTAAAGAGCTACATAAATGATAGTTGTTGTTATATGACTGGAAATGTTCCAGATGAGGAATTGGGGCTTTGCTATGTTGTGCCAAAGGAAAATACTGAATCTGCTTGGTACATGGGGTTCCTCCTGAGAAATTCACCTCTCAGCATGAACCATGGCTTGGACCATGTATCCTTAGTTTGCTGAGGCTCCAAATGATAGCATTAAGGGACCCGTTTATATAATGTAGTGGCTGGGAGTTAGTCCCCTTACATAACAGTCTGCTGACCCAATGCAGGGCAGTGAACTTATTACCCCTGGAACTGAGTGCAGAAATGTTCCTAGTGGTACAAAGATTTGCTAAGTCAGGATTTGGGTTCTGTATAAGGCAAACATGCCTTTTGACTTCCAATATTCAGAGAGAGATTTTAATGGCAAAGACCAGGGGAAGCTTTTACAGTACCAATGTTACAGAAGAGACTAACATTACCCTGGAGTCTACAGGGATACTTCTACTTCAAGAAAACCTGCTACCTGAAGATCTTCATTGGTGGAGTCTATAATTCCATGACCTTAAGGAATTCACCATAGCATGCCTTTATATAGTGAGGGCATTTAAAATCTGATTTTACTTACAAAAAATAATAATCTCAACTTTTCAGGAAAATACTTATCCTGCAAAGTGAACCTGAAAGATTTTACAATAGATTTGTTGATATGGCCAGACTCATAATAAATTTAAGTTGTCTATGATAAGCTACATTATACCACATCTTGAAAGTATCTATGATTCATTTCTTAATTACCAAAACCTTTGCAGTAACTAGCTGTCATTATGTCCTCACTGAGAAAGGTTACTGTCAAATGACAACTTTACAGATGAGAAACAGGAAGTATAAATTGGATCCAGGGATTTCCTTAGGTCCATGCAGAAAGGCAGTGGTTGAATGGGTGACTATCAGAAATCCAGCCTAGTGCTGGTATCTCATTGACATATATAGCAGGCAGATTGAGAAGATCTAGGCATTTTGTATTTTTTATTGATTTTAACATTAAATCCCCGTCCCAATCTGAATGTCAGACTAAAAGGATCATCTCTATTGTAAAGAAGACTTGAGCAGGGAAATAGGCCAAACCTGTAAAAGGGGAGTCAGCTAGAGGCAATGTGGTACAACAGAAAGATCATACAGGATCTGGGTTCAAATTCTACCTCTGATGCTTATTTACTATGTGACTTTACATAAGCAAGTCCTAAATAAGGGGGGGTTAGACTGGATGGCTTCTGGGGTCTTATTTAACTCTAGAGTTATGATCATATAAGATCCATATGGTGGCTGTTTGATCATTGTAAGGGCCAGGACAATGAGTCCAAAAAAGGGGTATCTTAGGAGATCAATTTGTTTGGGAGGTAGGGAAGGAATAAATAGAATGTAAATATCATTTTCCCAAAATCTAAAGTTACAATGAGGAAAATATCTCATGCTCAGAAAACGTTTTGCAGTTTGTGGAATAATGTCTTCAGATTAGCCTTGTTTGCAGAGCTATAATCAGCAAATGAGATGCTTTGGGCAAGCAGTGTGAAACCTGCCCAAGAATTGTCAATATGTTAATTTTATAATTCATGATATAACAACAATATAAGAAGTAATCAAGACAGACACAGCTGGGTTGAAGGGTGGGTTAGTAACCTCTGGGTTCCATGATGCTGGAGGAGTGCATGGCTTCCATTTTTGCACCCCATAAATTCTGATTCTCTTGGGTAAATCTCTTAATTACTCCATCCCTAGTTACTTGCAACTCTATGGGTTAGGCAGGCAGCAGAAGCAATTGTTAATCATATATTGAAGAAAACTGGGGTTAAAAAAACAGAGAATGTTGGACAACAAGATTTACTCAGTGATGATCTGGTGAACATATTGATCGATCAATCAATAAACATTTATTAAGTACCTATTAGTCCTAGGCACTGTGCTAAGAATTGGGGATACAGAGGCAAAAGACAGTCCCTATCCTTGAGGAGCTTATAGTCTAATGAGGGAAACAACATGCAAACATATTGTAATATAATTTTTGTATATTATATTTTAATACATCTATGATTTCTCATATCACAACACATATGATTTCCTATATCACCTCTTGCCTCTGACTAGAGCCTAGTGGGATCACTTGCCCCAGGATTTAGACTGAAATACAGAGTCATAGGATCTCAAAGTAGGAAGGTACTGCTGAGACCATGTAGTCTAACTTGCAATTTAGAGTCAAGTGGCACCAACTGCAAAGGTTATGGGGATGTAGGTACAGGGAGCCATTGAGATGATTGTAATCCCCAGAAGGAGTGTCTCTCTCTAGGTTGAAGCCTATAATACTTCAAAGCTTAGCTCAATTCATAACTTAGTGCCCTAAGCACTGAGCTGTCCTCTGAGAATAAGAGCCCTAAGTCTTCAGCCTCAAGTCTTGAGTATGGCAGATATTAGTAATAAAAATACTAGCACCAGGGGAAACTAGCAAGCACTCCAACTCACACTGGAAAAGTATTTCCAAAAATGAACTCAAGCATTTCACAAAACCAAGTGTGTCTGTGACCCTTTTGTCACATAAATTAGTACCCCTGGATGCTTACAATCCTACTTTCTCTCCACTACATTCCTGCAGTAAATAGTACTGCACCCCATGAATGAGGGAAGGCTCTGTCCAAGATCAGAAGGGGGAAAGAAAAACAACTAGATAGAGGAACCTCAATTAACACATAACAGTGCTAAGATTTTCCTTCAGGTGACATTTCCAGCAACAGTTCATGATCAGTGTATACATTAAGTTAACTCAGAAGAGATTCGAGATATTTCTTATGGGAAAAAAAATGAGTTTAGTTGTATCGGTGCTCGTGAAGATGACTCCATAACAAGGATTCTTAATGTGGGGTCCATTAATTTCTTTTTATAAATATTTTTATAACTAAAAGTGGTTTCCTCAGTAATCTTATGTATTTTATTTTGTGCATTTAAAAACATTCTGAGGGACAGCTAGGTGGCATAGTGGATAGAGCACCTGCCCTGGAGTCAGGAGGACCCAAGCTCAAATTTAACCAATAGCTGTGTGACCACAGGCAAATCACTTAACCCCAATTGCCTCCAACCTTTCCCTCCCAAACAACCCTTCCCCTTAAAGAACAAAACATTCTGAGAAGGGGTCCATAGGCTTCATCTATAAAGGAGTATAAGACACAAAATGGTTAAGAAGTTCTAATTTAAGAAGAAACCAAGTATATAGAAACTTCCAGAAAGAAAAGTCCATGGAGCTCCATGCACTGCCTGTTCTGTTCACTTAAGGGCAGGATATAATTCCTGGTAGTCTAGTATCTCTTCTCCTCAGGGTTTCTATTGGGGGATTTTTGCGACAGCACTTCTGTTTGTCACTTGACATTCTGACCATTACTCAACTTAAAAGCAAAGTGGATAATCACCGGGAGAAAAATAATTTTAAAACAAACAAAAAACAGAAGGCAGCCATATGTAATGGTAAATGTAAGACATATGTTTTTTGGACACTGAACCTTAATGATAGGTCAATAAAGGTAAGGCAAAGTTTCACTGTCCAGTGACGAAAGTGCTTAAAAAAAAACCCCAACAAAAAACCACAACCATATGGCTGGCTCTGCGCTTGCCATCATTCAACAGCTGAGCTCACAGTGAACCCATCAGTTGCTAGCCATGCCACTTACTAAGTACCAGGTTTCTTATTTTCTGTACCTATTTCTGTGCCCTATTTTCTACAGCTACTGACACAATTGTCACTTAAAAAAAAACCCACAAATCAATATGGCATATTGAGGTCAATTTTTTTCTCCAGGCTCTGTAGGAGGCAACTCATAGATATCTCCAGTTTGAGAGAAGGAAGTAAGAACATTTTTCTCCCCTGCAAGGACAATTAGAGAGGTTCCTTGGTAAGCTCACTGAAATGATCCACCTTGCCTGAGCCAGTTGAAATGGGCATTCAGGACTCCTTTGTTGTTTTCAAATGGTCTCACCATAATCGCTTGAAAAGGCTAATATGAATCACTTTCTTTTTCTTCCCTTTATGATTTAGGCCTTGGTCCCAGGCTCAGGGTTTCCCCATAAATGCAAACACACTGCATTTCCTTACAAGAAGGAGCAGCTGGCCTGTGAGGAAATAAATTTCTCATTTCACATTAATAAAAGGAGGGAGGAGAAAGGAATAGTCCTATAACAAAGCTAGATATAAAAACATTCACTTGGTTATTTAATTTCAACCTGTCCCTCTCTGGACAAGTTTGAAACTCTTTTCTAAACTTGTAAATAGAATCAAGCAATGACTGGTTACTAAGTTCGGTAGTAGAGGCAAGCCAAGGTTCCTGTCTGTACAAACCTTAAGGAGTTAGTTTGTTTTTCCCCCAACTTTCTCACATTCAGTATATGGACAATGGTATGGTTCCATGGATCCTGAACCATCAGGTTTTAATTGGTTTTAGTCCTCAAGCCCCTTCAAAGAGGGTAGAGTTTGGGAAGAGGAAGGGGAAGAGAAGAATTGTGACATTTCTAGTTAAGGGTTAACTAATTAAGGGTTGTGGATTCCTGAATGAATAAAAAAAAGCACTAAAGTGTTTACTAAGTGCCAAGCATTGTGCTAAGTGTAGTGATATAAATACAAGCAAGAAAAGCAGTCTCTTCCCTCAAGGAGCTTACATTCTAATGGGGAAAGCTAACAGACAAGGAATAAGGTGGCATAAAGCTTACATAACAAGGTCCTGGGGGAGAGTGGAGGTTCTGATGAGAGGGAGATGAGGAGAATAGCCAGAGTACAGGTGGCATGGTTTTTAAATGGACAGGACTTATGCCATGCAACAAGATGTATTGATGACTAAAGTCTTAATGGAAAAGTTAAGAATCAGGAGGGGTGAAGCCAAGATGGTGGAGGGAAAGCAGTGACTTGCTAGAGTTCTCCCCCAACTCCCTTCAAATACCTATAAAAATGACTCTAAACAAATTCTAAAGCAGCAGAAGCCACAAAAAAACAGAGTAAAACAAATTTCCAGCCCAAGACAACCAGGATGGCTGATTGGAAAGGTATATCACACTGGGCGGGGAGAGGAGCCCAGTTCGGCATGGGAGCACAGGCCTCAAAGACCCTGGAGCAGGCCTCGGAGGACTGAATCGAGGGCAGCTGTGGCAGTTTCCAGACTTCTCAACCCACGAACGCCAAAGACAACTTAGAAGGTCAGTGGGAAAAGTCTGTGACTGCGGTGAGAGAAGGCGTTAGGTGTCAGCTGCCCCCAGAGCTGCGACTGTTTCCGAAACTTCCGGCCCACAGACTGAGGGGGAATCAAGAGGCTGATCAGAGGGGGATTGTAAGGATCTCTTTGCCAGGGCTGAGGCAGGAATCTCTTGCTTTGCCTGTGCTTGGATCTGGGTCACAGTTCTGAGGGGTGGTCTTGGGGCAAGGAGGAGTGCTGGCAAGGAGACACTTTTTCAGGTCCCTAGAAGTATCTCTGAAAACAACTGTACAAACCCCCGAACCTTGGGACAGTACATTCTCCACATTGAAAACAGACTCTTACCTTAACAAAGAGTTTAAAACCCAAGTAATTGGTTGGGATCATGAGCAAGCAGTGCAAAAAGAGTCAGACTATATTATCTTACTTTGGTGACAAAGAAGATCAAAACATACAACCAGAAGAAGGAAACAAAGTCAAAGCTCCTATATCCAAAACTTCCAAGAAAAATATGAATCAGTCCCAGGCCTTGGAAGAGCTCAAAAGGAATTTTGAGAAGCAAGAGAAGCAGAGGAAAAACTGGGAAGAGAAATGAGAGTGATGCAAGAAAATCATGAAAAGCAAGGTCACAGCTTGCTAAAGGAGACCCAAAAAAATACTGAAGAAAATAACACCTTAAAAATTAGTGTAACCCAAATGGCAAAAGAGGTCCAAAAAGACAATGAAGAGAAGAATGCCCTAAAGAGCAAAATTGAACAAATGGAAAAGGAAGTCCAAAAGATTACTGAAGAAAATACTTCCTTAAAAATTAGAATACAGCGATTGGAAGCTAGTGACTTTATGAGAAATCAAGACACTGTAAAACAAATCCAAAAGAATGAAAAATTAGAATACATTGTGAAATATCTCATTGGAAAAACAACTGACCTGGAAAATTGATCCAGGAGAGAGAATTTAAAAATTATTGGACCGTCTGAAAGCCATGATCAAAAAAAGAGCCTAGACATCATCTTTCAAGAAATTATTAAGGAAAACTGCCCTGATATTTTAGAACCAGAGGGCAAAATAGAAATTGAAAGAATCCACCGATTACCACCTGAAAGAGATTCCCAAAGGAAAACTCCTAGGAATATTGTAGCCAAATTCCAGAGTTCCCAGGTCAAGGAGAAAATATTACAAGCTGCCAAAAAGAAACAATTCAAGTATCGTGGAAACACAATCAGGATAACACAAGAGTTAGCAGCTTCTACATTAAGGGACCACAGGGCATGGAATATAATATTCCAGAGAGCAAAGGAGATAGGATTACAACCAAGAATCACCTACCCAGCAAAACTGAGTATAATTCTTCAGGGGAGAAAATGGTCATTCAGTGAAATAGAGGACTTTCAAGCATTCTTGATGAAAAGTTAAAAACATCCTTGGTATAACCCATCTAATTTGGGTATACCTTGAGGGATAATAGTTGTTTAGTGATGAGTTATGCTTATCTGTGACAGAATAAATACAACTCTGATGTCCACCAGGAATGACAACCCAGCATGACAGCTACTAGCCTGGTCAATGAGTTTGAGGAGGGCTGTTGATAAGGAAATGGGTCTGAGATGGAGGTCACCAACCTTTTATCAAAATTTCCTTACCAAATGTTCATTTGATGTGGAAAAAAGCATACCTGGGATGGAAGTACCACTTGCCCAAAGTTCAAACCTACAATAATAATAATTGATAACACAATTACATAATATTTGTGGCTTACAAAGCACTCTCTTCACAATGCTGCCTATTAGACAGGTAGCACAAACATTACTATCCATACTTATGAGGTACCTGAGTAAGGACCAGAGAAATAAAGTGTCTTGCCTATGGGTTCATAGTAAGTGACAGTACCAGAACTCAAAGCCACATCGAGTGCCTCTAGATCCAATGCATGGTTCGTTATGCTACTCTAATTCTTGTCCAAGACAGGTAGCATGTTTCAACAGGGGCAAGAGAAGCAAGAGAGGGAAGGTCCATCTAGGTAGCCACAAGGTCAGCATTTGTGACGGGTGGCAATGGATGCTGGGAACTGTTCTGGAGGGGACGCTGTTTAGAGGAAGGAATCTCAGGGCTGGGAGAGAAGGACTAGCATGGACAAATCGGGAACCTAGATACTGTTGAGTAAAGACGGAACTCAGTTGCAGCATAGATATGAGAATTAAGCAGTGACCCTCTTACTAGAAAACTGGGGCAAAAAATTCAGATAAAAACTAACAATAGAATGGACTAAGTGAGGTTCATGTGAGGTTTGGCATCATTACATAATTTCTGGTACATCCCTGTAGTGCATTTATTTTAGCACAAACATATTACTTAACAAATGGAGTATTGTGTTCAGTTCTGGAGATTTCATTTTAAGAGGAACATTGGAAAACTAGTTGAGAAATCTGGAAACTACATGATACAGTTGAAGGAACTGAGGATGGTAATGTGGAAAATAGAAGACTGAACGGGGACATGATAATTGCCTTCAAATATTTAGAAAGTGTGATGTGGAAGAGGGATGAGACTTGTTCTGTGTTGCCCCAGAGATAAGAACTAGGACCATTTTCTGGAAATAACTGGGGAACAAACAGGTTAAATAAAAGGAAGAATTTCCTAATTTTTTTATTTTTATTATTTCCTAATAATTTTTGACAATGGAATGCGTTGTCTTGAAAGGTAGTGAGTTCTCCATCATTGAATGTGTTCAAGTGGCAGTTGAATGATCATCTGCCATTCAGATATGATAACATTGATATAACGTTGAAAGAACCCTAGAGAGAATGAGTTAGGAATCAAAGCTCTCCAAGTAAATTGTTAGAATTCACTGAACCTCAGCTTTTTCATCTGGAAAATAAGAGAGTTAGACTACATGGTCTCTAAGGTTCTTTCCACTTCTAATTCCTATGCTCCTGAAATTTGAATCCTACTTCCCTCATGTACTAGCTGTGTGACCTTAGGCCTCAATGTTTCTATCTGTAAAATAGGTACATTCTCTCCCTGCCTTGCTCACTCTTTGAGCCTTAATGTCTCTATCTGTAGTCTCTCTTTGAATGTCTCTGCCTCTCTGTCTCTCCCTCCCTCCTTGTCTTATCCTTCCTCCCCCACTTTGGTACTTTGCACTACCTACCTCACAAAGTTGCTATGAGGAAAATACTTTGCAAATTGTAAAATGTCTTCTAAATCTGAGTCAGCTCAACATGGGGGCAGTCTGTCTGCCCTGCCTCCTAACTGTTCACATTACATCAGTGCCCCTGCCTTATTTCTCTCCTTGGTATGAAGTTTTGTCTGTGGAGACATTGTACATTCTTTCTATTGCTCTTGGGATCGTTAAGAACTTGTTCTCACATTTTGAGTGGTTGTCTGACATTCTGTACCATACTCCCTGTGAGTAAATTACATACCTTTGGAAATTATTTAAAGTCTGATTCGGGCTCGAAATGTTATAGAACCAATTGGAAATAAGGGCAGTAATTAGGACAACTCGGGTGCTGATGAAGAATGTCTTTGACATTTTCACATTTTCTCTTGCCCTGAATCATGCTACTACTTCCTGAAGAAGTCCATCTGAAATGTCTTTATTTGGAAAGAAAATATCTTGATTTTGATGATTTTGGCTCGACATGGATAGATTGAAATTAGAGGAGCCAAAGCAACTCTTTAAATTGCAATGGTTGTGGTGGAAGGGAACGCCTGTCATAGCTAGGTAGGTGTTGAGTGAGGCCAGATCGCCTCCCTATGTGTTGTGTGAAGTGTCTGTTTTGTAAGTATGTGATGGCAGCCAAAGTAAATAAAAACCAAAAAATTCCATTGTTCTCTTGCATGTCTCCTCTCTAATCACCCAGGCCTAATGCAGATCTTCTGAATTATTGCAGTAACTTCTTAATTGGTTTCCTTTGCTTCCGGTCTTTCATCTCTCTAATCTGATATTCCTTAACAAAGACCTGACCATGTTACTCCACCTAATCAAAAAATTTCAATGGCTCCATATACATCTGGGATAAAACAGAAAATCCTCAGGTTTACATTCGAGGCCCTCCACAATCTGGCTTTCATTCACCTAAATAGTCTTATTTTGCATTCCATTAGATGTTCTAGGCTGCTAGCTGTTCCCTACACACAAACTATACTTTGTTGTTGTTATTGTTAAGTATTTTCAGTCATGTGCAACTCTCCATGACCCCATTTGGGATTTTCTTGGCAAAGATACTGGAGTTCTTTGCCATTGCCTTCTCCAGCTCATTTTACAGATGAGAAACTGAAGCAAACAGGGTTAAGTGACTTGCCAAAGGTCACACAGCTAGTAAGTGTTTGAGGCCAGATTTGAACTCAGGTCCTCCTGACTCTAGCATCAGAGTTCTTTCCCTTGTGCCACCTACCTGCCCCATGAATTATATGAGTCAAGGTAACATGTATTTATTATGTGCCTACTATAATAAACCAGGCAGTATACTATGTGCTGTGGATAAAAAGAAAGGCAAAAAGCAGCTCCTGCCTTCAAAGAGCTCATAGTCTAATGGTGAAGACAATACACAAGCAACTATGTACAAATGGGATAAATTGGAGATAATCAAGAGGGAAGGCATTAGTATATTACCTCCCTTGGTGATTTCACTAGCTCTGATGGTTTCAATTACCACCTCCGTGTAGAAGATTCCCAAGTCTATATATCCAGCCCTAGTCTCTCTCCTGAGGGATGGTTGTATATCACCAACTGCCTTTTGGATATCACTGGATATTCAACTAGATGTCTTATAGGCATCTCAAACTCAACAAGCACAAACCAGAAAAGTCATTTTCCCCTAAACTCCTCTATTATAGTCATAGGTATCCCCATTATTCTGGTCGCCCATGCCTGTGACTAGTGTCATTCTCAACTCCTCACTTTTCTTTATCTCGCGTATCTCATTCATTGTCAGATTTTGTAGTTCCTACCCTCACAGCATTTCCTGTATACATCCCCTTTTTTCTACTCACATAGCCACCACTCTGGTTCAGGCCTTTATCTTCTCTCAACAGAAAGCTAATGCAAGAGCTTTCTAATTGATCCTTCTGTCCCATTCTAATTAATTTCCTACTCAACTACCAATGTGTTTTTCCTCCAACATAGCTCTGACCATGACCATGACCTCTACCCCACTCAACAAATTCCAGTGGCTCCTTATTACCTTTAGTATCCTGTTTGACTTAAAAAACCTATCACATTGTGCCCCTTTGCTTCCTTACACACATGACCCCCCTCTACATACTCTACAAAACAACATTTTCTTTCTTGCTATTTTTTAGATACAATATTCCACATACTGTCTCTTTACGAATGCATACACCTAGAATATTCTTCTTTCTCATCTCTGTCTCTTGGATTCATATCACATGCTGCCTTTTGTAGGAGACCTTTCTGAGTCCTTCCAGATGCTAATGCCTTCCCCTCTGAGATGACCTTCCATCTACTGTCTCTCTGCCCCACTCTATATTATGTATATATGTGTATGTGTGTATATCTATCTATCTATCTAAAATGTACTTATTTATTTGCATGTTGTTTTTCTCACAAGAATGTAAGTCCCTTGAGGGCAGGAACTGTGTTTTTGCTTCCCTTTGTATCCCCAGGTCTTAGCTTAGTGCCTGGCCCACAGTAAACCCTTAATAAGTACTTATTCACATTCTATCTTTAGCCTCCACACCAGAAAGCACCTGTCCTCTCTGTCTCTTGAAATCCTTTTGTTCCTTCTAGACAGGGCTCAGGTGCCCTCTCCTACACAAGACTTTTCTGGATTCCTTACAGTTAGGTCTGAGTTAACACACACCTCCCCTCTCTTGAAATTACTCTCTTTTTGTTTCAGATACTTTGTACGTACTTATTTGTGTGCATTTGATGTGTAACCCTTAAAATAGAATGTAATCTGTTTGAGGACAAGAACTATTAATGATATAAACCTAACAAGCTGTAAAATTTTAGTCTGAGGATCAATGATTGATATTCTGTACATTTAGGGTTAGGGATGAATATGAAAGGAAATAATTTTGGCAAAACAGGGACTGATTGGCATCCCTTATGGATGGATGGCAAAATCCTGCCAAGTTTTCTGGCAGTGGTGGGAGCTACAGGGAACTGCCATCTCCCCAAACTGGGATGCCCTCAATCACTGAGCAAGTTGTATTTCAGTGATGTGTAAAGAGACCCTAAAATTGCATGCTTCTCCTGTTTTCAAGGATTATCATGATGCTTAGATGAAAAGGAAGGCAAAGTAATAAGCATGTATATGGAGCCTACTATGTGCCAGGCATTATGGTAAGCACTTTTTACAAATATTGTCTTGTTTTATCCTCACAACAACCTTGTGATGTAAGTGCTACTAGTATCCCCATTTTACAGATGAAGGAGACTAAGGCAAACAGAGATTAAGTGACTTACCAGGGTTACAAAGCTAGTAAGTGTCTGAGGCCAGATTTAAACTCAGGTCTTCCTGACTCCAGGCCCAACACTCTATCCACTGTGCCATCTGGATATCGCTTCCAGCTGCCTGAGGCTCATGTCCTCTTCCTCACATTTCTTCAACTATATATCCAAGAGTAGGGTTACTGCCACTTAAAAGCAAAATCAAGTAACTCTTGGATTTCCTACAGTTCTATTAAATGAAACAAAGTCCCATTCCCTTGTATTTCTCCCTGCAAACCCAAGTTTGGGTAATGAAACCATTAAAGTACAGCAATAATCACCTTAAATCATTTTTAATGGTCCTCACTACCTGCTGATTTAAAAATGATTACACTTTGGTAGGGTGGATCACAATAGCTCAGAGCACAGATGGTACAATTCAATCAAAAGCCATGTTCTCCAAGACATGAGTGGCATGCTTGTGCACTGTGGCCAGATTAGAGAACCCTGTATCTTTCATGTAAGGATTCTGGGACAGTTTATAGGAAATTTCTTTGAGTAAATGCTTATATGGGTCACATTTTCTGCTGTCCTGCACAACTCCCTTCTACCTTGATCCCAGGGGGAAGAAATGTGGTATTCAACAAGACTTTCACACTCAAAGATGACCACTTCATTTGAGGCAGGTTAGGCATTTCATGGAGTGCCCTTCATTTGATTGGGTCCTTATTTCTGAATGTGGACAGCAGTTCCAGAAAAGATTCTTGGCCCTTCATTGCTTAGCTCTGATCTGAGTTGCTCTCTAGTACTATCTCCTTACCTTTATTATTTAAAGGCTATCCTGCTCCCCCATTATTTCCTCCTGAAAAACAAATCCTTTCCTATGGGTAATCCTCCAAGTCTCCCAGAGTCAAGGGAGAATTTTTCTTTTTGTTCCTGGTTTCTGCTACAGCTCTGAAGTTCAAAGGATGATAGAATTATAGATTTAGAGATGGAAGGGACATAATAAATCATTTATTCCAACCTCTTCATTTTTACTAATGAGGAATCTGAAGTTAAGAAGAGTTAAATGAGTTGCCAAAAGTCACACATACCGACAAATTGGGGATTTGAACCCAGGTCCTTTGACCAAAAACAAAGTCTTTCCACTATCCCGTACTGCCTCCTTGAGTTGCCTGGTGAGGTTGCCATCTTGAGAATGGACTTCCTCCTAGGACTTTAGGAAAGGACTTCCTTCTGGGACCTTCCTGCTAATAGGCATAGATATCTAGGTTGGGAGAACAGGTTATGGTTCAGGAAACAAAGGATAAAGGATGATAGCATTTTAGAGCTAAGGACAAGCTAGAGAGGTCAACTAGTTTATTTTCCTATTTTCACCCCCACAGTTTTATAGATGAGAGTTTCACTGACTTACCCAAGCTCACGCTGCTCATTAAAAAAGCTGAAAGCAAAGTATTACACAGACATTGGCTAAGTTTTTCCAAGCCAAGATGCCAAAGAAAACTAAGAGAAGGGGGAGAGAATTGAAAAGAAATTTTCACGGTCACAACCCCAAACCATTTTGTTTAATGCCATTCTACTGAGCAAAGCAAATTGCTATTAGTCCTTTGGGGCACATGTATATTTTCCCCTTAACATTTACACAAATTATATCTATCCACTGAGAAAGCATTGATAGCTGAGCTAACTACTTTTCAACAATACCTTCCTCTGCTTAATCTTTTATGATTATTGTGAGGTACCATGTATAAAGAATTTTCTAGTTGACATTAACACCTGATGGGTTGGAGACTTCTGAAAACAGAGGAACTGATCATACAGCTGTCCCATCCCAAATTACCCTGCTGTACTCAGGCTGAGACATTTACTCCAGGCTATGCATAATTCCTTCCAGCAGATATACTGGACTACATTTTGAGAATGCCATCCAAATTGATCTAGAGATTAGCCAAGAAGATTTGGTCTTGGGTTTTAAGTATCCAACTTGAAACTACAAGCTCTAACATTGAAAAAGCTATGCTATACACTCTGAATTTATAGAACTACTCAATTGTGACTCCTTCTGAAACAAATCCATTAGTGTGAATTCTTAAAGGTGGAGTGAAGGGTCCTTGCATGTATTTTTTCCCCCTTCACCATCGTTATCAGATAAAATGAAATCAAAGGTCAGGTATTATACTAATAGAATTTGGTTTCAAGGTTCTCTATCCTTGCTTAGTGTCTTATCTGGGCCTACCATAGTAATTAGTTGGGTCTGATTAGAGAAATCCAGGACTGGTTGTTTAGGCAAAACCAGGTAGGTCTGTCAGAAGAGGGGATCTGAGCAAAGGCACATGACTAGGGGGCTGTTAATCTCCGGATAAGAATATAGGAACATAAACTCTGAAAGAAGATCTGAAATCTGGATATTAGACCATAGGTAAAGGAAAAGGATGGCTAAGAATACCATAAGTGGGGTTCAAAATGAGTTAAAGATCTGAGGTATTAATCCATGCAGAGGCAGGAGAAAAGATTGGTGGAGGTCCAAAGAGCAAGTAATCAGGAGAGGGCTGAGCAGGTAATTGATAATAGAAAGATCCAGCAGCAGGTATCAAGTCCTCAGTGTAAGAGAGAGGTCAGTGGGCAGGGAGTCAAGCTACTCAGTGTGTAAGAGGTTACCTCCTTTGCTTCTTCCCGGCTTCTAAGACATTTCAGAATTCTGGATGCCATGTGTTGGGTGTGTTGGTATTTGGTTAAGGGATGATCATCCAGGAACTATAGTAAACAGAAAAATTGGGCTGCTTCTGTGTTACCATGTTTAGCACTTCATCTCCTCCATCTGTTCAAGGGTATTCCTGGAAGCTTAATTGGCGGAGGTGCCACCTGATTACAAAAACCACACCAAAGCTAGGCATCATTTGAAATATGTAAAAGCTCTGATAATTTAATCATTGTTTGGGGAGATGTGGGAAGTTCAACCCCCCCCCCAGAGCCTCCTTTCCTGTTGTACACAATCCTTCTAGACAAGAATTCACAGATCACTGCTCCCACCCCCCCAAGTTTTCCCACTGAGTTCAGTCAATCAATTGATATTTATTAAGCATCCATTATATGCCACACACTGAGCTAAGCACTGAGAGGCAAAAGTTAGTTCTTGACCTCAGGGAGCTTTCAATCTAATGGGGGAAACAACATGCAAGCAAATATATACAAAGCTAGTTATATCCTGGACAAATAAGGAAATACTTAATAGAGGGAAGCAACTAGAATTAAGAGGAGTTCGAGATAATAGTACTATGGTGACATCAGGAAATTTAGAGCAGAAAAGAGAATCCTTTAAACCATACAAAGCAATCTTTGGGTAAAAAAGATGCCCTTGTACAATGCTCTTAATCTCTAACAGTGCTTCTGACTAAACATTTAAACTGGATGACTTGGAGCTAGAGGAGAAGCCTCAAGCAGGAGTGGGGAACCTGCGGCCTTGAGGCCACCGTGAAGTTGGGATTCAGTTGAAAGGTCACACTTGAGGACCTAGAGGGCCACATGTGGCCTCAAGGCCACAGGTTCCCCACCCCTGCCTCAAAGGGTACACATCTGAGATGCTGCAGGTTCCTGAGTCTAGGGCATATGCAGATATATGACCTCTGTAGGGAAGTGGGGGATAGTCTTGGGCTTGGTGTGTTTTTTTCCCTATGAGGATGTGATAAGTTAAGAAGAAAGATCAAGGTTGGAAACTTTCAACAAGGGGCAAGCAAATTCCTATAATGCCAATGAAATTGACTTCTGAACTTCTCACCAGAAGCATGAATCATCTGCCAATGACAACAAACAGACTGGATTCCTAATCTGTGATCAGAGCAAATGATTTACTTTGTAATGTGGTAATGGATTTCAAATGTGTTGTGCTCTAAATACTGAATCTTGGCATATAATTTTATATTTCAGATAGCCAGTGTAAAGGGTTCTTGAATTCAACATGCAAATCAAACACTAGAATCATGTTGTGTTAGGAGATGTGGCGTTTTTCTTTTTGCTTCAAAAAACAATTTGTAAGACTGCAATCCTGGTGCTGCTTCATGATGGCCTGAAAAATCCACCCCTTGAGTTTGCTTTGAGAATTCAGTTATAGTCTTCCTCGGTCATTCATGCCCAGAACACCTTAGGTGAACATAGGACCTTTGGCATGTTTGAAAGTTGCAAAGGCAAAAGATATTGAATTATACCAAATCAATCAAATCTCTAACTTAGATGGGGGCACAGAGCTTACAGTTGAATTGTTTTGTTTTCAGATGGAAAACTTATCTAATTGTATGAAGTCTGACACAGTAAAATGCATTCCAAAAAAAAGTATGTAGGCCGTGAATGGCAATTTTTCTTACCAAATGAAAATGTAAAATAGCATAAATAACAAAGCTGAGAGAGAACAAAGATTAGATTTATTAACTAATTAGTCAAGATATTAGGAGACACCCTGTTTTCCAGAGCTAAAGCCCAGCAAGCAAGCTGTGCCCTGAGCTTGGCATAACAACAATCCTTTGTGCTCACCCTCTGGATGATCTCACCCTCTGACAAAATCATGGAATTACTGTATTGCTTTGACCAGGACCAGGTGTTCTCTGAGCTCAGACAAGCACCAGACAAGCTCGGACAAGTATTGGACAAGCTTGGACATGTTCTGCTGACAAAGCCCTGCAAAAAATCAAACTTGTCTCATCGTTGCTGTTACCCCTCATTGTCAGGGCTACAGCTCACTGTGCAACCATTGGTATAAGTATCAAGGTTTAGCCACACTAAAGTGGGTCTCCCCATTAGGGGCAGGGCACCAGCACATTTGTCCTTCCTTCCAAGCCATTTCCCTCACTTTGAAATTAAATTTCTGTTTGATTCCTGATTCTCTTGTTTCTAGCCTGTTCTGTTCAGCTCTGGCCATTCACAGGTTAGAGGTTGGTTCAGTTCGGTTGACAAACTGAATTTCTGAAATCAGTCCTCAACGATGATACTGCAGTGAAACAGATGCCACCCACCTCTGAGAGTACTTTCCATCATGTAGTGTGGCATCATTTCATTTATTTCTGAATTGCTCTCCCACTGATCAGATGGTACAGAAAGCAAATATTTGTCCTCTGCTTCTGAGAGTTAATGACAGCAAAGTTCCCTTCCTTGATGTGATTTTTTACTTTATAATACTGTCTTTTCTCCTCCTTACAAAGAAAATACAACATGAAGTTGTGTTCTAGGTTGCCCTTGAGTTGGAATACTTCCACTCAGCAAGCCAGGCAAATTCTTATGGAATGAGGCTCCAGAAGGAAGTTCCAGAGATGGAGTTTTAGAGGTTGAGGCCTGTAGGAGTTTGCGCCCTTCTTTGTGATATCACTGGGTAGGGGTGGAGGAAAACGTTGCTTATCTACACAACAGTGAAATGGGATCTTGACTCTTACTGAGAGTTCACATATTGGCTCTGCTACTTTCCACTGGGGTGGCCTTGGACAGATCACTCAACTACTTTGGACCTCAGTATTCTCAACTATAAAATGAGAGGGATAGGTGTGACAACCTCCGTGGCACTTTCCAACTCTAAGTCCTATGAGCTTATTGAAAAAAATCTATTGGGAAATGAGCATAATAGGTATAGGGTTCCTCAGGGCACATTCCCTAGAGTCTTTTGGAGAACATCTATAGGTTGTTTCAAGCCTGGAGAAGTAGAAGTAGATGTATTATTTAAAAAAAAAAAGTGTTTCTGAAGGGGCCATATTGAGCTCTGGCAAATGAGAGTGAATTTTCCGGGAAACCTCTAAGTGGGCATGGAAAAATGATTCATAGAAGGCAGAGTTGGCACATATTCAGCTACATAGATACAAGCAAATTGCTGTCATATAATATCTATATGGCCTCTATGACGTTATGGGTCTAGGGAGAGATAGGGGAAAACCCTGATGAGAAACAGAAAGCATTGTCCAAGAAATCTAGCAATCAATCTTTTATGCAAAGGTTCTTGCCAAGTCAGTAATTAAAACGTGCTGTCAATGAATTATAAAGCATAAATGCGTCAGAGCCAATCCATTGCAAATAAGCAAGATGGCATTTGGAAGACACTTTCCAGTCATTTGGTTAATTTCTTTACATCATTACCTCTCCTTTTTGGGTTTGCTTTTGAGCTGGACTCCAGGTATAAATGAATAACCAACTAATCACAAAACTAATGATGACAAGGCTAATAATTGCACTGCTAATAGTGACAGTGCTAATTAAGATAATGCTTATAAAAACAATCTCTCCTTCAGGACTTGACTATCAATCTTTGAAAGCTAAGAGAAAATTCCAAACATATCTTTGGGTAAGTCAAGTGTGAAAAGCATCAAGAACAAAGATGGATATTTTTCCTTTTGCTCCAGTTGTGTCTTTAGAAGACAAAAAATGGTCCCAAAGTGAGGCCAACTCTAAGATTAAGGATAAAAGGTGATTGAGGCAGAGGTCAGCAAAAAAGAAGAGCCTCAAAGATTAAAAGCGCCATTCACCAACGAAGCTAATAGGACTCGACATTCCTTGGCTGTGGGATTGTTAGTTACCTACAGGAACCCATCCTGGGATTCCAATTCTAAAATTCTATGTTCATATCCTGCAGGGGCATCTGGAGATGACTTAGGCTTTGCTCAGGTAAAAGTATCTCTATCCAGCTCACCAAGAAAAGCCAGCCTCAAATGTAATTAATGGAAAATAATCACCTAACTTGAAAAATATGTTATGCAAATATATTGAAACAAGGAAGGGGGAGCTGGAGGTAAAGTAGTAGAATGATGATCCTCCTGAAGTTTAGTGGGGAAGAATTTATCAGAGCATTTTCAATACCACCTAGGAGTAAGAGCTCCAGTAAGAGCAGGGCAATTCAACAAGTTATCACGGCTGAGTTGACAATATTCCCCAAGAGAAACTAACCCCTCTTATGAGGCAGCCTTCATGTTATTAATCAGATATTCCAAGTACTTCAATGTTAGCTTCCTATGGCCTAGTGAAGACAGTTCAAACTCCTTAATTTGGCATTCAAGGTTTTCTATGGTCTGTTGTCATGCAATACATACTTTATTTATCTCAAGCTGCTATCTTCCAAACTGGACTATTTGACATCCCCAGTATACATCCCTTGATTTGCTCCTTCTGTGACTGTTCATGCTGTTACTTATGCCCGTGATGCCATCCTTTTACAACGCTAGGCATTGAACCTCTTCAATGCCTTATTTTCCCTCACTCCACAAATTCCATCAGTTGTTAAACCTTGCTATTTCTACCTCCACAAGGTCTTTCACATCTGACCCCTTCTCTCTCTATTCACATGCCTACCACCTTGGTTCAGGTCCTCATGACCTCTCACCTAGGTCATGGCAGCAGCCTCTCCATGCCTCAGACCAATAGTGCACTATACACTCTGGTGCTAAAGTGATTTTCCTTAAGCCGACATCTGACTATGTCTGTTACTCCCTGCTCAGTCCACTCTAGTGGCTCCCCATCGCCCCTAGGATAAAATATAAACTGCTCTGTTTACTTTTTAAATTTCTTTTCAACCTTATCCCAAACTATCTTTCCAACCTCTTTGAACATTACTCTCTCTCCTATTTTCTGTGATCTAGCTAAATTGGCTTTCTCTGTTCCTAACATAAGACCAGGGATGTGCTGTAACCAGCTCTTGAGAGCCCACTGTTAAATTTTCAGCATAAGTCCTTACACTTCTTAAATCAACAAATTCTATAAATCAGGGATTAACTTGTTTTATTGATTGTGTAGGTTTTGGAAAGTGGTGGAGAAAATGTTAATAATACAGTTTAAGCTTAAAAGTATCTTTTGGGCACTTTTTTTTTTTATATTTCAAAGATTCAGTTATTAAACATTTATTAGCACACCCTGGGCCTAATCTGATACCACGTATTGGCTCCTCCCATCTTTTTATTTTCTTGTATATTTGCTTCTAGGAAATGCCCTACAACTTCACAAAAGGTGTATAGGTATCAGAGATCCATGCAGAGTCATGAATGAAATACAAAGCCCACAGAACTTTCCCTATTGAATGTATACAGCATTTGTTATTCCAAATTCACTTAAGCCAAATACCAAGGCATAGTAGGAATTTAAATGAAATGAACATCAATATTCAGTCAATGGACAGCCAAAGGAAGTGATTGAGACTTGGGTAAGGACTATTTAGGAATGGGTTTAGTAGTGCATATTTTGTTTCAGTTCACTTCCCTTCCCATGAAACTTTGACTGAATTAGTCCTGGTTCATTCAGTTCAAATCAGTTCCAAGTTAGCTACCTTGAACAAATTAGCATGAAGCCATAGTTTGAGTGTGAACAGAGTTTCAAAATAACCCACTGAGCTGGAGGAAAAAAAATAGTAACTAGGTACTGCTTTTCAGTCTGGGTTTAACTGGATAACTGACCAGGTTTGGAATCTGAAACATCAATATGCTGATATAACTTGACATATATTGAGAACATTGGGTCTTAGTCGTGGCAGGCCAGCTCTTTGGTTAAAATCTACCATCTCTTTGAACTCCTTTGGAAACAAGAAGTCTTCCCATGACAGTCCAGCTTCTTGTCTTACCTGCCCAGCAAAAAGCCCACAGACACCAATGATGCAGAGAATATTGAAGACAGCTGAGCCAACAATGGTTCCAACACCCACATCCCCTTTTGTGATGAAAACACCTGAAAAAAAAGTCCAAGTCATTCAATCTTCTTACTTGACTTCACAAACAGACCCCTTAGGGTTATAAAACTGTGCATACCCTTTGACCCAGCAACTACAAGTCAGTATCCCAAAGCAATTAAAGAAAAGGAAAAGGGACATATTTGTACAAAATTATGCATAGCAGTTACTTTTGGGCATCCCATCAATTGGGGAATGGCTGAACAAGTTGTGCTATATCATTGTGATGGAGTACTATTATGTTATAAGAAATGATGAATAGGATGGTTTCATAAAAACCTGGGAAAACTTATATGAACTCATGTAAAGTGAAGTGAGCAGAATGAGAACAATGTACACAGTAATAGCAATATTATAAAAATGATCAACTATGAAAGATTTAACAATTCTGATCAAGATGATGATCCAAAATAATTTCAAAGGACTCCTGGTGAAAAATACTATCTACCTCTAGAGATAGAACTGATGAACTTTGAATGCAGATTGAAGCATAATGTTTGACTTTTTTTTTGGTCTGTTTTCTTTTGCAACATGGCTAGTGTGGAAATATGTTTTGTATGATTTCACATGTATAATAGACATTAAATTGATTGCCTTCTCAAAAAAGAAGAGGGAAAGATTTGGAACTCAAAATTTTAATACATGAATATTAAATGTATTTTTTACATGTTATTGGGAAATATTTAATGAAATAAACAAAAGTATCTTAAAAACAAACCACTTTAATGTAAATCCTTTCAGTCCCCAAATTCATAATTTTGATTCTTCTTTGGTATTTATAGAAAACATACATGGCTTAGGAGGATATTCTAGAAAGGTTTCTTTTGTGCAGCAAAACAGAATCACTATACAGAATCATCAACACTCTTTTATGAGACAAAGTCTAATAATATTAGCCTACCCATACACTAAGAAAAGATACAAAAACCAGAAAGGGGAGCTGGTGATCCCCATCCACCATGTTGACACAGATCACCTACTTCATCACAGCCCACCTGGATAGTCACACACTTGTAGGCCTCCAGGTTGGCATATAGTTAGTCTTAAAAGAAGTTACTTGGGTATTAGGGGTGTCCCTTTCATCATTAGTGAAAATCCCAACCCATCAATGCTTACAGGCAGTTATTTTGACACTTGTTCACGATTCATGGCATCACAGAAAGAAGGACTAGTGAGTTGTGTCATCACATAGTTACTTACACGTAACCATATAATTACTTAGACTAGGAAGTGCACCATAATAGATGGTGCGCTGGTCTTGGAATTAGGAGATTTGGGTTCAAGTTTTGCATCTTACACACTGTAGCTGTGGGAACCTAGGCATAGAGCCCCACACAGCTCTTTAGGACTATAAACTGCAGAAGTTACTGATCTGCTTTTGTTTAAAGACATTTCACAACTGGAGGCTGGCATTGCAATTATAGGTATAGACCAAAACAATAACAATAAGAATATTTACCTATAACAGATGTAAATAACTCAGGAGCAGAGCTTCCAGCTGCCATGAAAGTAGCTCCAGCCACATCTTCACTGAGATGGAGGCGCTGCAGAGAAGCACAAGGAAAACAATCATTGAGTTCCTGATCATTAGGACAAAGGAGAGAAAAAATGGGTAATCATCTAAGTGAAACGCACAGAGGGGCATATTAAAATATTATTCTTTATAAAGGCACATTTTTGAAAGTTTTTGTATTTTTAGTAATTTTATGCCATGGTAAAATAATTTTACATCAAGACTCAGGGAGGTAGGAAGAGGATAAGGATGGAGAATTGGGTTGGGGACCTCTGAACAATTTAACTAATAAAAAAGGAAACAATATCCAAAAACACATGGCAGAGAGTGAGAAGGTAGGATGGGGAAGTGGTTTGGGGAGGTGTGCAACTTCAATACAATTGGTTTGTTACTCAATATTATTAATCATTAGAAGACTGCGTCCTGACTTTCACTACAAAATATAAAAGGACAGAGAATGATACATCTAAGGTAGAAACTAGAAGGAAAAAGGGGGTTGGCAAATAGAAGTGAGGAGAAATAGAAACAAACATTGAAAGAGCCACACACAGAGTTGGAGGACTATTGGTGATGAGGTATGGGCCCAAGTCAAGACCTTTGCTCCTCACTCCAAAAAGAATTTGGGTCCCATTTGTCTAAGAAAACCCTTAAACTTTCTTTGAACTCTCTTATTTGGTCAAGAAAGTTTAGCAGTCTCCTGATTATTAACTGGCCTTATTGCCTAGGCCCTATCTCCCTTTGATAACCTAATGAAGCCTTATCTTATCTTATCTAGACCCCATTCAACCTCTTCCTTCCCTATCTCTCAGTTCTTTGTTACCCTGATGAAGCCTAGCCTTCCATTGTCTGTTCCTGGATGACCCCATTCAACCTCCCAAACACTCCCATGGGGATTCCCCTAAACTCCCAACCCCTCCTCCAGTCACCCCAAATTACTTGGCTATATATAAGATCCATCCTGGCCCCCATTTAAGTACTGAGATTTCCTCATACCCGCTCATCCTCATGGGAATAACTAATGTTCAGATTCGTTAAGTGTCTGACCTGTATGGTTCATCTGTAATAAAACCTTGTCTTTGGCTAAAAAAAAGACTTGGGTCAAATTCATTCTGGCAGGACCTGCATGTCATGATTTCAGCGTCCAAGCACCCCTACCATCTACACCTCAACATTGGCAGCTAGGTGGCCCAGTGAATAGAGTTCTAGACTTGGAGTCAGGAAGACCTGAGTTCCAATCAACAATTTTCCCATCTTTATGGCCCATTGTATAGATTTTTACACACACACACACACACACACACACCCTGCTTTTTGGGAGAAAATTAATATGAATAAGAAGGAAGAGGCCCAGAAATAGCATCTGGATCTCAGTTTCAGACAAACCTATCCTCCTCTTTGTAACTTGCTTGGGAAGAGCCAAAGAGTTGGGGCAACAGTCTTTACAATAATTCCTAACAGAAGCCCGAGTTATAGGATAGTGGGTACCTTCTTT
Organism: Vombatus ursinus; assembly: GCF_900497805.2. Lineage (NCBI taxonomy): Eukaryota > Metazoa > Chordata > Mammalia > Diprotodontia > Vombatidae > Vombatus > Vombatus ursinus. The sequence goes on from NW_020954619.1 coordinate 4,717,058, forward strand.
TCCCTCATCTTGGTAAATCCCTCAGGCAGAACATCCCAAGCCTCTCAGCTGAATCCTCTTCCACTTAGTTTGGACACCTGACTCTGAGCTATGATGACCTGTTGAAGGGGAAGACGCTGAATAATGTCAGGAGAGAGGATGTTCTGGAGTTACTCTAACCACTTGTGAGAGATTGCTAAATTTTCAGTGTTAGCATCTACACTTCATAAATCAGGAATCTACAAATCAGGGCTTGATTTTTTGTTTTGTTGATTGTCTAGACTTGAGAAAGTGTTAATAATGAAGATTAAATTTGAAAGTATGTGTACACACATTTTTCCCCAGGAGAACTCAGTTTTTAAACATTTATCAGGACACTTCTGGTCAAGAGTGTGTGTGTGGAGGCCAAGCTATGTGTGGAAACCTGAAAACCTTAAAATTAAGACACACTCTGAACAAGTCAGGGGCTTGACTAGAGGCCCAATATTTCCCCAGGTCCTGGTGTTGGGGAGATGCAGTTTAGAGGACAACTCCCCAACACATTAGAAGGCAAACTCCATCATGAGATACCTAAAAGCCTATTTTTAAATGCCAGAAGATTCTACTCTGCCAGACACAGAATTAATCAATTGAACAAATATTTATTAAGTACCTGCTACATGAGAATCACTGTGATAGGCACAGGATATTTAAAGACAAAATGAAAACCTGTCTCTACCTTCAGTGAGCTTACATTCTACTGAAAGGTTGATAAGTACACAGATAAATAAATATAAAATATATAGGTCACTTTCAAGAGGACATGAACAGGAGCAACTAGTAGGATCAGAAGTGGCATCTTTTTCTTTTGAAGAAGATAGCACCTGAGCCCTGCTTTGAAGACATAGATAGTCAATGTGTTTATTAAGCGTCTGACACTGCTAAACAGAGAGGATACAAAGAAAGGCAAAAAAAAAACCCCCCCCAAAAAAAACCCCTGCCCTCAGGGAGCTTAAAATCTAATGGGGGAGACAACCTGCAAACAACTCTGTACATACAAGACAAATGCAAAATAATATGGGAGGTGATCTCAGAGGGAAGATGTTGCAGGGAGGAAGGAATGGCATCTAGAGGCAGGGAAAGGCCTCCTGCAGGGGATTTGAGCTGAGCCTTGAAGGACAAAGAAGCCAGGAAGTGGAAATAAGGAAGGAGATAACTTCAAGGCATGGAGGACAGTCAAGGAAAAGGCATGGACTCTGCAAATATTTTGTGACAAGCTGAGTTACTAGTGTGATGAGGAGGTGAAGAGGGTGGGGGTTTTGGGGTGCTCTTAGATGCACAGAGGCACCCCAAGATCGTGGAAAAAAGCCCAAATCACGGCATGGATCTGCCTGAATGAATTCAACTCAGATCTTCTTCCAGACAGAGAAAAAGTTTGTTAAAGATAAGCATATAGGCCAGACTCCAAAGGAACCCAAACATCAGTGATCTAAATAGGGTTCAAGGTGGTCAGGTGATGCTTGCAAGGATGAGCAGCGTGAGGCAGTCTAGAAAGCTCAGCATCTGAGTGGGGGCTGGGGCTAGGGTGGTCAGGCCAGGTGACACCTGTTTCAGGTGGGCATGGGGTCTCATCCTCTAGGGGCATGAGAAATTCCCAGCGTCTGAGTGGGGGAAAGATGAGTCTTTAGTACAGACTGAGTGGGGAGGGGCCAAGCAGCTTGGAGTGAGGGGAGGAGGGGTCTAGGGGTCTAGGGAGATCTGGATAGGGGTGGCCAGCAAGCTGGAGCAAATGGAACACTGGTGCCTAGCTAGGATTAAGGGTGGGAATGGCCAGGAAGGCAAAACTATGGGAAAGCCAGTTGATGGGGGAGGTAGACCGTTTGGAAAAGGGTCCAAGTGAGAATTTCTGTTTGGAATGTCCGAGTGATTTGAACAGACAATGAGAATAGATAATGAAGGGAGCTGGAAGGGGAAGTTTGCTTTCAAAGGGCTTTTAAAGGGAAATAAGGCAGTTTCTAAAACTTTAAGGGTTTCCTGGGACTGTAAACAAAACTGAAGCTAGGTTGTTTTTGTCAAAGAGAGATATGTGAGTAAAACTTTTAAGGTTTTTCTGGGAATTGTAGGTAAACCTCTTCAGAGGCACAAAGCTTCCAGTGGACAGTAACATATGGAATTTAAAAAAAAAAATGTTATCGAGGGCTCACAAATGCCTTGCCCTGGCTCTGACTACTAAGCCCATCATAGAAAAATGGAAACCAGTGCTTGGTTGGGGTCAGTACTACTGACGATATCTCACAGGTACTGGTAATGGGCAGATGTCTCATTGGAATCGGCATATTCAGAACTGAGGAGTGGACCCAGCTTTTCACTTTGGGCACAACACTATACTTCCCCTCTCTGTTCTTACTGACTTAGGTCCAATTCTTCCACTAAGCCAATGTCCTGGCAAATACTGATCTTGTTGCCCTCTAGAAACATACCAAGGTTGCCAAAGGATGGTTGTATTCCTACTGGTGCCTAATTATTGAAAGTAGACCTGGAGAACAATACTGAGGAAACTTTGGAAGTGGAGAGTGCGGAGATACCCCCTCTAGACTATCCCTGTTTGCTCTCCCCTCAATCCTGACAGAATGCACTCCAAAACAAATTGTGTGCATGAGTGATACAATATAGCAAATTACCTGGTATCAACAAGATTAGTGCTACAGCCTTTGTTTCCCAGCTAAAACTATGTGTTAACTGAAAGTTATTGCTGATTAGGAAATAATGCCATACGGGAGAGTGCTTGTTAAGACATTTGCTCTGTCTGGAGGACATATGATTTCATCCATTTGATCCATAAATAAATATGGCAAATAGCCATTCATTGTACAGAAGCAACCCATTGATAATGAGTAATTATCAAATTTCCAACAAGTATATCATAGACACTGGAAGCCATGGGGTCCCAAATTCAACCACTCCTGGTTGTATTTTATTTTTCCACCATAAACGGTGAGCAATGGTAATACTAGATTGATAACAATTAAGTAGTTCCTCAACGAGACTTAAAAATCGAGAGACCTGAATTCTTACTGTTGTTCGAACATGAGCATCATACCATGGAAAGAGAGGATCTTTATGGTCTAAGTTGGAGGTGAGAATTCTGTAAGGCTGAGGGCAGGACTATAGGAAGGGGAATGGAATCATCTGGGTTTTAACCACTCTACCACCTAGTGGCCCCTAAGAGAGCTTACACACCACTAAGTAAATCACAGTTAAACAATGCCATTGCCCTTCTCAAGGACCTTCTATAAAGTCCAAAGCCTTCAGCCTGTTCTTTAAGGCCCTCCACAGTAAGATCCCTGATCTATTTTAGCAGCCTTGTCACCTTGACACAATGCGTGGCTGAGTGGATGAGCCTGGAATCAGGAAGACCTGAGTTCATATTCATTCTTTGACACTAGCTGTGTGACTTTGGCCAAGTCATAACTTTTTTCAGCCTCAGTTTCCTCAAATGTAAAATGGAGATTATAATAACACTTACCTTCCAGGATTGTTATGAGCTTCAATAAAACAATATTTGTAAAGAAGGGTTCAGCATGGTGCCTAGAACATATTAGGCACTAAACAAATGTTTCCTTCCTTCCTTCCTTCCTTCCTTCCTTCCTTTCCTTCCTTCCTTCCTTCCTTCCTCCCTTCCTTTCTTTTTTCCTTCTTCTTTCCTTCTTTTCTTCCTTCCTTTCTTTCTTTCTTTCTTTCTCTCTTTCTTTCTTTCTTTCTTTCTTTCTTTCTTTCTTTCTTTCTTTCTTTCTTTCTTTCTTTCTTTCTTTCTTTCTTTCTTTCTTCCTTCCCTCCTTCCTTCTTCTGTAAGATAAAGAATACCTAACAGAAGGAGTTCTGCTTCCATACATATTGTCAAATAAGGAATTTGTTAAAGAATGGTATGTTAATAGACAAGCATATCCTGTTTTGCAAGATCGATGGTCAGGGCCCCCAGCTTCAAAGAACAAGAGGGGCTGAGAAGGTGCAAAACAGCTCGAGCTCAAGGGTTTGTGCCCTGGTCACCGAGTCTTGACTACTATGCATGCTTAGATTATTCCTCCATTTTCTGAAAACGGGTTGCATGACCAGGGAGGGAGAACATGTCAAAGAGGACATGAAGTGGGAGTATCAGGAAGCTTGTAATGTGGAAGAGTCTGGACCAATCCTTACTCTGGAGGGAGGAGTAGGATTGAACTAACCGCATAAAGATTGTTCTCACTTCTGTACAGTGTGTGTATGTGTGTGTCCCTTCTTTCCTTTTCCTTCTTTTTTTCAGGGGTAACACACACACACCTGCTTCTTGCAAGAATTGTAAATAAATAAATGTCCCTTTGCTCACTTCAGTTTAAGTTTTGTTTCTTACGGAAGGACGGAACTCCACATGGTATGTTTCTAGGGGAGCAGTGAGTTGTGACTGCAAGCTTGGGCTAAACCCCTAACCCTACCAAGGAGTGACTGAACCACGTATCTCATACTTCCTTGCTCCTTTCCTTCCTTCTCCAGAATGGCTTGCTTGTATTCCCTACATACATATTGCATAATTACAACAACTCTGTAACTTTGTTCACTCTGATAAGTGTATCTTCACTTCAACAATTCAATAGATGTTTACTCTGTGTCTATTATGTGTAACAAAGACAAACGCGAAACTACACATACACACACTACACAAATACACATATAATTTAAATTGCTCCTCACCCTATAAGGTTATTAGTACAGGTATTGTTATCCCCATTTTCCAGATGAGTAGAACAGGTCTAGAGAGGTTATATGACCTGCCCTAGGCCAAATAATTAAGAGAAGCCGGAGCCAGAGCTTCAATCGGACTCTTTGGAGTCTTTGCCCTCTCCCCCTGCTTTGTGCCTCTCTGTGTCCTTTCTGTCATGGTTGGGCCAAGTGCTACCTTTTCTGTGATGCCTCTGCTTGCTGAAAGTGACCTCTCCCTTCTCTGATCGCCTCTAAGTGTAAATTATCTATGCTACTTCTTTAACATTTATTATAATGGTACAAGCACACCTTTTTAGAAGCACACCTCTTGTCTCTCTTCTTAGACTAAGCTTCCTGAGGAGCTCATCCTTTGACCTCTTTACCTCTTACTGCATCTTGTATGTCACCAATCTCACAACAGACCCTGCATAGGTTTTACTTCATGTTTCCAAAGCTTTCTATCTCCTCTCTCCCCTCTTCCGTACCTTCTGATTGTCTCTTTCGTCTTCTCATCCATTTCCCATGATCCTAACTTTCCTGCATCAAATGCTGCAGATTTTTAGTCTCTAACATTATGCTTTGATGAAGGGTGTTGATCCCACCCTCCTCCACAATGCAACTTTCCCAAAACTGAAAATTGCCCAAGGCCAGCCTTCTCTCCCACATTAGGCTGTGAACTCCAGGAGACATGAGATATGATAGTTAGAATTCTAGGTGAAAAGCCCTCCTAGGCAGCCATGAGATTTCCTCTCCTCAATCCTATAATCTTGTGAGAAAATGCAACTGTAGATAAAAATTGGCCCCATATTTCCAGAGAGATGTAAACATAGAAAGACATACACAGATGTAAACTTCTTTCCCTACCACCCACAAATTCACTTGTGTAATGTTTCTTCAACTTTCCTACCAGGTCAGAGAAGTCACAGCAGTTCTCTTTAGAATGGCAAAAAACAAAATAAAAAACCATTGTTGTAACCATTTTTATACAAGATTGGATTAGAATATTGGGGGAGGGGCAGGGCAAGGTGCCTTGGAAAACATGACTAGGGCTGACCCCATCCTCTCTCCACTTTGCCCATTTTCCGGCACAGTGTCACCTAAACAGGGAAAACCTGGTAAAATTATGTGAGCTATTAAGTGTTTGAGGTCCCCTATGAATCTCTATTTTTTCCTACTCTCTCTATTTTCAATATGTCCTCTCTATCAGATGCCGATGTTCTGAGGCTGCTAACTTGACCCAATTCAGTTGAAAAACATTTGATAGATTCACATTAGAATGTTATGGTTCCCTCTCCAGACTATCTTCATTTTTTAAAGACAATGGCAAGGGAAAGAGGGGAATAATGCTGAATATAAAAGAGTAAACCAATTTGACAGTAGATTTGCAAGCATCATCAGAAGTCTCCAAATCACTTAAATAAAGGCCATCTCTGCTCACAAAATATGTCCCTATCTACTTAGGAGTCCCATTAGCAAAATGGTACCCCAAATGATGTGGACACTATCCCTCCTTTAAGGGAGGAATTCTGGAAAGAGAGCCAATCTTGGAATCATGCATGTGAGTTTGAATTCTATGTCTGCCACTTAAATACCTATAAGACCCATGCCTGGAATGCATTCCCTCTTCACCTCCAGCTCTCAGAATCCCAGATTTCCATCAAAGCTAGGCATCAAGAGCCACCTTATTCATGAGGCCTTTCATGACCACCTCCTCCGCCTTCCCCCACTCCTAGTTGCTAGCATTTCCTCAAAATCACCTTGTATCTGTTTTGCATCTATCTATGTATGCATATGTTATCTTCCTTGGCTAGATTCTAAGTTCCTTGAAGGCAGTTACTATTTTCACTTTTGGCTGTATACTGACTCCAGTTCCTAGCACATGCTTGACACATAGTAGGCACTTAATAAGTGCTTCTTGATGGATTAAAGTCACAGCTTCTTTTGTCCTCGGTTTCCAGTAATTAAGTAATAATAGCGTTTATACAGCAGTTAAAGGTTTGCAAAGGGCTTTACATTTTTTATCTTACTTGATCCTCACAACAATTCTGTGAGGTAGATGCTGTTATTATCATCCCCATTTTACAGATGAGAAAACTGAGACTGAGAGAGGTTAGGTGTTTTTCCCAGAGTCACACAGCTACTTAGGTGTCTGAAGTAGGACTTGAACTCAAGTCTTCCTGACTACAAGTCCAGCACACTATCTTTGGAGTTGCTTTATTGCTCCACAAGTGGCCCTAGCTCCCTTTCAACTCTAGGTATGTAAGCCTCTCACCTCTTTGCATAGATCTGTGCCAATAATCCCTCTGCAATCCTCTATGTGAATTTCTGTTGTTGTTATTATTATTGTTACTTCGGAGAGGCAGCAGGGTATCTACTATGGTAGAAAGAAGGCTGGTCTTGGAGTCAGGAAGACCTGGGTTCAAATCCTACCTCTGACACTCACTGGCCATGTGACGTAGGCAGCTCTCTAAGACTATAAATTACAAACAAATGACCAATATGAGCTCGGGAGGGAGGTTTCCATATTAGAAGTTCTCTATGTTGATTAAATTATACTTCTGAACCCAGGCCCCAGAGTAGTACTTCAAAGATCTGTCATTTGTCATGTTGAATATTCCCTCTATAGACCCAGACTACAATCTTGCCACAACTTATTAGATAGTCTTTAAGAGCTGCTAAAACATTAATTACCCTACATTCTTCCTGGTAATGAGCTTCTCCAAATTTATCTAGGTTGGTCCTTAGACAGACCATCATATTGTACCCCTTAGAAAGCTTTCCAGGGGCAGGCAGAGTGTTCAAGGACTCAGGGTCACTTTCATTCCACAATGAGTCATGGAGTAGGAAATTAGTGAAGGATCATTAGTAATATCAGCTAGTGGTATAGTAGATCAAGCTCTGAATCTGGAGTCAGATTGACCTGGGTTCAGATCTGGCCTCAGACACTTATTAGCTATGTGTCTCTAGGCAAGCCAATTCACCTCAGTTTCTACATCTATAAAATGAGAATAATAACAGCACCTAACTCCCAGGTTTGTTGTGAAGGAAAAAATTGAAATGATATTTGTAAAGTACTTTGCAAACATTAAAAATGCTGCTGTTTGTTATTATAGCAATAATAAAACTCTAACAAAATCCTGGCTAGATTTTAAATAATAAGTAGTTAGTTTTTAACAGTCTCATTCTCTGGGGGACCCACATTTTAAAGAAACCACAGAAGGAGCTCCAGACTGGAGGTGTGGGAGAGAGAAATCCCTTTTCCCAACTGGGATTCTGAATTTAAAAAAAAAATGCCACAGAGCTCCCAGATAAAGGGAATTGAATTTCAAAATGTACAAGGGAGATGAAAGGGGAGACAGAATGAAAGAGTTGCAGATATGGTGAATATTTTTTGATTAAAGTGATTTAACTTGGTATTCAGTATCCTTCTTATTGTGATGACTTCTAACATCGTCTTTTTTTCCTGGTCTTTATTCCCAATTCTTTCATCTTACCTTTTTCTAGCTTCTGCTTTGAGAATTATATATACATACAGAGAGAAAAAAGAGTGAGAGAAACCTGTGTCTGAAAGTTTCAGTCTTTGTAAGGACTTGTATGAAGCTACAAAAGAGGGTTACAGGAGAAGGAGGAAAAGGAAGGGAAGGAGGAGGAAATGGAGATGGGGAAAAAGATTACATTATATTGCTTTGTAGCCATGAAAATGGTAAATCTAGTTTTGTAGTAGTTTCACCCAAATTTAGGGGCCAATTCCTCTTTTGGTTGAAGCCTTCTTAGGAAGAACTGAATTGCATGACATATACCAGGACCCCAAATTAAGTGAACAGAAACAGGAAGGTTTCCTTCCAAGTGGTACTATCATTAGAACGCTGCTGAGAAACAATTAAGGAAATTACTTGATTAGCCAGAGAGAGAGAGAGAGAGAGAGAGAGTGAGAGAGAGAGAGAGAATATGATACTTACTTCACAAATCTTTTCCAAGGAAGGGACAAAGAAGTCATCACACACGATGGCCAAAGCATAGAACATGTACATGGCCTGAAAGAGAAGAGAAAATATTCAGGGCTGGAACTTCAAAATGATAACAACAGCTGCCATTTACACAGTGCTTGAATTTGCTTTTTGTGTATTATCTTATTTGATCCTCACAATAGCCAGTGAGGTAGGTACTATTATTATACCCATTTTTAAGCTTAATCTATCAACAAACATTCATTAAACACCTATTACATGCCAGAAACTGTTCTGGATTCTGAGGATTCAAATATAAAGAATGAAATAATATTGCTGTTACTGTATACAATGTTATCTTGGTTCTGCTCATTTAGATCTTCATTATTTTGTGTGAGTCTTTCCATGTTTTTCTAAGACAATTGGCCTCATCATTTCTTATAGCACTATAGTATTCCATCACAATTATATATCTTGTTCAGCCATTCCCCAATTGATACCTATCAAACCTGCAATTTCCAGTTCTTTGCCATTACAAAGAGATCTGCTAAAACATTTTAGAACATATATATTCTTTTCCTTTTTACCTGATCATCTTTGGAAACACATCTAGTAGTAGTATTGCTGGATCAAAGGATATAGGCAGTTTAATAACTTGCTGAGCTGAGTATGTCATTTTGACTATTATAAATACCCAAATTAACTATAAAGGACATATGAGGAAAGATACTCTCTGCATCCAGAGAAAGAACTGATAAACAGAAGTATGTTTTGAATAATTTTACTATATGCATACATACATACACACACACACACAAATACACCTATTTGTGTCTAATGGTAGCCATCTCTAGGGTGAAGGGGGAGAGGAGGAAGAAAAAAAGGAAAAAAAATTTACACGACAACTATTATATATTTGAAATGAATAGAAAGTTGTACATAATAGATTTGCAGTTTTATGTGTAATCATCTTCTTATTATAATATGTTATGGAAATGCTCATTTTATCCCATAAATTAAAAATAAAATAAAATTTAAAAAAAGAATGAAACGGTCCCTATTCTCATGGAATTTACATTCTGACAAGGGAGACAAGTATACATACACACATACTTATATGTATACACATATGCAGAATATAGAAAATAAATAGAAATACAACACAAAGAAGTTAAATGCAAAGTGGCAAGGGAAGGCACTAGCAATTAGGTCAGGATCAAGAATGGTTTCCTAGAAAGTATAGCATCAGCTATGTCTAGAAGAAAGAAAGTGATTTCTATAAAACAGAGGTGAGGAGAGATTACAGATAAGGAAACTGAAGCTGAGAGAGGTTAACTGACTTGTCTAGAATTACACCTGCCATGGGTGTATGAGGCAGGATTCTTACCAAGATCTTCTTAGCTCCAAGGCCTACAATCTATACATTACAAGTAGGCTGCCCAAAGACCACCATGGAAATAAAAGGCCCAGGTTTTCAGCTTTGGGATAGATTGTTGCATAGAAAATGTTTCTGTTGAAGCAAGTGTAATTAAAACAAACAAAACAGATTGGTTCAATAATACCCTTTGTCATTATTAGGTAACAATTTCTCTGAAGACTTCATAAAGAACTTCTTTTGACTTTGTAGACAGCAATCAAGTAATAATGATAGGATCCCAAAAAGAATTCTTGCTCTTAAGATCATAGAAAGTGACATTTTCCCTGTGAAATCCAAATACATGTCAGCCACCACTGATACTATTTTGATGCCTCTTCAAGGTTTCAAGGGAAAGGGAAAAAATAATAAAATCACCAGAAAAGTAAATAATTATCTTACCTATGTTTTTCTCTATTATGCATAATGTTTGAGTTGAAAAAAGTCTGAGGGACTATAAACAATGTTTGGAAGTCTGAGGAGGAACCCTATTATAACTTATGTACTTGTCTACAAATTAGTTAGATGAGTTGCAGGTGTGTTGAAAGTAATATGGTATACCTATGTATAATTGCCCAGAGATGAACACAGGAATACTCATATGCCGGTTGTGGTCAACTGCATCCGAATTACTCTTCCTTGGGCAAAGGGACTAGCGATGTGTATGCTGAAATGTGGATCCATCGCAGCTAGGAAGTGACCTCTCGTTAATGGTTGGGCCCCTGACAGTTTCTTTAATTAGCAGATCCTTCCAGTCACCAAAGTTCCTCACTTTGTAGTCATCCTTGTCTTTTCTGTCTCTTTCATCTAATCCATTGACAACTTCTGTTGCTTCTACCCTTACAACATCTCTTGCCATTTTCCCTTTCATGTCACTCATTGAGCCTTCAGTCTAGATCAGGCCCTTGTCCACCTCCTAGCTGAACTATTGCAATAGCTTTTTAATTGGTCTCCCTGATTCCAGTGTCTCTCCAATCCATCATTTGCCTTAGCTGCCAGATAAAACGAAGTTTTAGTCATGTTATTCCCCTGTTCAAAAAGCTTCAGTAGCTCACTATTACCTCTAGGATAAAGTGCAAAATTCTCAGCCTGGCATTTAAAACTCTGTACAAGGTGTCTTTTATGTCACTCTATTTCATGCATTGTATTTCATTCACACTGGCCCAAAAGCTGTCACCTGTCTCAACTCTGTCCCTTTTTGTAGGTTGTCTCTTCCCTCCTTCCCTCCCAATCCCCCTGGTATGGAATTCACTCCTTCCTCTCCCCTATCTCTTAGAATTCCTAGCTTTCTTGCCAGCACAGCTCTGTAACCTACTCCTATATGAGATGTTTCCCAACTACCCCAGTTATTAGTATTCTATTCCCCACCCTCCACTCTGAAGGGCAGCTAGGTGGCACAGTGTATAGTTCCTGGCAGGGAGTTAGGAAGACTAATCTTCATAAGTTCAAATCTGGCCACATACACTTACTAGCTGTGTGACCCTGGGCAAGTCACTTAACTCCATTTGCCTCAGTTCCCTCATCTGTAAAATGAGCTGGAGAGAAAACCTCAAATGGAGTCATGAAGAGTTGGACACAACTGAAATTACTGAATCACAATAAATCCCTCCTGAAGTATTTTTGAAGGCATTTCTTTGCATTTACTTGTCAGCATGTGTTCTGAATACCTTTAATAGAATATATGTCCCTTGAGGGTACGGAATAATTTTTTTTGGCTTTGTATAAACAATGCTTAGCATAGGCATATAAACACATTTAAGGAATGCTTAAGGGCTTAATAAATATTTGTTGAATTGAATTAAACTGAACTAATAATTAGTGACCATGTTGGACTTAGGTTGACATAGTGATAACCAATGTTTATGCTTTTTTTTTTTAAACCAAGATGCTATAGGCCTGCTGTATCCTCATGACCCTACTTTTTTCTAAGTACAGTCTTGGGGCTTCGAATGCCAGTTCCCCTTTATTAATTCCTCACTGTTACCACCTGTCCTTGTGATCTGGACTCCCTTGTTATGGAGTCAAACCTTTTGGATGATGCGAATAAAACCTCACATTTCTATGATTATTCAAGATTTTCAAAAAAAACAAAAACTAAAAACAAAAAACTTTTACATGTTTTCATTCAATACTCATAAGAACTCTGTTCGGTGAGTGCTGTTATTATCATCCCCACCTTACAAATGAGGAAATGGAGGCTTAAGGTTAAGTGACTTGCCCAAAATCAAACAGCTAGGAAGTCTCCGAAATCAGATTTAAAGCCAGGTTTTCTGGATTCTAGCTCCAGGACACTCTATACCAGGCTATGTCACCTTTTTTGCTTGTCTCCAGCCTTGCTCCCTAAAAAACAGCACATGAAAGTTTTTTTTTTTTTTTAGGATTTTAAGGATTTTATTACTAAGAGTCATAAGGAGGCATATGAGGCATTAAATTATGCACGTTTTATAAATGTATATAAATCTTTAACAATTAATTCTGGTCCTACCTGCAAATGTTATAGAACTGGGCCTTATTCTTTTTTAGTTCCTCTTTTCTGGTCTGACAATCCCTCTTTCTCAATCTTGTCCTCTGAGTCATTTGGCCAAATCCTGTTTGGGCTGTATGTTGGATTTAAGCTCAAGTCTTCAAACTGAAGATTTGGTTTTTGACAAGTATTCTTTGTGTCTTAGTGTTTATAGAACATTTTTCTCTAACCAAGCACTAGGTGTGGAAGTCCCACACTTACAGCAGGTACTGTCATCTCTGGGCTTAAAAGAGTTTTCCTTTGGGTTTCCAGCCTAAAGGTACCTTGTGATTGCCCTTGTTTTCAAAGTTATAGGTCTATTGAAATCCTGCCCCTGGCTCCAACCATGACTAAGAAAGATTCTTCCTTGTCTGGAATCCAATTATTTTCTCCTTCAGATCTTAGGGTCCCTGGTATTTGGAAACTCTGTTCCTTTTTCTCCCTCTTCTTCCTCATCTCTATCATTCTCTTCCCGTCTCCTCTTTCCCCCCATCTCTTCCTTATCTTCTTTTTCTGCCTCCATCTGCTAATCCTTTGTCCTGAGTGCTTGGCTGGAAGCAAATTTGACAGCTGATTGTTACAAATAGTTCTGTCCTTTGTGAAGCTGGATTTAGCTACTGCCCTAGATCAGCATCTGAACCTTTACTTTATGGAGACCATATGGTCTAGTAGCACAAAGCTTAAGTCATCCTGTCTCTTTTCCTGAGCTTGCCTTTTTCCTTGGCTCTCAGAATGGGGTCCTCCAATCAATTAATTAATAAGCTTTTATTCAATACCTACTATGTGTACTATTCCAGGTGCTGTGGATACAAAGGCAAAAATGAAATAGTTTCTACCCTCAGGGAACTTACATTCTCTTGGGGGAGACAATATGTACATACATAAGTATAATTAATATAGACACATGTTGTTCAGTCCTGTCTGACTCTTTGTGACCTCAGAGACCTTAACATGCCCACTGTCCATAGGGTTTTCTTGTCAAAGATATTAGAGTTGTTTGCCATTTCCTTCTCCAATGTTCTCCACCTTTTGTCAAAACTCTTCACTATGATCTATCCATCTTGGGTAACCCTGAATGGCATAGCTCAAAGTTTCATTGAGCTATGCAAGCCTCTCCACCAGGACAAGGCAGTGATCCAGGAGATATATTCAAATGTACACATACATAGTGTAATTAATTATATTATGTAATATACATATTAGAAGATACACATATATACATACATGTGTATATGTGTGTATTGTATGTAGGGGGGCACAAGCAGCCCAGAAAAGGATCAGGGCAGTTGCAGGTATTGTAATTGAGCAGAATTTTTAAGGAAATAGGGGATTATTTTCCAGACTGACTCTAAGCTTTAAACTCAAAATACCTATTTTATTTCCCTACCGTGTTCCCATTTCTGGAATTCCAAAGCTCATTGTCATAAAGGAGATGACAGAGTCTGATCACCCCTTCATCTGTTTTCATTTACTTGTCCTTAGATACCTTTATACCTTCTCAAGCCAATAGTTTTCCATAACCCAGGTTTACAATAGAAAAATACCTTAACCACACAGTAAATTAAACAGAGACAATTATTACTCTTGCTATTAAGGGCAGGGGCATGATAACAGTAGGTACAAAAAATGATAATTGTTGTTGGTTTTTTAAAACATTCTTTTGATGTGCCATGAATCCCTGAAGAACCATTAGCAATTATTACAGACCACATATTAGGTTGTGATGATAATTTTTTTAATTGATGGAAGACATTAGACGGTTGTCAGTGGTAAGTAACACAGGTCTTGGTCTCCTCTGCCACCCAAGCTGATTTTCAGACCTACCACAATGTCCCATTTCCTGAATTCATATGAGAGCATGTGCCCCTCCCCTTTGAAATGTCAATACCTCTTCCCCTGACTCACACAAGTTGCTGTTCTGTGCTGTATTCATTATATTTGTATTGACTACTTACTATGTGCAAGACCCTGAGGGTGAAAGTCTGGTCAGCAAGCATTTATTAAGTGCCTATTGTGTGCCAGGAGCTAGGGTGCAGGAATACAAGCAAGCAGAATGAAAAGACAGTCCCTGCACTCAAGGAGCCTTACATTCTAGTGAAAACAACACAAAAAGGGAAGATGAAAAGGGAAAGGAGGGGAGATGGGGGTACTCAGTTCAGGGGAGTGGGAGAGGAAGTCCTGTGGCTAGTCAGGAGTGATGCCTGGAAAAAAAATGAAGACATAGTTGTCCTAGACTTCCTCTTTAAAATGGGGGTTCTGGGAGGAACCAGCCAATCAGAGGGAGAGGCTGCAGGGGTGAATGATACTTTCAATTTGAGAAATAGTCTAGGGAGGTGTTAAGCTTCTAGGATGAAGAATTTTCAATGACATGGTAGCCAAAGTCCTGTGGAAAGTCAGGAGTATAGCCTGGAGAATAAAGACTTACTCACAGATTTACTCAAGATTAGATAATCTTAGATTTAGCAGGGAGATGCAGACAGTGTCAATGTTAATAAGACCTCTCCACTGTGATAACATGATTTAGATCTGGAAGGGACCTTAGGAATTATCTAGTCCAATGCCCCATCTCTTCTCTCCCTCTAATTTATAGATAAGAAACTGAAACCCAGAAACTTCATTCACCCATGGTAATACAAAGAGTGAGATCTCTGTCATCATAGAGCTTATTTTCTAAGAGGGCAGACAAGAACTTTGCACAAATTGTTGTTGTTGTTATTGTTGTTTGTCATTTGTTCTCCAAGGGGGTCAATGACATGGGGAGGGTGATGTCTTGACTTGCAAATGAATTAGATTTAAGTGAGGCAGGGCTGCGGGAAGTCATCAGCCTCACTCTCTCCTCCAGAAGCATCAAAGTCCAGTGACAAGATGTAGGTTAGGAGGACTGGCAATGGGCCCCAGACGCAGTGGGGGACCTTGGCCTTTTAAGTTAAGATCTTTCTCAGGTCTCAGTTTGTCTGAGGCAACACCCATTCAGTAATTAAAGGATAGGCAAGAATTGTCCAAAAGATGGCCTAGCTTGCCTTCCCAAAAGAATCATTCTGGAAGGGGAAACCCTCAGAGTTTTTGGCCAGAACAGAAACAATTGCTATTTACACTCCATACAAATAACTATAATACGAGATGGAATGAGGAAATGAAATCATAGGTATAAAGGGCTATATGCCTGTCTTTGTGGTTCATAGAAGATTTCATGAGCCAAGCTTTGAAAGATAGGTAGAAAACGGACAGGTAAACCTACGGAGGAAGCTCATTTTAGGGTGAGAGAACAGTGTAAACAAAAGAATGGCAAGGTATACTTGAAGTTGTAAGCAGTGAGACACTATTTCCTAACTTGCATTATAGTTATTTCTGTTCACCTTCACTACTAGATGTTTCCCTCCATGAGAGCAGAGACCATGAATTCTTCTATCTTCCTTATGAGCATCTACCTGGTCACCCAGGCTTGACCCCTCAGAGTCATCCTTAAATCCTCTCTTGTACTCACATCCCTTTCTGCTGCCAGGATTTTTAGTTTTCACCCTCATGATATATTTGGTGTAAGTCATCTTTCCACTCACATATCTTCACTCTTTTGCAGACTCTCATCACCTCACCTCTGGGCTACCGTAATGGTCTTCTAATTGGACTCCCTGCCTCAAATATCTTCCTATTCAAATCAATCCCCAATGCTCTAGCTGCCAAAGCAATTTTCTTCCAATGCAGGTCTAACTGTGTCATCTCCATACTCAATTAACTTCAGTAGTTCCCTATTACCTCTGACTTCTAAAGCCCTTTGAAACTTGATCCCTTCCCAGTCTTCTTATACTTTACCTTTCTCTATGTACTCTATGATCCCACAACATGAGCTTTCTTGAGGTTCTTCACACATGACACTCCATTTCCTGAAGCTTTGCTTTGACATTGGCTATCCTTTATATCTAGAACGTTCTTCCTCAAACTCTACCTTTTTTCTTCACTGGCTTCCTTTGAGTCTCAGATCTAATCTTCCCTTCTACAAGAAACCTTTCCAATTCCCTAAATGTCCCCCTCTTCCTCATTACTTTCCATTTTCAATATTCTCAAATATATGAATTTATATAGCTATTTGTATGTTTTATCCTCTATTACAATATAGGCCCCTTGAGGGCAGAGCTTCTGTGCTTAGCACATAGCAAGGGCTTAATAAATGCTTATTGACTGACTATAATATGAATTAGGTACTTAACATTTATGATTTCTTTTAATTTTTCTTTTTTGTATCAGTGTCTTATCTCCACAAATAGACTGCATGTTCCAAGTCATAGCTTATGTTTCTGGCTTTTACTTGCCTTTTTTTTGCTGTTGTTCAGTTGTGTCTGACTCTTTGTGACCCCAATTTGGGGTATTCTTGGCAAAGATACTGGAGTAGTTTGCCGTTTTCTTCTCCAGTTTATTTTACAGATGAAGAAACCGAGGCAAACAGAACCTATATCAGGGCTGCTCATCCACCTTTGGTGTCCACCTGTCACACAGCTCTTACTTGTGGGTCCAAGAAGCCATAGCATGTGCAGTGGTGATACACTGGTGAAATCATGTGGGCAGATGGGCTAACCCGGGCTGAAGCTAACAAACAGGCCTCAGACCTGTCAGTTAGTGGAGTGTCTACCCCAAGCATGTGAAGATTTTCCTTAGTGGAAGGGGCAGATGAGAACAATCTGTTCCAAAGGCCATGAAGGTGGCTAAAGCAAGTGCTGTGGAGAGTTTAGAGCTTGCCAGACTTTGAAGATGCCAAGGTCATCCACTGCATCCCAGGCCATCATCAGTTGTCCTGACTTTTGTCCTGCAACTGGACCTCAATGGTTCTGGAACAGTGAGTGAGGTGAACGTCCATGCAACTTTGCCTCACTTAAATCCAATTTACTCACAAATCAAGACATCACCCATGATGCCATTGGTCCTCTTCAAAAATGAAAATGAAGGACAAACAGCAGAGTGACCAAACCCAAAGTCTATTTGTGCTACATGTGCCTGTTGCCTCCTTTCCATCAACTATAAGCTTGTTGAGGGCAGGGACTGTTTTACTTTTTACATTTTTATCCCTAGTACCTACAAAGTGCCTGGAACAAAATAGATGGTCCATAAATGCTTACTGATTGTTTAATTACACAATGCTTCTTCATTTTACATGTAAGGTGAACTTTTCTTATCTCTCAATCCTCTCATGAGGGTGGGGGGGTGATATAGGGGGTGAGAATTGTCCTCTGAATCCTCAGACTTTGTGAGGTAATATGTATTAAGAGTCAATGAGGGGGGCAGCTAGGTGGAGCAGTGGATAGACTGCCTGGAGTCTGGAGGACCTGACTTCAAATCCAGACTTAGACACATGACACTCACTAGCTGTGTGACCCTGGGCAAGTCACTTAACTCTGATTGCCTCACCCCCCAAAAAAATTGCAGAAGGAAAAAAATTAGCAAGAGTTAATGGACCTCAATTTAATACCCAGCATGTATGGGAGTAGATTCCTTCTACTCACTTTTTCTGTATGTAATTTTAAAAACCAAAACACCTTTTCCTGGTCACCACTGGCCTGTATGTGTTGTCTCTTCCAGTAGAATATAAATCCTTGAAAGTAGAGACTGCCTTCCCTTTTATATGTGTATGTGCAGAATTTATTTAACTCAGTGCTTGGCATACAGTAGTCACTTTCCTTTCCTTTCATTCATTTTCCAATTAGACTGTAACCTCTTTGTGGGCAAGGGCTGTGTCTTGTAATAATAATAATTTACATTTGTATAATGCTTTAAGGAAGGCGCAATTATTATCTTCATTTTGCAGAAGAAAAAAATGATGCTGAGAGGTTAAAAGCCTTGCCCAGTGTACCCCAACTAGTCTTTGAGGCAGGATTCATACTCAGGTCTTCCTCACTCCAAGTTCAACGCTTTGTTACGGGTATCCTGGTATATCCCCCAGTATCTAGCCCAGTGTCTTATATGCTGTTAGGTAGTCAATATTTGTTGATAGATACTCCATTAGATTAACCTTCTAGGAACAGCTAGCCACATAGATATACTGCAGTGGATCTCAGGAGACTCAGGTTCTGGTCTCAGTTGTCACTAGTTAGCTGTGTGATTTTGGGTAAATCATTTCTCCTAAGGCCCTTTTTCCTCCCCTGTAAATTGAAGAAGTTGGACTAGATTAAAGATCTTAACCAGGGGACTATGGACAGATTTCAATGAATCAACCAATAAATACTTATTAAGTGCCTTCTATATGTCAGGCATTATGCTAACTGCTGTGGATACAAAAAAAGGCAAAAACAAACAAAACCAATGCAACCAAAATTATAAGGAAAGTGGAAAACTGGGAAAAAAATTGTTTTGCAACAAGTATCTCTGATAAAGGCCTCATCTCTTAAATATAGAGAACTGAGCCAAATTTATAAAAATACAAGTCATTTCCCAATTGATAAATGGTCAAAGGGTATGAAGAGGCAGTTTTCAGACAAAGGAGTCAAAGCTATCTATAGTCATGTGAAAAAAAATGCTCTAAATCACTATTGATTAGAGAAATGCAAATTAAAACAACTCTGAGGTCCTACCTCATACCTATCAGATTGACTAATATAACAAAAAAGGAAAATATTGGATGTTGGAGGAGATGTGGGAAAACTGGGACACTAATGCACTGTTGGTGGAACTGTGAACTGATCTATCCATTCTGGAGAGCAATCAGGAACTATGCCTAAAGAGCTACAAAACTGTGCATACCGTTTGATCCAGCAATACCACTGCTAGGTCTATATCCTAAATATATGCACAAAAAGGGAAAAGGACCTATTTCTACAAAACTATTTAAAGTAGTTTTTTTTCTTTGTGGTGGCTAAGAATTGGAAATCAAAGGAGTGCCTATCAACTGGGGAATGACTAAATAAGCTGTGATATATGATTGTAATGGAATATTATTGTGCCATGAGAAATGACAAGCAGGATGATTTCAGAAAAACCTGGAAAGTCTTATATGAACTGATGCATAGTGAAGTGAACAGAACCAAGAGAATATTGTGCACAGTAATGACAATATTGCTTGATTAATAACTATGAATGACTTATTCTCAACAATACAATGATCCAAGACAATCCCAAAGGACTAATGATGAAGTATACTATCTGCCTCCAGAGCAAGAACTGATAGTTTAAATACAGACTGAAGCATGCTATTTTTAATTTTCTTTCTTTCATTTTTTCTTTTCAGTCTTCTTGTACAAAATGACTAATATGGAAATGTTTTACACAATTGCACATGTATAATCTATATCTGATTGTTTACTGTCTCAAGGAGGGGAAACAGGAGGGAGAGAGGGGTAGAATTTGGAACTCAAAACTTTAAATAAAAATGTTAATAAAAAAATTCCTTCTCTCTAAAATTGAGATTTAAAAAAAGGGAAAAGGTAGTCCCTGCCCTCAAAGTGCTTACAATCTAATGGGGGAAACAACTTACAAACAAGCATATACAAAGCAAGCTGTGTGCAAGACAGCAACAATTAACAGAGGGAAAGAACTACAATTGAGAGGTTGGGGAAGGCTTCTTATAGAAGGTGGGATTTTAGTTGGGACTTGAAGGAAGCCAGGGAGGTCTTCCATCAGCTCAGAGGAGGGAGAGCATTCTGGGCACAGAGAGACAGCCAGAGAGAATGCCTGCTGCCAAGAGATGGAGTGTTGTTGTGGAACAGCCAGGAGGTCAGTGTCACAGGATTGAAGAGTAGGTGCCAAGGAGAAAGGTATGAGAAAACTAGAAAGGTAGGAGGGGGCTTTGTTATGAAGGGTTTTGAATGCCAGACAGAACATTTGCTCCTGGAAGCAATAGGAAGCTTGGGGGAAAAAATCACATCACTCTTTTCACTGAGTTCAACCTAAAATTTAGCATTTCCTTCAATTATTATCAACAAACTGTGAAAGGTATCCATGACAAAAAAATAAGAAGCTCTAGACTAGATAACCTCTGAATTCTCTCCCAACTTGAGTACTCTGCAAGTCTGTGATTCCTTGCATTTAGACATGATCATTTATGGAAAAAAGGAGCAATAAAATAACTCCCTCCCCTCTGTTAAAACATGACAAAAAAGCACAGAGCACTAGGTAAATCTCCATTTTCTTTTTAACCTTGGGGTTTGAAGTGTTGTTTGGGGTGGAAGTCCAGAGAAATATGGGAAGAAGAGTCCAACGATAGGATTTCGGCTCTGATGAGATTAACAGAAAATATCTAATGTAGCAGGAAATTGCTGTAGACCATGTCTTAATGGAGGTTAACAGGCTGCAGCAGAGATGTCAATATGCACGAAGGTTCCCCAATTGTCACACCAAAGAAATGCATCTGAATTGTGTAATGTCAACACTGTCACTTCGTGTGGCAGGTACAGTCAGCAGTTTTCACAGGAGATTTCCCTTTATTACCTCATTTGCATTCATGCCACTCCATTTTCAATTTCAAACAAGGTGGTGGCAGAAGGGTTGCCAGGGAACAGCAAAAATACCCAAGGTCTTGGTGGAAGTCAGTCAGAATTTCTTAGGGACTAATATTTAAGGTAAATTTCTTTTCTTCTTTTAGCTGCTTTCCCTTCTAAATAAAAAGGATAATACAGGGTCCTACTTGGCATTTCTCTCTCTCTCTTTAATTTAAAACATTGTTTGCCATAGCCAACTCTGGTCTCTAATAATCCTATCATGCCACAAGGTGAACGTCCAGACTCCAGCTTACCAATTCTGCAATAGCTAACCTTTCTTATCCATTTTCTTTCTTCTTAAGGAGCTAGAAAGAAGGCAGCTAAACCCTTTCTCCAAAGTTTAGCTCTAAAAGGAAGAATTTCTCAGGGGTAGATTAAGAAATAAGGAAACAACCAAAGGATCATGGATCTGGAATGGCCATCTAGGCCAACTCTCATTTTACAGATGAGGAAACTGATGCCCAGAGAGGCTGAGTCTCCCAAGGTCATATGGGATAAGTGGCAAGGTTGAGAGATTTGAACATAGATTCTCTGACTCTTTCTACAGGGACCACACTGACTCAAAACATAGTGGAGTTGCCAAGGAGAAGCAAACAGAAGAAAAGAAACATCTAGGGAAACCAGGGCTCTCTACTCTAGAAAAACCACTCCCTTCAGAAATATGGGGGAACATCAGCTTTTGAAATCCAGGAAGCCTCTCCTCCACACTCTCCCTCCCTCAGCTGAAAAAGTTTATCTGGAGGGAACCTAATACCAAAGGAAATTATCATATAGTAAAGCATGATAAAACATGAACATAAAGACCTGTAGTTATTTGAATTTTCAAAATACATCAGTTTCATGACGCCACAAAGGAAACAGACATTGTGATCAATGGTTATGGTGGTCACACTGTTGTTGCTATTTTGCATTATGAGAGTTGGGATATTCTCCAATGCCTTTCTTCTCCCATTACAAAATATATACATATATATCTATAAGTGAAACTCAATTTGTCTTTTTTTTCCCTGCCTTTTCCCCCCTGCCTTTTTTTTTCTTCTTCTGGTACTGTGGTGGTATAATAGATAGAGTACTAAGCCTAGAGTCAAGAAGATCTGGGTTCAAATCCTGACTTTGATACTTATTAGTTGTGAGACCCTGGACAAGTCACATGACCTTAGGAAACTTTCTTGGTAGAGGAAGGTTCCACAATGGGAGTTCTCAAGGCTGGCAACATCATCCCTAAAATCTAGTGTATCAAGCACTGATTCAGAAATAATTACAATACATTTTTGGCTAAAAAGGGTAAATTTAGTCTGTATCTCTATTTTTCAAGGTGTAAAATTGGGAAACGTGACATTTTTCAATTGATATTCATAATCTTTGAAATGAAAATAATTTTTGAAACAATAACAGGAAGGCAGTGTGGTATGTAGTGTTAAAAAGCCTTGAATATTGGCACCAGCAAACACAAGTGTGAGATCCAACTTTGTGACTTACTACTTGTATAACCTTAGCTAAGTCACTTCACCTCGATAGCTTTTGACTTTCTCATCTACAAAATGGAAATGATAATGTTTGTGGCATCTACTTTGTTGTGAGAAAAAGGGTGGTGGAGCCAAGATGGCAGAGGGAAAGCAGAGACTTGCTTGAGCTCTCCCCCCAAACCCCTCCAAATACCTATAAAAAATGGCTCTAAACAAATTCTAAAGCAGCAGAACCCACAAAAAAGACAGAGTGAAACAAATTTCCAGCCAAAGACAGTCTGGATGATTGATTGGAAAGGTATATCATACCGGGTGGAGAGAGGAGCGCAGTTCAGTGTGGGCGTGCGGGCCGTAGCAGTGACTCTGGAGCAGGCCTCAGAGGGCTGAACTGAGGGCAGCTGTGGCGGTTTCCAGACTTCTCAACCCACAAATGCCAAAGACAACTTAGAAGGTCAGTAGGAAAAGTCTGTGACTGCCATGAGAGAAGGAGCTAGGTCTCAGCTGCCCCTGGGGCCAAGGCTGTTTCCTGAGCTTCCAGCCTACAGACTGAGGGGGAATCAAGTGGCTGATCAGAGGGGGATTGCAGGAATCTCTTTGCTAGTGCTGAGGCAGGAATCTCTTGATTTGCCAGTGCTTGAATCTGGGTCACCGTTCTGAGGGGCGGTCCTGGGGTGAGGAGGAACTCTGGCGTGGTGGAGCTTGAGAAAACACCTCACCCCTTATCATAGCACCTTGGAAGAACTGACACTTTTCAGGTCCCTAGAAGTATCTCTGAAAACAGCTGTACAAACCCCTGAAGCTTGGGACAGTACATTCTCCACATTGGAAGCAGACTTTTATCTTAACAAAGAGTTTAAAATTCAAGTAATTGGCTGGGGTCATGAGTAAGCAGTACAAAAAGAGTCAGACTATATTATCTTACTTTGGTGACAAAGAAGATCAAAACATACAACCAGAAGAAGACAATGAAGCCAAAGCTCCTACATCCAAAGCCTCCAAGAAGAATATGAATCAGTCCCAGGCCTTGAAAGAGTTCAAAAGGGATTTTGAGAAGCAAGTAAGAGAAGTAGAGGAAAAACTGAGAGTTTTGCAAGAAAATCATGAAAAACAAGTCAACAGCTTGCTAAAGGAGACCCAAAAAATACTGAAGAAAATAACACCTTAAAAAATAGCCTAACTGAAATGGCAAAAGAGGTCCAAAAAGCCAATGAGGAGAAGAATGCCCTAAAAAACAAAATTGGCCAAATGGAAAAGGAAGTCCAAAAGCTTACTGAAGAAAATTCTTCCTTAAAAATTAGAATAGAGCAATTGGAAGCTAGTGACTTTATGAGAAATCAAGACACTGTAAAACAAATCCAAAAGAATGAAAAATTAGAAAACAATGTGAAATATCTCATTGGAAAAACAACTGACCTGGAAAATTGATCCAGGAGAGAGAATTTAAAAATTATTGGACTGTCTGAAAGCCATGATCAGAAAAAGAGCCTAGACATCATCTTTCAAGAAATGATCAAGGAAAACTGCCCTGATATTTTAGAACCAGAGGGCAAAATAGAAATTGAAAGAATCCACTGATCACCACCTGAAAGAGATTCCCAAAGGAAAACTCCTAGGAATATTGTAGCCAAATTCCAGAGTTCCCAGGTCAAGGAGAAAATATTGTGAGCAGCCAGAAAGAAACAATTCAAGTATTGTGGAAACACAATCAGGATAATACAAGATTTAGCTGCTTCTACATTAAGGGACCTCAGGGCATGGAATATAATATTCCAGAGGGCAAAGGAGATAGGATTACAACCAAGAATCACCTACCCCGCAAAACTGAGTATAATGCTGCAGGGGAAAAATGGTCATTCAGTGAAATAGAGGACTTTCAAGCATTCTTGATGAAAAGACCAGAGTTGAATAGAAAATTTGATTTTCAAATACAAGACTCAAGTGGAACATGAAGAGGTAAACAGGAAAGAGAAAATCATAAGAGACTTATTATGGTTGAACTGTTTACATTCCTGCATGGAGAGATGATATTTGTAACTCATGAGACCGTTGTCAGTATTAGGGTAGTTGGAGGGGAAAAATTATATGTACGTGTATATATAGATATAGATAGATATATGGATAGAGGGCACAGGGTGAGTTGAAAATGAAGGGGTTATATCTGGAGAATAAAATTAAGGGGTGAGAGAGGATTATACTAGGAGAAGGAGAATGGGGTAAATTATCTCACAAAAAAAAACCAGAAAAGAAAAGGCTCTTATAGTGGAGGGGAAATGCGAAGGTGAGAGGGAATGAGTGAATCTTATTCTCATAGGATTTGGCTTAAGAGGGGAATAACATACACACTCAATTGGGAATGGAAATCTGTCTTACCCTACAGGAAAATTGGAGGGGAGGGGACAAGAGAATAGGGGGATGATAGAGAGGAGGGCAGATTGGGAAAAGGGGTATTCAGAAGCAAGTACTTCTGAAGAGGGTCAGGGTCAAAAGAAAGAATAGAATAAATGGGGGGGGTGGGATGGGATTAAGGAAAATAGAGTTAGTTTTTCACAGCATGTCTACTATGGAAGTGTTTTACATAACTGTGCATATAT
The DNA here is from genome assembly GCF_900497805.2 of Vombatus ursinus. NCBI lineage: Eukaryota > Metazoa > Chordata > Mammalia > Diprotodontia > Vombatidae > Vombatus > Vombatus ursinus. The sequence continues at coordinate 4,742,130 of NW_020954619.1, forward strand.
AACCTATATTTAGTTACTTGCCTTATCAATGAGGGTGGGTGGGGAAGGAGGAAGGGAGAAAATTTGGAACCCAAAGTTTTAAAAACACATGATTTAAAAAAATGTTTTCACATGCAACTGGGAAATAAGAAATACAGGAAATGGGGTACAGAAATCCATCCCAGCCTACAGGAAAATTGAAGGGGAAGGGGATAAGAGAAGGGGGGGGAGAAATAGAAGGGAAGGCAGACTAGGAGAAGGGGTATTTAGAATGCATGCCATCTTGAGGTGGGGGGAGAGGCGAGATGGGGTGACAATTTGGAACTCAAAATCTTGTGGAAGTAAATGTTGAAAACAAAAAAATAAATAAAAATTACCATAAAAAAGAAAAGGAATTTATAAACCTGCCAGTGGGATATGATTGTGAGTTACTTATTTTTAAGGCACTGTGTATAGGGTTCATATGTGGTTTTCTTATGAATAGAGAAGGTAATCAGGTATATAGCATGATTTGTTAGGTGCCTAAAGTACCCCCATCCCTCTATGTCTCCTTGAGTTCCTATTCTTTTTGAAACTTCCATCATTCATCACTTTGGATTTAGAAAAGTCTCCAGAATTTTCTCCCTTCCCCCTCAACACAACATATACTTTTGAAATAGGAAGGAAGGAAGGAAAGAAGGAAAGAAGGAAGGGAAAGGAAGGAACAGGCAGAGAGGAAGCAAGATAGGAAGGAAAAAAGCAAAGAAGGAAGGGAGGAAAAAATGAAAGGAAAGAAGGAAGAGAGGGAGGAAAGAAAGTGATTAAGAGACTTACCCAAGGTTGCACAGCTAGTGTTTGAGACTGGTTTTGAACTCAGGTCGCCCTTATACTCCAGGTCCAGCACTCTATCCACTGTTCCATCTAACTACCTTAATTTAAATCCTAACTCAGACACTAGCTGTGCAATCCTGGGCAAATCATTCAAATGCTTTGTGCCTCAGTTTCCTGACTTGTAAAATGGGGATGGGCAGCTAGGTGGCATGGGGGATAGTGTGCAGGGTCTGGAGTCAGGAAGATTCATCTTTGTGGGTTCAAATATAGCCTCAGAGACTTACTAGTTGTGTGATCCTGGGCAAGTGACTTAACCCCATTTGCCTCAGTTTCCTCATTTGTAAAATGAGCTGGAGAAAGAAATGGCAAACCACTCCAATATCTTTGCCAAGAAAACTCTAAATGGGGTCACAAAGAGAAAGACATGACTGAAAACTGAATAAAAACAACCACAAAATGGGGATAATAATAGCACCTACCTCCCATGATTATTGTGAGGATAAAATTAGTTAATATTTGGAAAGTGTTTTGCAAATTTTAAAGCATATGTAAATGCTAGCGATGATGATCATGATGGTGATGATGATGGTTTTACTTTAATCTTAAACTGTAACTTCTATCCACTACTTTTGTTTCTACATCTGGGACCTAGCAGAACAAGCGTAATCCCTCTTTCACATGGTAGTCTTTCAAATACTTGAAAACAGATCTCCCTGCCTCCTATCTTCCCCAGGCTAAACATCCTCAGTTCCTTAGATTGACCCTTCCTATGACCTGAATTAGAGGCTCTTTACCATTGAAGCTGACCTGCTCTGACCTCTCTCCAGTTTATCAATGAGCTTCATAAAATGTGGCCATTATAAGCTCACAATACTTCAGATGTATCACCTAGATATCACCTAGATAACTCACATAGGAATCGATCTACTTCCTATCACCACCACAGTCTACTCAATTAACAAGCCCTTAATAAATGAGTAGCAGCATGGTAGTGGATAGGACATTGCACTTGGAGACACGAAGACCTGGATTCTAATTCTGCCTCAGGTATCTGAGCTGTGTGACCCTTGACAAGTAACTTAACTTCTATGGGCCTCAGTTTCCTCAACTGTAAAATGAGGGAGTTCAACTGGATGACCTATAAGGTGCCTTCCAGCTCTACAACTTTGATTCCATGAAATGTTTATGAAACTGAATACTTGTCCTAGCTACCTAATAGAGAGAAGGGAAAATATTTTGCTATAGATATGTGGCTTATGGTATCATATGACCTGCTGACTACTCAGTCCAAAGTCTGCCCAGTGTAATAGAAGAATTATATCAAATGGCAAAGAGGCCCACGAATGCAAATACCTTGATACCTGGAGGCAGTTGGGTACTCTTCAAAGGTACTGGTGCTAAAGTCAGTCCACTCTGATAGACAATTACCATTATTTGTAACTTTTATGAATTTCCTGGAAGAGCCCAGCCTATTTTGCCAGCAATTACCTTTCTAGTAGGAGCTGGTTTCATAATCATAATTATGGCTAAGTGCTTTGAGATCTGCAGAGAATGGTATAAAAGCAGAATTATTTTAAGAGCTGTATTTTAGATCTCCAAAATCTCTGATGAAGGTCAACTAATTAATCTTCACAATACCCCAGTGAGACAGGTATCATTATCCCCTTTCCACAAATGAGTCCTAAAAGGAATAGAGAGATTGTTCTTCCCAGAGGCTACCCAGCACAGGCAGCCAAAGCGAGTATTGGCAAATAAGAGCTCTTGTCAGTCAGTTACCAAGCATTTCCTGAGCTCCCACTGTGTGTTCAACAATGGGCTTCAGCACATGCTTGAAGGAGAAGGCAAGGAAATGTAGAAGAAGGGAACTAACAAAGGAGGAAAATCAACATTTATTAAGGCCCTACTATGTGCCAAGCACTGTGTTAAGCTCTGGATAAACAAAGAAAGGCAACAAAAAAAAAAACCCATAAAAAACAAACAAACAAAAAAAAACACAGTCTCTCCTGTCAAGGAGCTTACAGTCTAATGGAGGAGACAGTATACCAACAACCAAGACACTGTTTCTGACAACAACCTCCCTATGATCCTTCCAACTACGATACTATTCTAGAAGGGCTGGTGCCTCCATCCTCCAGCCAAACTTCAAGAGCTGAGTCATTTTTCAGTTGTGTCCAACTCTTCACGACCCCATTTGGGGTTTTCTTGGCAAAGATACCAGAGTGGTTTGCTATGTCCTTCTTCAGCTTATTTTACAGATGAGGAAACTGAGGCAGACAGGGTTAAGTGACTTGCTCAGGGTCGTACAGCTAGTAAGGGTCTGAAGCTGGATTTGTACTCAGGAAGATGAATCTTCTTGACTCCTGGCCTAGCACTCTATCTACTGTACCATCTAGCTGCCCTAACCTGGTTTAAAGAAGGCCAGGCTCTGAATAAATGCTCATTGACTGACTATGAGTCAGGATTCCTCAGATTTTAGTCCCTACTCAGACAGTAACTCTAGGCCTCTATTTTCCCCTCTCTAATATGATGAAGTTAGGAAGGGTGGTTTCTAAGGTCTCTGAGTCTAGGAGATTTGGGCTCCATTGGACTCTTCCTTAGTTCAGCCTCAGGTTCAGTAAGGGTTGAATGAGCCTTCCTCTGTGACTCTGGGAAAGGCTCTTTCCTTCTCTAAGGCATCATTTTCCTTCCCTGTAAAAGGAGTATATTGGATTAGATGAGCTCTTTCTAGCTCTAACATGACTCTTTGAGGATCTGAAGGAAGTTGGATTTAAGCCTTCTTTCAGTCCCCTTCCCTAAAGAATCCATCTGCTTGCTGTAATAGTCACTTCTCTACTTCCATCCCCCTCCCCAGTAGTTAGGCTTCTTAGACATTAAATGCAAAATAATAATAATAATAATAATAATAATAATAATAATAATGATAACAGCTAGCATTTATAAAGGTTTTAAGGTTTACAAAGTATTTTACATATGTTAACTCAATTGATCCTAACAACAATCTTGTGTAGTAGGGTCTATTATTATCCCCATTTTACAGCTGAGGAAACTGAGGGTGAGAGAGGTTAAGTGACTTACCCAGGGTCACACAGCTAGTAAAAGTCTGAAATTGGATTTAAACTCAGGTATATCCTGACTACAAGTCTAACAGGCAATCCACTATGTCTCTTAGCATATGTAAAGTGCTTTTTGTTGTTCAGTCATATGCAAATCTTTGTGACCCCATTTGGGATTTTCTTGGCAAAGATACTAGAGTGGTTTACCATTTCTTTCTCCAGGTCATTTTACAGATGAGGAAACTGAGGCTAATAGGATTAGGTGACTTGCCCAGGGTCATACATCTGGTAAGTATCTGAGACCAAATATGTACTCAGGAAGATGAGTCTTTCTGATTCTAGGCCCATTGTGCCACTTAGTTGCCCCATAAAATGCTTTGCAAACCTTAAAACTCTCCAGAAAGTTTATCATTATTATCATCATTGTCCTCATAATCATCATTATTATCAGCAATAGTAACTATTCCATGAAAACCTAGCCCCTTCCCCTTCCTCCAAGGCTTTGCTACATCAATGATTTTCTCCCTTTTATATCTGCAATTTTATGAGTCAATCCTGGTCCTAAGCAATAGCTGGAGGTAACTAGTCCTTATTTATAACATTTAGAATCTTAAGGGGCCTTAGAGATTATTTAATCTGACCTCCCTCATTTCATAGAAAGGAAAACTGAGGTCCTGAGAGGCTGATTGGCATAGGGCCACATGGGTAGTCAGCAATATATCCAGGATTCAAAGTCAGGAACTCAAACTCCAGTCATCTTGTTACTTAAAGCAAATCATTCCTTCCCTAGTTCCCAGATGAAAAATATTTCCCTCTGTTTGGCCTTCCAAGTACATCCCCTTGGGCTTCAGCTTTGTGCCTCCCACACCTTCTTTGGACACGTAGTTTATCCTTTCCCTTTTCATCTACTCTAATAATTCATACCTGGATGACCTAGCCCTTAGAAATTTCCCCTGGCCATGTTGTACCAGCTGTCTCTGTCCTTGGTATTAAAAATTGCCTTTTACCTCCTGTTCTACACTGGTATTGAGAACGCTGAGGCCCAGGACCATAAGACTTTTATGATATTTCAGCTTGATTTAAGCTCTAACCAAGAGAGCTCTCCCAAACTGGAATGAGTTGCCTCCTGAGGCAGTAGGTTCCCTGCTTCTTAGAAGTCTTTCAACAACGACCGAATGACAACTTGTCTGGTATGCAGTACATCAGGATAAATATTTGTTCAAGTAGAGGTTGGACCAGATGGTCTCTGTGGTCCCATCCAACTCTGGGGATGTGTGATCCCTTTTCTGATCCTGGTCTAGGATGCTGTTCCTAGACTGGTCAGCTCTAATCAGGATCCTTTATTCCCTCCCATATATCCCCTCTCATTGAATAAACTCAATGGATAGATGGACCTTGGGACTATAGGCCACTGGAACCTTACTTGTACTTATAGGACCATAGATTCATTTGTCTCAGGTTGCTGATTCATTGTGCAGACCTCTCTCCCTCTCTTCATGGAATGACTGTCTTTATGAACTTCAGGTTTCACAATAATCATCACCAACATTTAGAACATTCAGTACAATCATTGGCCTTTATAACACAACATTCTAGGACTCCCTTATTGCCTCTGAACCACTAACTTCTCTGAATCCTCATCTGTAAAATGGAACTTGGACTAACTACCTTGGGGCAGCAATATAGTGCAGTGAATAGACTGCCAGGCCTGGAGTCAGGAAGACCCATCTTCCTGAGTTCAAATCCAGCCTCAGACATTTACTAGCTGTGTGATCTTGGGTAAGTCACTTAACCCTATTGGCCTAGTTTCCTCATCTGCAAAATGTGGAGAAAGAAATGACAAACCACTCCAGTATCCTTGCCAAGAAAACCTCAAATGGGATCACAAAGAGTTAGGACATAACTGAAACTACTGAACAACAATAACAAAAAAAAAAAATCTACCTCACAGGATTGGGAAGAAAGCAATTTGTAAACCTTAAAGTGATATATCTGTTAGCTGTTGTTGTTATCTAAAAGCATTTTGTAAACTGCAAATTACTGTGCAAATGCTACCTTATTTTTGCATGATCATTTATAGCTAACAAAGCACTTTCTCAAGCACTGTCACATTTGTATAAGGTATTACTGTTATCATTATTATGAACAACACCCTCCTTTTTAGAGTTTCTTTTCCCTTGGCTTTGGTCACAATGCAATCTATCCATTCCACTTCTATTTGGTAACTCCTTCATTCTTCTGGATGACTCTTGTTCCATTTCTCGCTCACCAAATGTAGACATTATTTTTCTGTTCTTGGTTCTCTTTTCTCCTCTCTTTCAATGCCCTCCATTGGCAAAATTATCTATTCATATGGTTTCAACTATCATCTGTATGTTGCTGACTTCCAATCTGTTTCTCTAACCCTGACCGTCTTCTCTCCTAAGATCCTGACACATTTCTATTTTTCCTGTTGGACAGCTCCACCTGGAAACCTCACTGACACTTCAAAATAAATGTACCCTGAAGCTCCCAAGTCATCTTTTCTCCAAATCTGCTCCTCCTCTTGATTGTCCTTTTGCTGTTATTGGTATAATTACTGTCCCCATGACCCATTTTCAGAATATCAATGCCATCTTTGATGTCCCTTTTTCCCTTTTGCCTTAAAATAGCCGAGTCCTTTTAGTTTTACTTTCTTGATATCTTACACATGCTCTATATTCTCCACTCCCTTTATTCCTACCTTAGTTTAAATCTACCTACCTACCTATTACCTGGACTATTTCAATAGCCTCTTAATTTTCTGGTGCTTTACAATTCACCCTCATCCCCCACCCCATTCAGTCCTCCACACTGCTGCCAGATTAACCTTCCTGAAATGTGTTTTTGATCCCCTTGGCTCATATTAAAAATCTTCTGTGGCTCCTCATTTATTCAGTATAATTATGTTATAAAATAAAAAAAAAATCCTTAGCATGGCATAGATCTCTGATCATTTAGCTATAATCCCAGAATCAAAAGGTATTTCAGAGGTCATCTAGTTCACATCATGTTTAATCATATAGTTATTTCTGCTGGTTTACAGGAGCAAGTCACATATAGAGAGGAAAGGAACCTTAGAGGCACCTTTTCCAACTCCATTTTTTTTTAAGATGAGAAAATTGAGTCCAATCAAGTCTGTAACTTACACAAATTCACACAGATATCAAATAGGAGAGGCAAGATTCATACCTAGCTCCTCTGACTACATCCAGTTTTTCTTCCAATACTCCTCTTATGCCCACATCTATTAGACTCTAAAATTCTTGAGGACATGTACCTTTTGGGAGGCAATGATAATGGAAAAAGCAGTAGATGTTTCTATTGAGTAAGTCATTTCATCTTTCTGAGTGTGTTACCTTATCTGTGAAATGGGTATAGTAATACTATGCTACCCATAGGTTAATGTGAGGAAAGTACTTTGTAAACCATAGAATTATTATTATTATTTTATTACTATGTATCTTTGTATTGCTCCAATGCTCAGCATAAGGCCTTGTTTTCAGCAGGGTCTAACTGGATATTATTGAATGAATAATGGATGCTTTGCTGAATAAATAAACGAAATATTTCTGCCCTCCAGAAACTTTTGGTCTTGTTGGCTATCTGATCTTAGTGGGATTATAACCAAGTTTAGTGCCGATTGATTTAGTGACACATATAGGCACAGTGGATATAGCATTGGACCTAGAGTCAGGAGGACTGGCCTGAGAGGCTTATTAGCTGTGTGGCCCAGGGGCAAGTCACTTAACCACCATCTACCTCAGTTCCCTCATCTCAAAATGAGGATAATAGTAGCACCTACTTCTCAGAGTTGTGTGAGGATCATATGAAGTAATTTTTAAAGTACTTTGCAAACCTTAATGTGCCATACAAATGCTATTTTGCTAAACACAAATAGAGAGTAATAGTAGTGTATATTTTTTGTAGCTTTAAGGTTTAACAAGCTCCTTGTGGAAATTATTTCTTTTAATTTTCATACCAACTCAGTGAGGTAGGTGCTATCATTATCCTCATTTTAAAGAAAGAAAAGACTGAGGCTGAGCCAGGTTAATTGATATCCCCAGGATTTGGAGGTGGGATCTAAGGCCAGGGCTCTCTTGAATGCTAGCCCAGTGCTCCACTCACTAAATCAGTCTGCCTACACATAGAAAGAGATAAAGGTGCCCTCCTTCCCACATGGAGATGACAGCCCTGATCCCCCTTTCAGATAAACCTTTTTTTTTTCTTTTCACGAGTGGTGACGTTTGCCCTAAGAAATCCCTCTACTTTCACGTTGTTCTTTTTGGGACCTATGGACTGCATTAGTGAGAAGGATGACTGTGGTTAGTGACCCAGTTTGTAGCTATATAACAAGACAAAGCTCACTTGTTCGAATGGGGTTCAAGCTAGTGACCTTGGTTTTATTAACGCTATGCTCTAACCAACTGAGCTAACTGGGCCAGGCCAATATAGCATACTATAATATCTCTCATTTTGCTGATATGTCATCCAAGCACTTCACACTTCACTGAAAAACCATTAAAACAATTACCAGGTCATTAACATGGACTTTTAACTAGGAGCATCACAAGCTCCCTCACCAGAGAATTAGCTGAGCTAGGCACTGTTGATCTCCTGGCCTTCCTGTTGGCCTATTTAGGCTGACTGAAGAGAGTTCATGGAAATCCGTTCTCTCCGTTTATCAGAAGAAGCTACCGATGGTCTCAGATATGCTTTTTGTCACAATATGAATAGAGTGTTGGGCCTGGAGTTAAGAAATTCAAATTTGGACTCAGGCCCTGGGCAAGTCACTTAACCTCTGTTTGCCTCAGTTTCCTCATGACAGTGTCCTATCTCCCAGGGTTGTTGTGAGGATAAAATGAGTTAATATTTGTAAAGTGCTTTAAAAATCTTAAAAAAAAAAACACCTTAAATCCTAAAGCACTATATAAATGAGTTATTATTATCATTAATATGGCCTTATAAGACAATTGAAAATATAAACTAAAAATGATCTCAAGATATTCTATGGAAAGTCCTTTTTCTAGGTGGGAAATAAGATATTTTATTTCCTTTATGGTTCCCAATGTAAACCTGAAGGACCAGGCCAGGGGTGGGGAACATGTGGCCTTTTAGGAATTAAAAAAAAAGCATTGTAGGAAATGAAAACTGATGACCCTAAGCTATTCCTATCAAGGTAAAATAGAGGAGGTTACATTTAAGAGTCAGGAAGACCTGAGTTCCAGGAGAACAGGTTTGAAACTCATGCCTCATCCTCATTAGCTGAGCAATTATGACCAAGCCATTCCAACTTTCTCAATCTGAGTTTCCTCATCAGCAAAAAAAAATCTGTGGCATTTGCCTCACAGTGATGGTACGAGGATAAAGTAAGATAATGTATGAAAAGTACCTTTTAAAATGGAAAACCTTGCATTGACATTAGCTGTTATTTTAAAAAAGCTGCAGATATAAGCAAAGGCCCATGTCTAGATTCTCTTTCTAGGTGTGGTGGCTTACACCTATAATCCCAGCCACTGAAGAGGATGAAGCTGGCACATCTCTTGAAACTGAGAGTCCTAACCTGCGATAGTCCATTGTAGATAGAATATCCACAATAAATTTGGTACAAATATGGTGAGGTCCCAGGAGCAGGTAGGTCAACTAGTTGTTTAAGAAGAGGCCAACAGGCCCAGATTGGAAATGGAGCAGATCAAAGCTTCCATGCTGATGCTGATTAGTAGTAGATCTGGCCCATTTGTAGCCCTGAACTTCTAGCCTTGGTGAGATGGAATTATCCAATGTTTTAAAAAATAAATCCTTTTTCAACAAATTCTTCCATCCCTAAAGATTCAAGTGTTGTGAAGAAAAAAAAACCCAATAAAATATCAAACAAAACAAAGGGGCAGGGAAGGAATGCATATAAACCAACACAATGATGGATCCCAAATGTCTTTCTTACCCTTATGTCAACAAAGGACTGAAAACGGGGAAAGAAAGCTCTATATTCCATTAGCCCAATAATGTGTTTTCATGCCTCAGTATACCAACATACCTTCCAAAACTCCACAGGGGAGAACATTATCAGTTGGCTGCTACTAATCTTAGAGGAGCCAAATTCTCTCCCTCTTCACCAGTGTAAAGCTATGGAAAGATTATAAAACCCATAGCCAAATCATAGAATAATCAGACATAAGATCATGGGGTTGGATCACAACTGGTAGAAGCCTTAGAGTTCATTTGATCCAAACTCCTCATTTTAGAGATGATAAAACAGATCCAGCAAGGTGAAATGAATTTCCAAGGTCACACAGAGGTTAAGTTTCAGAACCTAGATTCACACCTGTGTTTTTGGAGTCCAAAATCAGAGTTCTTTTCTTATTTCTTATTTCTTAGTTCTTACTTACTTAGTTCTTAGTTCTTACTTACACTGAAGGATTTTAAAAGAAAACCCCACAGGAACCATTTGCCAAAGGGTAACTTCCCCCACCCCCAACTCTTGCTCTTCTCTACACTGATACCATATGGGTTATTAACCATCCAGAGAAATCTAAACCCACATGTTTCACATTCCAACAACCACATGTTTCAAGATTCCCCAGTGGTCATGGGGAATGGCCAACACATTGGTAAAATCCAATCCACTGAACAACCCAATGTTAATACTGGAAAATAGTGTCTCAATCCAGGCCCAATTGCTCAGTGTCTGTGGGAAGCTTCCTTGGAAGAACAAGCAATTCCACAGCCAAAACACATTATTGTTATTATTATTATTACAAAAGAGCTTAGATTTTTATGTTTTTAAATATTTTATTAAGTTTTGTGATAAGATTCCTTCTGATCTACATAACCAGAGAAATCCTAAAGTAGGCAGTCAAGCAGGAAAATACTGGGCTTGTTACTCTAGCTGAAAACGCTAACAAGGAGACAATCTAGAGACAAGAAACAATTATTTTTTGAATAAAATGAATTGCTGATTCATTTTATGAGGGTCCACATATAATTCCAATTACAAAAAAACTCAGATAAATCAATTATCTGATTGGATTCAATTAATCACTTAATGACTTACATTATTTGCCTTTGTGTTACCATTTTTAAAAACCACTGATAAACAACTGGGGAAACTACTTTTCCTTCCTGTTAAGAAGCAAATTGTTTTCATTGCATTTAAAAGAAATATACTTTATAGCTTTTATAAAGACTCTTTGGGTTATTTTTCACTAGATCAATGCATCTCAAAGATAAAGGGACCTTAAAGGCAAGATGACTTCCCAAGATTCCCAACAAGTAATTACCAGGGTTTCACCTGAGGACTTTCAATGAGAGAGACCTCACTAGATTTCCTACCTCTATTCTTCTGCTCAGATGGTCTATAGTAGGTTCTCCTAACAACATTGCTTCTGTTTCTCCCTCTGTTAAGCTTTTCCTAAATGCTATGTTCCATGCTTCCCCTCTCCGGCTCCTGAATTCTTTCATATGAATCAAGCCTTTGATGAAAAAGGTATATCCTCCTAATAGTTACCTTCTAGTCATATGTCCCATCTCATCAAATTTGAGTAAGACCTATGAACTCAAATTTGCCTCTTTGCACTAGGATCCTTAGCTTATATGTTTTATTAATACCTGTGTGTTGTGCGTTTACATATAAATATCTGAGCCTACAGTTTTATTGCTGTTTCTTTTCTCAGGTATTGTCTCTAGGGCTTTAGTTAAGGACATTAACTCACTGTTGTCAAACTGAAAAAGTTTCATTAATTGTCCATACAAGTTATCTTTTATCCACTGTGTTCTATCACCAAAGTTATATGAGAGATGGTTTTATGTCTTTATAAGAGATTATAATGGGATGTCTCAGCTGGAAGTACTCTAGTGATTAAAAAAATCAAATGGTATATGTCTCATTTTAGACAAGTCCGATTTATGAATATTTGGAATTACATAACATATATTAGAAGGTTTTTGCTTTCACTATGGGATCCCTCAATAAAATGAATCCTTTAAATGCATTCAACAAATATTACATGCCTGCACTTTTTCCTAGGCACTAATATAAGTATAGTCTAATAAGAGTATAGTAATTGCAAATAAATTTAAAGAGCTGTGAAATCAGATGAAAGAGAAATCTTTTCCATATTGGGGTGTGAGGGGAAGGCTTCATGAAGGAGGCAGAATTTGGGCTAGACCTTAGAGAACAGGTAGGATTTTAAGAGCTAAAAGTAGGAACAAGAGAGAAGGGGTTTCCAGGAGTGAGGAAGAGAATGAGTAAAACCATGGAAGTAGGAATGAAACCATTGCCTATATTCAAGGAAATATGAATAAATAACCTTCTTGGTTGAAATATGGAGTATATGAGTATGATGTATGTGAGAGAAAGTAATATGAGATAAGCTTGGAAAGGTAGATTACAGTCACATTGTCCTGAAGCACTGAAGTATATGGTCTTCATTGGATTTGCAATGGAGAGCCATTGAAGATGTCTGAGCAATGGGATGACTTTATCATATTTACACATCAGGAAAACAAATCTATTGGTGGCACGTGGGAAAAACTGGAGTGGGAAGGGACTGGAGATAGGGAAACTGGTTAGAATGTTTACAGCAAACTTTCCTATTGCTGGTAATATTTACAAGTTATTTATTGCTTATCAAAGAGTTTTGGGAAAGAGAGGAGAGAGAAACTAAAAATCAAGATATTTTTCCAAATGGGGCAGCTAGGTGGCACAGTGGATAGGGCACTGAGCTTGGAATCAGGAAGACTCATCTTCTTGAGTTCAAATCTGGCCTCACACACCTTAGATGTGTGACCCTTGGTAAGTTACCTAATCCCATTTGCCTCGGTTTCCTCATCTATAAAATGAGCTGGAGAAGTAAATGGCAAAGACTCTGGTAACTTTGCCACCAAAATCCCAAATAGGGTCACAAAGAGTTGGACATGACTGAAATTATGAAACAACAAAAACATTTTTCCAAATGAAAATAAAAAAGAAATGAGAAAACATATCCCTGAAATTTATAATTGAATTTAATTAGTAATTCAATTAGCAAAAATTCAATGCATACCTAACTTTCTTTTTTTAGTTACACACTTATTGAATACTACGGTAGAAGTGACTGGCTTTAAACTGGTTGCTTATTCTTTATACTCCATACTGTAATGTCATCCATACCATAGCATAAAGCAACATTTCTTGTTTGAAGTCAGAATCTTACTGAGGTTTGCCTAAAGACTCCATTTGTTTAGCAACTTAAAGAGGTTAAACTGTCCAGCTGATTCCCTCCCAGTTCTCTGAGTTTTCAGGGAAGAACTTCTTAATGCGAACTAATTAAAACAGACCATCACCAATTTTCCCATAGGACTCTCTAGACAGTGAGAAAGCAATTGTTTATGTCTGGATTTTCTTGTGTGGCTGGGAAAATGGAACTAATCATACGAAGTCAACTTTTGATTCCTGTGGCAAATCTCACTGTGATTTTAATGAAGATTAACATGTACTCTACTGAAGTACTTACGTTGTCAACATCTCAGCTACCTCTGTTTATTCTGTTTGCAGACAAGCGTTTTTAAAAACCAAGCACTTAACCAGTCAACTCCCATTCTCTAAGCTCATTGTGGATAAACTCAAACCTTGCACTAGTTTGAGAAAGTGGTTTATATTCCATGTAAAGAGTACCTCATAGAGGAATCTCAGGAAAGGCCTGAAGGTAGAGACATAGATTAGAGAAGCATCTATACAGAGGTGAAAATTAAAGTCATGGGAGTGAATAAAATCAACAAAGTTGTCACAAATAAAATTCAACAAAGGTAGACTGAGGCATGTTCATTCAGAGTAAGAGAACAGCTTATTAAAAGGGCACAAATCTATTAATAAAAAGGTCAATGGATTGACTTGATTTATGCCAAAGACCTTGAGATGAAGATTTAACTCATTTTTATAAGGTTGGAACAGAGTAGGTAACATCATAGGTTTGAGGACAACATAATTGGTTCCATAGCTGAGGCATGGGGGACAATATGATTGGTTAGAAGTTGGAAATGAGGGGCTAGCAATGGCCTCCTTCCTTTCCCCCTGTGAGTAAGAAAAGTTCATTGTTTGAGTCCACCTGCAAGGTTAAATGATAGTGGGCCAGACTTCTTTGAATAGCAAAGCAGACATCCTTGAAGGACAGATTGGTGGTATAAAGATGCTAGACCAGACTTCATGGTGTCCACCTGTATCCCCCAAAGACAGAATTCCTTGAGGAAAGAATGGAACAATGATAAGCAAAAGAAATGAATTTCTACACTTATTATAGGCAAGCTGAATTTTTGCACTAAGTTCAGAGACAAAGAACCATGACTTAGGCGATTACAGGACAAAAAATAATCAATTAATTGTAAATAGGATCAATATAAAAAGATACAGAATCAATTTAATCTTCTCAAAGTAAAGAAAATAGAGGGAGAAAGTAAGTCCAAATATTTAACTTTTAGGGATTCCCACATTTAATGGCCAAGAAAAGAATGAGGAACTATCAATGGAGACAGTGGAGTGGTTAGAAAGTTAGAAGGACCATGAGAAGACAGTATCACAGATGCCAAGGGAGAAAAGGGTATTAAGAAGTAGGGGGTGGTCCTCCATATTGAATGCAGCAGAGAGGTCAAGAAGAATGAAGATAGAAAAGAACACTAGATTTAGTTTAGAACAAAAGAGGTCATTACGAATCAGAGAGAACATTTTTTCCAATAGAATTTGTAATAATCTGATGGTGAGTCTACCTATCTTAGGACTCTCCTCACTCCAATCCACCCTCCAATCAGCTGCCAAAGTGATTTTCCTGAGATGCAGGTCTCACCATGTCACCTCCCTACTCAGTAAACTCCAGTGATTCCCTATTGTCTCCAGGATCAAATATAAAATCTTCTCTTTGGCCTTCAAAGCCCTTCATAAGCAACTCTACACCCCTAACTTTCTAGTCTTTTTATACCATACTCTCTGCCACATACTCTTTGAACCACTGACACTGGCCTTTTTTATATTCCTGGAAGAAGATACTTCATCTCTTGGCTCTAGTTATTTTCTCTGGATGGCCCCCAGGTCTGGAATGCTCTCTCTTCATCTCTGCCTCCTGGCTTCCTTGCTTCCTTCAAGTCCCAACTAAAATCTCATCTACTACAAGAAGCCTTTCCCAATGGCAGCTAGGTGGTGCAGTGGATAGAGCACTGGTCTTGGAGTTAGGAGGACCTCAGTTCAAATCCCACCTCAGACACATTACACGTACTAGCTGTGTGACCCTGGGCAAGTCTCATTGCGTAGCAAAGAAAAAAAAAAGAAGCCTTTCCCAAATACTCTTAATTTTAGTGCCTTCCTTCTGTTGATTATTTCCTATTTATCCTTTATTTGCTTGCTTTGTTTATATGTTGTCTCCCCCAATAGATGAATTTCCTGAAGGGAGGGACAATCTTTTGTCTTTTTATATCCACAGCACTATGTCTGGTGCCTAGCACACAGTAGGTGGCTTGATAAATATTCACTGATTGATAGAATGGTGAAAACCAAAGTCAGGTTGCTAGGGGTTGATGAACAGTATATATAGCTTTTGTGTCTTAGAATTTGGTAATTTTTAGAGCTGGGGAATAACAGCTTAACGGTCTAGCAGGGGCTCTTCAATCTATCCTTCACACAACTGCCAAAATGGAGCAAGTGAAGAACAGGGGTACAGGAGTGAACAGAGGGTAGAGTAATTACTGATCCACTGTGGAGGAGAATCTAAAATAGGGATTACATGTGGGGGAGGAAGGACTTACAGGTGTGGACACCTATAAGCAATTCAGTGCTCAGAGTGCATTTTGAGCTGTGGGCTCATGGGGAGAGTGAGTTTTAGGGCCAGGTGTCTCCTGACCATGGAGGGTAGCTGTGAGACCCTGGGGCCTGGTTCAGATTCCCACAAAGTGATTTTGGCACTTTGGGGCAGTTATTGATGACAGGTGCTGAGATGTCATGAATGCCACAATTCTGAATCTCTCAATAGTCTCTTCATGGGAATAGGAGAAAGGTCAGTGGGCCTGAGGTGAATGGTAAGTATAAATAGCAAAAATTTGTAGTATATATGAGTGGACCTAAGTCACATACTCTACAAAATACTCAACAAGTAGTCATTGAATCTTTGCTTACAGTTCTAGAATGAGGAGAAATGTGCTCTGGAGGTAGCCTGTTTCACAACTGGATAGTGTGACTTACTACAAAAGTAGGGAAAATCAGCTTCCACCTGTTCCCAAAACTCATGAGCCCATAACTCAAGATTTCCTGTGAGCACTGAATTGGCTCTGAGGGTCTGAACTTGTCAACCCTTCCTTCCTTCACATGTACTGTCTGTTTTCTATTCCACCCCACACTTCATCAATGACTCCTGCATGCTCCTGTACCCCTCTTCTTTACTTCATAATAATCTTGTTCTTTTTTGGCAGCTGTATGAAGATTGGCTTGGAGACAGGGTAGTCTTTACCCTGTTTGTCTGTCAAGCTATTGTCCATGAATAAGCCCTAGAAATTGTCAAATTTCGAGAAAGAGAAGTCTTTCATGGCATCTAGGCTTCAATCTGCCTCTGTGCAAGTGAGTCCAAATGGAACAAATCTAATCCCTCCCATGATAACCCTTTAAAATACTTGAAAGAAAATTTTCTATTCTTCAGAATTCTTCTATTCTCTGAGTATTCATTCCTAGGTCCTTCTGTCAATATTCTTTTAACATAGTCTCCAACCTCCTTACCATTCTAGATGCTCTGGACATTCTCCAGTTTTTTCAATTAATCAATCAATCCATCAACAAACATTTATTAAGCACTTACTGTGTTCCAGACACTGTGATAGGCACTGGGGATATGACAAAAGTGAACAAGTTTCTACCCTTAGGCCTTCTATCCAGATCTACAGCATGTACATATGTGTACATATATATGTGTGTATGTATGTGTGTATATATATATATATATATATACACATATATGATATAGAATAGATTCAAGGTGGTTGGGGGGGACACAGTGATAGCTGGGGAAATGAGGACATTTCATGTTAAAGGCAGAGTTTGAGCAAAGTCTTGAAGGAGACTAGGGATTGATTATAGGAGTAGGAGGTAAGGAGCGAATGTATTCCAGTCATGAGAGATAGCCAAGAAAGCCAGTTTGTTTAGATCTTATCATGCAAGAAGGGAAGTAATGTGTAATAAGGTTGGAAGTGTAGGATGAGACCAGGTTGTAAACGGCTTTCAGTGCCAAACAAAGGAGTTTAAATTTTATCCTAGAGGCATATAGGGGAAAACTGGAAGGTATTGAAAAAGGGAATGGTCCTATCAGACCTAAACTTTCAGAAAATCACTTTGGTAGCTCTGTGAAGGATGGATTGGAGTGGGGAGAGATGATACCCCAGATGAGCAGAGGACAGTGCAACAATCACAGCCTTTCTCAGAGCTGTTAGCTCAGTAATCCAGTTGAAAAAGAGAAATGAGGTTATCTTGGAATAAGCTATTCATGATGAAATAATGTTGGAAAAGGGAAAGAAAGGCATGAAGTTTTAGAGCTGAAGAGGCCTTAGGAATCATTTAATATCTTAATATTATAACTAGAGGAACTGAGACTCAACGAATTTCAACGACTTGTCCAAGGTCACATGTGTAATAATTAGCAGAGCCAGTTTGAACCTGTGACTTCTGACTCCTTGTTCTCTGTCAACTCTATGAGGAATTTTGCTTTGGATAGCCTCACTCAGTAGATTAGGAGACAAGGCTATCTCCTAAAAGGGGAGAGAGTTCAGGGAGAGAAGTGAAAGTTTAGAGCAGGCAGCCTTTGTGTAGAATGTGATAGAGAATCAATCAGAGATAATAAAAAGGATGGTTCTGCAGCGGTAACAGCCCAGTAGAAATCAGAAATTTGTGGTGGACCCAGCCAGCATAGTTTCTTAGTTTCTTTCAGAGCAGGTACAGAGGAGGTGAATGATAACTTAGAGTTGAGGGTTAGCAGGGCGGGAATGGTGGGCAAGGGAATAAAGAGTAGAGGTAAGGACATTGGTGATGTGACTGTCCCTATCATAAATACTGGATGGGGAGGAAAATGAGGCCAGAATATAGGTGGTAAAGGAATGGTGGTCCAGCAAGTGTCTGGAAGTAGCAATGAGGAATAAAAAATATGCAAACACCACCTCTGGATCCTTGGAGACAGAGGAATGAAAAAATAAATAGCTGGTATTAAGTCAGGGTTCTTAAAGAGAAAAATTCACTCTTCAGATTCAGTTAATGGGTGGTTGGGCAGGGGGGGGGGGGGGGAGAAAATAAGGTCAAAGACTGGTTGATTCATTTTTGCCTTTGCATTGCCAGTACCTAGTACAGTTTCCCATCCATAATAAATAAATGCTTGTTGATTGATTGATCACAAGGTAAGTACTACAAGTATCACCCCCATTTTACACATAAAGAAACTGAGACTCAAAGACCTTATAGATGACCTAGCAAGGAAGGCTTTGAACTCAGATGTCTCCTGTTGTTTCATCTGGCACTCTTTCCATTATGCCACATTCTAGGGACACTCTGTCTTTTGACTCCAGGCATCTTCTCTAGCTTTCCCCCTATTCCTGGAATGCTCTTCCTCCTCATCTCTGCTTTCTGGCTTCCCTGGCTTTCTTTAAGTCCCAACTAAAATTTCATTGTGTACAGGAAGCTTTTCCCAACCCCTCTTAATTCTAGTGCCTCCCCTCTCTTAATTATTTTCTACTTACCTTGTCTATAGCTAGTTCATACAAATTTACTTACTTCTTGTCTCCCCCATTAGATTGTAAGCTCCTTGAGGGCAGGGATTGTATTTTGGCTCTTTTTTCACCCTAACCACTTAACACAGTGCCTGTAGTAAGCACATAGTAAGTGCTAAATCAATGTTTATTGGGTGAACTAGTAGAAAGTACACTAAATTTGGAATCAAAAAACTTCAGTTATTCTGTTATTCCCAGTGTCACCTCAATTTCCACTTTTGTAAAGTGAGGGGATTGGTCTAGATTTAGGTCGCTTCCAACCCTAAATCAATGATCCTATGGCAGAGCTGTTCACAGTTTCAGCTCACTGGGTACAAATGATGGCCAGCTCTTTGCACGACTTGGATTCCTTCTGTTTGCCTTGTTTTTGGGTATTTTATGACTTTTGTTTTAGCTCCTGACTCTGTTTTTGCCTCCTCTCTCAGCCAGAATCACCATCTTGCTGCCAACAAGTTGACTAGGTCAAGTGGATGTGTCCTTCACCTCTGACCCTTTTCAGAGCCTATTTTGATAACCTGGTAGTGATTGCTTTTCTAGATCACAGGGTTCTGCCCTTTTCTTCTTCCCTACAGGATTCTGTTCTAACTGGGCCATTGGGGACCCCTTCTCTATGGACAAGCCCTAGTGCCCAACACATCCCTGATCAGCTGTTGATCTGGAAATATCACCCTGTAAGAACTCAATCAAGACCAAACTCGATGGTCCCTCAATCTCTACCTGTAGAAACTCATCCATTGCATTCATGCACATATGGATAGTTGAGGGGTACAACTAAACTTTGATAAAGTGGGGGAGATTTCAGTTTGAAAAACTATACACAGTCTAAGTTCTCTATAAGCATAATGTATTTTATTTAGTTGGCTTTGCTCAAAATCATGGGCCTGGCACACACAGCTGCCTCAGGTGAGAACACAGGTTTAAAGATCCACATCACCACTGGGTTTAATCTTTATTCTGGTTCAAAGGTTCTTAACCTGAGGTCTGTGAACTTTAAATACACACACACACACACACACACACACACACACACACACATATATATATATACCACACTGTATTTCAATATATTTGGTTTCCTTTGTAATCCTATGTTTTTTATTTTGTGCATTCAAAAACATTATTCTGAGAAGAGGTCCACAGGCTTCACCAGACTGACAAAGGGATCCATGACTTAAAAAAGCTCAAGAATCCCCATTCTGCTTGATCATCCAATCCCGCCCCCCAACTCCATTATTCAACTGATTTAGTCTCTAGAAAAGTTATTGTCTATTTCTTTCTGTCTACCCTTTCCTCTCAGGTCCATGTTACAGGCCTTTATAAAGAATTAGAATTTTTCTAACCCCTAGAATAAATTATGTTGGGTATTTTCTCTTCCTCTCTCTCCTGTGTTTGCTTCTCTGTTGGGAAGCTATGTTCACAGGCCCTGCTTTGAGGTTCCACATATCTCTATTTCTTCTTTTTCTCAGCAGCTCCATTTCAGTTTCTATTCCCAGTCCTACCCTTCTTTTTTCTATCCCAATTTGGAATATTAACCCCAATTCTGCCAATCTGTCCTCATTCTGACAGGTCTTCCTTCATGGCAATCTCTCCACTAGGCCCACTGAAGTTTCCTTTATCCTTCTCTTGCCTGGACATTATATCTTCTAACAATATCCCTATGGAGTCCAACATACGTTTGCATTCCCTATCAAAACAGAGCACCAGTTATATTTTTTTAATGTATTATGTCTAGCAAAGATATTTACATTTTTTTTTACACAGACACCTCTAACCCCTCTGTCTGAGACATCTCCCCCTAAATTCTCAATCCATTTTGAGGTAGTGAAATATTCCTTCACATGTGGCATGTGGATGATATCATAGGGAGGAACGGCAAATGACTTTCTTAGCAGCAGGTTTTATAGAAAGGATATGCTTTTTGCAGATGCTAGAAAGCTCCTGTTAACTCAATCTTTCTAACAACTCTTTCTGAGCAAGTAGGAGAGCCAAGGTTGGTCGGTCTCTTTGGGAAGCAATTTTCTTTCTTGAAATGCATTTAAATGTCTTCCAGTAACAGTAATCTACATATCATCATCAACATAACTTTTAAGTGATCTGTCAATACCAGCTACAGCCTACATTCATCAGGGAACATGAAAAGGCACACAGGCTTGCCCAAGATTCCTGTAATCTGCTTCTGCTTTGGTAGCATAATTCGCCTAGACTGAAAAAAAAAATGCACATACTTTAAAGCTAGGCTAGGGCCATTTCAAAGCTTTGTACGCTGCACATCTAGGCATCTGCCTCACCACAGTGTGTGTGTGGAACTCTTGATGATTGTTACATATTGGGTTTGGCTAGTGGTTTCTTTTCCTTCTTCCACACCCAAGGTCACATAAGATGACACCAAGTCAGTTACTTATAATTGTGGAGGCAACTATGAAGTGTGCATTTTTGGCTGTGGAAACCCAAGTTCAAGGGAGTGAGCAGGGAGGGTTTCCTCTGTGTTCGTGTAAGGGAGACACTGGTCAGTGAGGGTGGAAATAGAGAGAACCAAATAAGGGATGGAAAAGGAGAGAGAGAGAAGAAAAAGAGGAAGGGAAGAAAGGGAAAAAGGAAGAGAAGAGGAAGAGAGGGAGGGAGAGAGAGAGAAGAGAAGAACAAGAAAGAGAAGGGAGAGGGGAAGAAAAAGAAGGGAAAGGAAAGAAGAAAAGAGAGAGAAGGGGAGAGGAGGAAGGAAAGAGAGAGAGAGGGAGGGGGGGAGGGGTGAGAGAGAGAGAGAGAGAGAGAGAGAGAGAGAGAGAGAGAGAGAAGGAGAGAGAGAGAGTATTTTGAAATGTTTAACCTCAAAGTAAAAAACTGAACTGAATCAGCTGAAATTTGATGCCTTTTTATAATGAAATTATATTCAGCCTTCCCCATGGAGCATAGAAATCCAGGCCTTAGAAAAAGGGAAAGAAATGTCTCCAGCTATCTTAGATCAGAATGGCAAGAAACAACAACAACAACAACAACAAAACTATGGGATATCAGGCACTGGTAACTACTTCCAAAGTGCCAAAGGGTCCTAAAGAAAACACCAAGTGATGCCCTGTGAGCTGGAGAAGGAGAGGGAGGGATACTCAATGATTCTAATTGCTTTATCCCAAGCCATCTGTGTTATAGGACCTTGGTCTTCCTTAGAAGCTGAATGTTTCTAGTCTAGTTTTTAATCAGGAGATTTTCCTGCTTTCTCCTGAGAAATCTGATCAGCTCCACCTGGCCCTGTCAGCCTCACTCACTCCTACAAGTTTTCATGATTGGTTCTATCAGGGGATGTCAAGTGAGAAAGTGCTCTTTCAGCCAAAACAAATGAATGAGTCCGTGGCACAGATGCATTGTCTCTTATATGTTGAGTAACTTTATTGCAAGATACCATGGCTGTTGTGGGGAAGAGAGGGGAAATGTGAAACAATCCCTTCTCCCTAAGTTCCTCAAGTGTTAGAACAGAGGTGGGGAACCTATGGCTGCAGGTTCCCTGACCCTGTGTTAGACTGTCTTGAACTTCGGTTCATGACTAGCAGGCTTTTCTTTTATTCAAAAGCCACATGGTCAATCTTCATTGACAATGGCCAGATGCTCCCCTTCTTCTATCAGGGAGCACTCTTTCACACTTGGAAAAGTGATAACAGAGTTAGATACTAATAAATTAATATTTTATTACCTCTGTTATCTGCCCCTCACTTTCTGCCAGCCACATGACCAATCTTCCCCAACAATGGCCAGATGCTTTGCTAATTCTATCAGGGATAACTCATTCACACTTGGAAAATGGATAAAAGCATTAGATACTAACAAATTAATGCCTCATCACTTCTGTTATCTGCCCTTTATTTTCTGGGATTAGGTCAAATGAGCAGGGGGTAGGGGTGAACCAAATCTTTCCTCTCCCCTTACTCACATACTTAAAGGCTCATTTGACTTTGAATAAATGCTTTCCTGGGTCTCAATCCTATAACTGTCCAATGAGAGGAATAGCATCTTGGAATAAGGAGGAGATAGTTTTGTTATACTCTGCCCTTTTCAGACTCATCTAGAATATTGTGTTCAGTTTAGGGTGTGAGAGGGTCACCTTTTAGGAAGGGCATTGATAACCAGAGGTAGGCAACCAGGCTGTTATAGGGACCCAAGTTCATGTCATATAAACTAGAATTATTTAGACCAGAAAAGAGAAGACAGGCTGGAGGTGGGGAATGAATGAATGAATGAATGAATGAATGAATGAATGAATGAATGAATGAATGAATGAAAAAAAAATTACTGAACTCTCACTGTATGCAAAGCATATTTGTATGTCCTGAGGCAACAAATATAAAAGATAGCTCCTACTCTCAAGGAATTCTCCATAAGCCTCACAACAGCTCTGTGGAGTAGTGCCATAGTTGTTATCCTTATTTTACAGTTGAGGAAACTGAGGCTAGGTTAAGTAACTTGCTCGTGATCACAAAGCTTGCCAGCACCAGAAGGTAGATTTAAGCCTTGGTCTTCCTGATTCCAAGGTCAGCACTCTTATTTCCTACTTGGGGATTCCTCTTAAAAGTAAACCATTCAGCCCTCAGTTTTTTCTAGATATGGAAGAGCACGTGTGAGGTGACTAGTACCAGTGGAGCCCCAGTGAAGAACCAGTAAATGGCTCTATGACCTTATTTTTGGTATCCCATAAAGAGAAGAAAAAAAATAACTTTTTTTCTTAGAAACCAGTCCTAGGTTTCAGAAGGAAGCAAAGGTGAAAAGATAAGCCCCAAGTTGGATTGCAGTGGGGAAGCGACTGTATTTTCACTATAGTATTAAAAAAAAAAGTCACACCAAGTATCATGGGGACAGTGTCTTCCTATTTGAATCTACCAAGGTGAATTACAAGTCCCTCACAATTTCACCATCTTTTAATCACATTGCCTTTCTAATAGCACTTCTAAAAAGTGAGTTTTGAGGATCGATATACTTGTGGATGGGAAGTGGATGGAAGAAGGAAAGCAGAGGGGGAGTGGGAATTATTTTAGAATATTTGAGCAGAAAGGAACTGGAGAGATCACCTTGTACAATAGTTTTGTTTTTTTTTTAAGGAGGAAACTGAGACACAGAGAAGGCGAGTGACATATCCTTGGTCTCGTGTGTAGCAAGCAACAGAAATGAAATTCCAACTCAGGTCCTTGGCTTCCAAAGCCAGCACCATTTCTCCTATATCTACTGCTTCCCAGATGGGGAGGGAGCACGGTCAAACATAAAATTCCCCTTATTTACAATTTTGCTGATGGCTAAAGAGAGAGGGAAAGAAAGCTGGTGCCACACTTTGTAGGGACAGTCTAGGAGTGGCTAAACACCCAACACAAGGTGAACTTGGTGGTAATTTTTAAGTATTACCTTGGGCAGTTTAGTAGGAACAAGTAACAGTGGGCTCATGGACTCAAGGAGGGATTGAACACATTAGTTATTCAGAGAGGGTAAAAATATTCTGCTAAATCTTAATTCAGTCAAGCTGTTCATGTTTTTCCCCTTTGTCCCCTTTCCAGTACAGTCTCTCTCATCAATTGTATTGGTTTTCATGAGAATTTCTCTTATTTTCCCATCTTATTAATAGCTACTAAAGTGACTGAAGACTATGAAAGATGAAGGGACCATCTTTCAGCTCTCAGCTCCATGGATTTTTGCTTTTCCTCTCCTCTCCTGTCCTCTCATCGCTAGCTCCATTGGCTTTCAGACTAGGCTGCCAACTTGGATCTAATTAGCTCTCTGCTATTACTCTTGGTCTCATTTGCTATTAACCACTACTTTCTAATTTTTCAATATGGTTCTTTAATTGGTCACAGCTTTTCAAGGCATTTCTTTTCCCAAAGAGATTTAGGGCTCTGCCTCTGTAGTGTTCCAAGGCACTGGAAGGTCACAAATGAAAAGCCAGGAATCAAGTTTCCTAAATTATTTCTTACAAAGTGTTTCAAAATTATCTCATGGCAGTATTCTGAGAAACACTCTGTTATGTTCCTCAGTATCTTTTTAGATGTTGTTTTTCTCAACTCTAACGACAACCACCCTAGTCTCTGCCTCCTCCCCTCCCTAGCAGAAATATAATGCTTTGGTCAAAAATATGATTTTATTATGTTAAATTATAACTGCTATTATGCTTCTGTTTCTGCTGTTATTAGTAGTAGAATTATATATTTGTCAGGAGTCCTATTTCTATTTCCAAGTCTCTTAAGGTTTTGCTATATGGACCAGGCAAGTCTTTAAATTTGAGTATCTCATTCATGATCTACCTCTTTAATAGATTGACCTATCTTATAGGACATTGGGGGACTTGATAAATTGACATTTGTAATGTGTTTTAAAGATTGTGCATGGCAATAAACATTTAAATATCCTCTCTAGTATCTTTTACTTACTTTTTTTCCTTCTAAAAATAATCAAGAAAACTTTACACTACTGACTTACAGAAAGAGAATAAGAGAGTGGGGGTAGGTAGGATTTCCTATAACCTACTGAGTTTCCATATTTGACAATGTGGCAATGCATAGCTTTAAGACATATGTCAATGTGCCTGTGGCAAATACTACAAAACATCCAGGGTCTAAGAGAGCTCTCATTTGGGGAAGGGGGAAAATAGGACACATTAACGCTGGACACTAGTTGAAGGTTGCTGTTGGAGAAACTGTTAGGAGAGGGAAGGAGGACAATGGAGTGAGGAAGAAATGCAGGCAGCTCATTACATCATAGTTCCTATTTTAACTCATCATGAGGGGTCCCAGCCATACCTTCACTTCCTGGTATGTGTCTGCCCTGAGGATTGCTCTCCTGATTCATGAATGTAATTTCATAATGGGGTCCTGGCCAGGATCACTTCATTTCCTTTACTCCTGATTTGACTCCCTCTTTGGACTTCCTCTCTATCTTCTCACAACAGTGAGGTACCCTCCTCATCCTTTCCAGTTTCTCTTAAGGTGTGGTCTTCTCCTGTTAGTATATAAACTTCTTGAGGACTGCCTCATTTGCCTGTTTTTACATCCCCAACACTTAGCACAGTCCCTGTCACACAGAAAGTATTTAATAATTGCTCTATTTTTACAAACTAGGTGCCATTGTTTCAGTTCTACTGAGAGAATGCAATAAATATGGCTCTTAACTTTAATACCCTGGTTCACAGCTCCAGTTGCCCTATTTTAGTTATGGCTCTGTCATCTAGTAACAGTTATCATAATAAACTACTACTTCCTCCTTCAATGCCTAATGGAACATTAATACTTGAAAAGGAGTTATGTTCTATAAGATATATAAAGTTGTTTCATCATTTCAGTCTTATCAAACTCTTCATGACTCTTTTTGGGATTTTCTTGGCAAAGATTTTGGAGTAGTTTGCCATTTACTTCTGCAACTCACTTTACAGATGAGGAAACTGAGGCAAACAGGGTTAAGTGATTTTCCCAGGGTCACACAGCTAGTGTGTCTGAGCCTGCATGTGAACTCAAGACTTCCTGACTCCATGCCCAGTGCTCTATTCACTGTGCCACCTTGCTGCTCTATATAAAGTAATGAGACTGATTAAAAAAACAAAAACACATCAGAATCTCTCTTCCATTTGAACTTCGAGCCGTGCATCCTGCATGGTAAACACTTCGGCAAGCACATCTCCCAATTGCACTTCACTGGATATTAATAATCAGAAAGTAGATGAACAAAGTCATTTCTGATGTTACCTCTTTCAAGCAATCTTGTGTAGTATTGACACATACATGGGAGAAAATGTACTTGAAAGAGCTTTTAAGGTGGTAATTTGTTCTACCAAGTCAAATGCTTTTTTACATTCAACAAATAAGCACAATGGGATCTCATGTTTTTTGTACCATCTAGTCCATTTTTTGACTGTAAAGATACGTCTGTATGTACGACTGTAAAGATGCTGTCAAGTACCAGTTGTAAGAGCCTCTCTGCTCCCTTCTCCTGACCTCATCATGGAAGCTTTTGATTTATGTATAGAATATTCTCATAAAATCTTTGTTTTGGATGGGGCAGAGTCTGGAACTGTGATTTCATTGGTACTAGGATGGCTTGGTGAGGAAATCTCCTCTACCAAAATAGATCAGTTGGTACCAACTCTGTAATTTATAGTCCTATAGAGCTGCCTGGGGCACTTCAAGGTCAAGTGACTTGCCTAGGGTCACAAGTATATGTCAGGGGAAGAGTTTGAATTTAGGTCTTCCTGACTCCAAGGCCAGTTTGTTATTCATTTTATCATGCTTATCTTACATAGGCACTTCTAGTTCTCAACAGAAGTCTAAAAAATAATCTAACCAGAGAATTTTTAAAGACAACAAGATAGAAAGTTACTGATATTTTCTCATTGCCTTTTTTTAGGTAATAATGTCTGTGATTTTTTTTTCATTCCCTCTTTCAAGTATCTTGAGAATCAATCGTTCAAAGCACTCCAAGTTGTTGCTTTCAGCAGGAGGAAAGGAAAGGGAACAAGCATTTATTAAGTGCCTACTATGTGCCAGACACTGCACCAAGCACATTACAAATACTATTTTATTTGTTCTCACAACAACTTCGGTAGGTAGATGTTATTGTTATTTCCATTTTATAATTGAAGAAACTGAGGCAAATAGAGGTTAAGTGACTTATCCAGGGTCACATCACAAATGTCTGATGCTGGATTTGAACTCAAGTCATCATCCATTATGACTCTAGGTTCCATGCTTTGTCCATTGAGCCACCTAGCTGCTAGGGACCTCCTTTATGTATATTTGGTCTGGTCCAGCTGTTCTTCCCATCTTTGTTTTATTTAGAGCTTTGTAAACATCCTTATGAATCATTGTGATGTAGGAGCTTCATGTCACTGATAGAGAAAAGAATTTGCCATAGTGTGGAGGCTCTCCAGATGTTGCCTTTGGAGGGCGATATTGTGCTTAATGGTATCCATTCTGGAACTTTTGAATATTCTTAAAGAGAACCACAATTAATTACACAAAAGAATTCACCCTAACTATCCACATAGGGGGAAAATGGATGAAGAAAGCTTGTTATCCAGAGTATGAAGCTGGGTGCACAAGCCATAGAGCTGGTACATCAGTACAGTAGTACAGTAAGTTTTAAGTTTAAAATTGCATTAAGACTTTTGGGACAGGAGGTGGAGCCAAGATGGCAAAGTAAAAGCAGTGACTTGCTTGAGATCTCCCTCAAATTCTTCCAAATACCTGTAAAAAATGGCTCTAAACAAATTCTAAAGCAGCAGAACCCACAAAAAGACAGAGTGCAACAAATTTCCAGCCCAAGACAACCTGAATGGTTGATCTGAAAGGTATATTGCTTGGACTGAGAGAGGAATGCAGTTTGTTGTGGGCGTGCAGGCAAGGTAGGCCTCAGTGAATCTGGAGCAGGCCTCAGAGGACTGAATCACAGGCAACTGTGGCAGTTCCCAGTCTTCTCAACCCATGAACAACAAAGACAACTTGGAAGGGCAGTGAGAAAAGTCTGTGACTGCAGTGAGAGAGAAGCGTGGTCCCAGCCCCAGTCCTGGCACAACCCTGGGGTGGCTGCTGCTTCCAGAGCTTCTGGCCCATAGGCTGAGGGGGAATCGAGTAGCCGATCAGAGTGGGATTACAGGGATCTCTCTGCTAGTGCAGGATTCTCTTGCTTTGCCTGTGCTTGGATCTGGGTCACAGTTCCGGGTGGTGATCCTGGGATGAGGAGGAGTGCTGGTGTGGTGGAGCTTGTAGTGGTGGTAGAGAGGAAATCCTCCTCACAGTTCCAAGGCAGAAAAGAGTGCTTGTGGTCACTCATATACCAGAGCACAGGCCAGGAAAGGAGTAAACACCTCACCCCTTATCATACTACCTTGGAAGAACTGAAAATTTACAGGTCCCTAGAAGTATCTCTGAAAACAGCTGGACAAAACTCCTGAAGTTTGAGACAGTACATTCTCCACACTGGAAGCAGACCCCTACTTTAACAGTTTAAAACTCAAGTAATTGGCTGGGATCATGAACAAACAAAAGTGCAAAAAAAACCCAGACCATAGAATCTTTCTTTGGTAACAAAGAAGATCAAAACATACAACTAGAAGAAGACAACAAAGTCAAAGCTCTTACATCCAAAGCCTCCAAGAAACTTATGAATGAGGGGGCAGTTAGGTGGTACAGTAGATAGAGCACCGCCCTGAAGTCAGGAGGACCTGAGTTCAAATCTGACCTCTGACCAAACACTTGACACTTACTAGCAAGTCACTTAACTCCCATTGCCTAAAAAAAAGAGAAAAAAGAAAAATATGAATGAGTCCCAGGCCATGGAAGAGTTCAAAAAGGCTTTTGAGAAGCAAATAAGAGAAGTAGAGGGAAAACTGGGAAGATAAATGAGAGTGATGCAAGAAAATCATGACAAATAAGTCAATAGCTTGCTAAAGGAGACACAAAAAAAACTGAAGAAAATAACACCTTAAAAAATAGCCTAACTGAAATGGCAAAAGAGGTCCAAGAAGTCAATGAGGAGAATGCCCTAAAAAGCAAAGTTGGCCAAATGGAAAAGGAAGTCCAAAAAACTCACTGAAGAAAATACTTCCTTAAAAATTAGAATGGAGTGATTAGAAGCTAATGACTTTATGAGAAATCAAGACACTGTAAAGCAAATCCAAAAGAATGAAAAAATAGAAAACAATGTGAAATATCTCATTGGAAAAACAACTGACCTGGAAAATAGATCCAGGACAGAGAATTTAAAAATTATTGGACTATCTGAAAGCCATGATCAAAAAAAGAACCTAGACATCATCTTTCAAGAAATTATCAAGGAAAACTGCCCTGATATTTTAGAACCAGAGGGCAAAATAGAAATTGAAAGAATCCACCAATCACCTCCTGGAAGAGATTCCCAAAGGAAAACTCCTAGGAATATTGTAGCCAAATTCCAGAGTTCCTAGGTCAAGGAGAAAATATTGTGAGCAGCCAGAAGGAAACAATTCAAGTATTATGGAAACACAATCAGGATAAAACAAGATTTAGCAGCTTCCACATTAAGGGACCAGAGGGCATGGAATATAATATTCAGGAGGGCAAAGGAGATAGGATTACAACCAAGAATCACCTACCCAGCAAAACTGAGTATGATCCTTCAGGGGGAAGAATGGTCATTCAGTGAAATAGGGGACTTTCAAGCATTTTTGATGAAAAGACCAGAGCTAAATATAAAATTTGACTTTCAAATACAAGACTCAAGTGAAATATGAAAAGGTAAACAAAAAAGAAAAATCATAAGAGACTTATTAAGGTTGAATTGTTTACATTCCTTCATGAAGAGATTATATTTGTAACTCATGAGACCTTTGTCAGTATTAGGGTAGTTGGAGGGAAAAAAAATTATATGTAGGTATAGACAGATAAATAGATAGATAGATAGATAGATAGATAGATGGCACAGGGTGAGTTGAAGATGAAGGGGTGATAATCTGGAGAACAAAATTAAGAGGTGAGAGAGGATTATACTGAGAGAAGGAGAAAGGGAGAGGTAGAATGGGGTAAATTACCTCACATAAAACTGACAAGAAAAGGCTTTTACAGTAAAGGGGAAAGGCGAAGGTGAGAGGGAATGAGTGAATCTTATTCTCATAGGATTTGGCTTAAGGGGGGAATAACATACACACTCATTTGGGTATGGAAATCTATCTTACCCTACAGGAAAATTGGGGGGGGAAGGGGACAAGAGAGCAGGGGGATGATAGAGGGAAGGGAAGCTTTGGGGAGGGGGTAATCAGAAACAAATACTTCTGAGGAGGGACAGGGTCAAAAGAGAGAATAGAATAAATGGGGGACAGTATAGGATGAAGGGAAATATACTTAGTTTTTCACAACGTGACTACTATGGAAGTGTTTTGCATGACTACACATGTATAACCTGTATCGAGTTGCTTGCCTTTTCAATGAGGGTGGCTGGGGAGGGAGAAAGGGAGAAAATTTGGAACCCAAAGTTTTAAAAACACATATTAAAAAAATTGTTTTCACATACAACTAGGAAATAAGAAATACAGGAAATGAGGTATAGAAATCTATCTTGCCCTACAGGAAAATAGCAGGGGAAGGGGATAAGAGAATGGGGGGAGAGAAAGAAGGGAGGGCTGATTAGGGGAAAGGGTATTCAGAGGCATGCTATCTTGGGGTAGGGGGAGGGATGAGATGGGGGGAAAATTTGGAACTCAAACTTTCGTGGAAGTGAATGTTGAAAACTAAAAATAAAGAAATTTAACAATAAATAAATAAAAATTAAAAAAAAATACTTTTTGGACACCTTGTGTCTTAGATTCATGCTATGAATGGAAAATGGACTAGACCCAGAACTAAAAAAGGGGAAGAGAGCAGGCTGTATTGAATATCCTTCTACTAGTGGTGTGTGTGTGTGTGTGTGTGTGTGTGTGTGTGTGTGTGTGTGTGTGCGTGCACGCGTGTGTCTATACCACTGATTTGGAGGAGGTAGGTCTCCAAATCAGGACAGCAGGGCCTCAGGGCAGAAGTTCATCTAGGGCATGGTCTCTGGTGTGGGGATAATGTGTAATCAGCTTAGAAAGACAGCAAGAGTCAGGTTGTGGAGGGTTTTAAATACCAAATGAAATAGTTTCTCTTTTATCCTAGATGCAATAGGAAACTGTTTAACTTTCTTGAACAGGGAGTAAAATGGTCAGGCCTGTGCTTTAGGAAAATTGATTTGCAGTGGAATGACAAGTTAATTAGGAAGCTATTTCAATAGTCCTGGAGAGAGGTGATGAGGGAATTCTAGGGTGATGGTGGTATAAATGAAGAGAAGAGGATGTATGCAAGAGATGTTAAGTAAGAATAGATGGGACTTGGCAACCTATTGGATTTGTGCGTGTATGGGGTGAGAATGAAATATGGAGGATGGACAGCAGGTTGTGAAATGGTGATATCCTTAATTGAAATAGAGAAGTCAGGAGGAGGGGTGGGTTTTGCAAAAATGATAATGAGATACGTTTTAGACACTTTGCATTTGAGATGCCTCTGGAACACCTAGATGAAAATGTCCCTGGCATTTGGATGCCTGGACTTTGAAAGACAGATTAAAGCAGACTATGGAAATTGGGGGTTCATCTGCACAGAGAAGATAGCTGAATCCAAAGAAACTAATGAGATACTGAGAGTCTGTCTAGAGAGAGAAGGGTAAACCCCTGAATAGGAGACAGGAAATTGATGATGATTCTGCAGAGGAGAATGAGAAGGAGCAATCAGAGTTATAGAAAGAAAGCCAGGACAGAACAATGTCATGAAAACTCATGGAGGAGAGAAGATCTGGAACAGGGGTGGGAACCTATGGGCTTGAGGCCACATGTAGCCTTCTAGGTCCTTGGGTGTAGCCTTTTGACTGAGTCCAAGTTTTACAGAACAAATCCTTTTCTTAAGGGGATTTATTCTGTGAAGTTTGGATTCAATCAAAGGGCCATACTTGAGGACCTGGAGGGCCACATGTGGCCTCAAGCCCACAGGTTCCCCACCTCTGATCTAGAAGAAGAGGGTTGAGCTGAAGTGTCAATTGCATCTGAAAGGTCTAAAAAGAAAAGGGCAAAGATTAAGAGTTGGAAAGGACCTTAGAGATCATTTTGTCTAACCCCCTCACTTCACAGAAGAGGAAACTGAGGTCCAAGGAGGTGAAGAGACTTGCCCAAAGTCACTCAGAACAATAAATGAAAAAGTTGTGATTTAAACAGGTCTTCAGACTCCAAATCCACTGTTCTTTCTACTGTACAACACTGTCTCTAACATGTCTATGTATATCTATATCATCTATCTCTGTATCTATATTGTCCCTATCTATGCATATATGCTATACATTTTTCATTATATTAAATCATACTTTTCAATACACACTATTAAAGGGAAGAGTTTTAAAAGATTGCAAAAATTTCTCTTCTATCTTTCCCACGGCAAGAGTACTAATACACAGATGAAGAATAGAAATATAGCTCTTGTACCAGGAACCATGTTTTCTAATTTTTGAACATTCTCACTTGGCCATAAACCAATTTCTTTTAAGCTGGACCCAAATTCTTTCAGGTCTTGTACTTGTACTAACCTGTATTGCTGACTAAAATAGTCACATAAACATGAAGGAATTTTTTTTAAATGCAGCCAGAAGCAAGTATCTAAAATTGGCCGAACATTTTTTATCTGTTAAAAAAGAAAAACACCTTAGAATGTATCACCATTCCCAGATGGTACCATGGCTATTCTGCTAAAGCCACTCTTAAGATGCTGAAATTTCTGACTCTGTCCAACAGAGGCTCTAATTAGTAAGAGGAAAACCTATAGCTGGGGCAGAGGGTTATTAAACTCATGAATCTCTTTTTCCTCCTCTATACTACTGTCAAAGAAATTGCTGTTTTAGCATCTACACTTGAGCTTTGCTTGGGGCAAGAAGAAGAATGGTGTTTTGTTCATTCATGTCTGACTCTTCATAACCCCATGGACGCTAAAACTATCCATGAGGTCTTCTTGGCAAAGATACTAGAGTGGTTTGCCATTTCCTTTTCTGGTGAATTATGACAAACAGAGGTTAAGTGACTTGCTCAGAGTCACACAGCTAGTAAGTGTCTGAGGCTGGATTTGAACTCAGCTTTTCCTGACTCCAGGCCTAGTGCTCTATTCACTGAGCCACCTACTTGCCTCAAAGAGTGGGGTAGGGAATTGTTTTTGACTGAGCCTCTCAACCCATGCCTTAGCTGAGCATGCAAGCATCTTTCCAACATTTCAAAACTTATTACAAAAGTCTTGATTTTCTTCTTTTCTTTCTCAGGAGTGAGGTAGGTGGAAAGATGAGTCCAGGATCCATGAACTATAGTCACTTAGAAGACCCCAGTAAGAAAAGCTGTATTTATTCTCAATATTAGGAAACTTCAGAGGTCAGTAAGCTATAGAGTAACTTGTAAGTTTAGGGAACTAGGAATAAAAGAACATTAGCTTGCCATCCCTAAAAACTCTGAGGAGGACCTCTTAGAAAAAGAAGGATAAACAACAACAATAACAATCTAAGGAGGTGACCACATAGGAATTAGGCCTTGTTTGCAGGGGTTATCTGACCATGCGTCTCATTTCTGTCTGCTTCAATAAAGTCAGGAGGTAGTCCTGGAACACAGTCTCATAGGAAGACCTGACACACAGTATGTTACCTCAATCAGGGAGGACGGACAGCTGAACTGCGGGATGGGAAGGCAGCCTTTGTAGCCAGTCACTATAAGAAAGGTTAGCTTTTACCCCACTCTGAGGCTGCTCGTAGGCAGCAAAGAAAGCCAAGGCTACTGGTCTAGTGTTCCCTGAATCGGCTTCTGTGAATGTGTAGCTGATTGATTAGGAAGAAGGAAAATCAAGAGAGCTTCTGGGATAAAGGAGCGTCATTCTGAGGAGTTTGGTTTATCTGAATGGTTTTATCCTATGAGAGTTTGTGTTCTTTGTATGTGTCCCTTGGAAAGTTGTGCATTGGGTTGTACTCTAAGCAGCCTGAAGATTTCTACATGGAGTATCTCAAAAGGCTGAGTGATGTCACTGTGTCACACCACTAGTGATATTTATACCTTTGATAAAACCTTCTAAGCCCATTTGCTCTCCTTTTAAATGTGCCTGTGACAGAGGTCACAACCCTGACAGAGGTTTCTTTTGTGATTCATCTGGATGGAAAACCCCCAGGAGAGAAATATCTACTATTGATTTTGTCAATTACGTGGAAAATGGGGGGAGGGGGATTTCCACAGATTGGGCCCATAGTAGGTATTAATTAATTGATTAATTGGTTTCTATTAGCAATGGAAAGAATCAAAGAATTTGAAAGTTGGAAGGGACCTTAATGACCATGTAAACCAACCTAAAACTAGAAGGAAACTCTATGATAGCATATCTAACAAGTAGTCATCCAGTCTTTCCTTGAAGGCTGCCAGAGAGTGCAAAGTCAACACTACTCAAGGCATTTTGGGACACTTCTGAGCTTTTTTTTTTTTTGATCACACCTCCCAATTTCCATGCATTGCTCCCAGATCTGCCCTTTGGAGCCAAACAAACCAATCATAATTTCTCCTCTGTATTTCTTCAAATAATTGAAGAAATTTATCATGTCTCTGAGTCTTGTTGTTGTTGTTGGTCCTTGGAAGAAGACCAATGACATTACAAGGTGATGCCTCGCCCAGCATGAATTGGATTTAAGTGAGGCAGGGCTGTGCAAAGTAGTTAACTTCATTCCCTTCTCCAGAATCATTGAAGTCCAGTGGCAAGACAAACACCAAAATGATGGGCAATAACTCAGGATACACTGGATGACTGTGAGGGACTGTCTGATGTTGGCAGCTACCAGGTGCACGCTGTGGCAAGAGTAGGGTAAGATCTGGGTATTTTGGAAGTCGAGGCAGGGGCTGTGGTAGGCGGAGTCGTGGTGAACTGGAATGGGCTGGATACGGAGAAGCCCTGAGGCAGTGGGCAGTGCTATGTGAGATAAGCTGGGTGCAAGGAAGTAGCCGGAGCTTGTGCTCCTGAGGCAAGGGGCGGTGCCACGTGGGAGTGGGACGGCAGAGGACTGAGTTCCCTTTGCTTAGTCCCCTCCCTATATGCAACGTCAACCCCAGATGCCTCCTTCCTGTGACCTTCCTGACTTCCTGGGTCCGTTTGTGTAGCACTGACCCCAGACGCCTCCTTCCTGTGTCCTTCCTGACTTCCTAGGTCACATACTCTTGTCTATGCGCCATTCCCAGATGCCTCCTCCCTGTATCCGGTCCTAGCCTCCTACGTCACTCCCTTTCCCTTGGTGTGCTAAACTCAGACAGCCTCTTCCGGTATCTGACCCTACAATCATTGGCTAGTAAGCGGGCTGGGGAGGAGGGGCTTAGAGGTACTTAAGGAACGAGTGTGGTCAGATCACGCTCTCTCTTGGCTCCTGCTCTGTTGCTCTGGCCTTGCTGCTTGGCCTTGCTGTGATGGCTTGCTGTGATGGCCTCTGAATAAAGCTCTGGTGTTGGCGCCTCCCGATGGCTCATCTCTGTGTGTTTATCCGGTTGAGGACCGAAGATTTGTGAGTGAGTATGACTCTGGCAGCCTGCTCCTTATAGGAGGAGGGTACGGCGCGGCCGGCATAAGGTCGGAGTGGCCGGTACAGATGACCTTGGCCT
The DNA here is from genome assembly GCF_900497805.2 of Vombatus ursinus. Taxonomy (NCBI): domain Eukaryota; kingdom Metazoa; phylum Chordata; class Mammalia; order Diprotodontia; family Vombatidae; genus Vombatus; species Vombatus ursinus. Next base: position 4,777,893 of record NW_020954619.1, read on the forward strand.
TTCTAAATCAAGGTCTTTCCCAGGCCTCAGTTTGTCTAGGTTAGGGTAATTGGATTGATAGATTCAATCACCCACACAATTACATCAGGTTAAAAGAAGGGCAGAAGAAATCTCCATTCCCCTAGAACAGTGCTCTTCAGGCTAAACATCTCTAGTGATTTTGACCATCCCCATGTGACTTAAGGCTCTTCATCCTACTAATTACCCTCCTTTGGCCACTCTCCAGTTTACCAATGTCCTTAAACTATGGCGCCTAGAACTGAACGCAGTACTTCAGATGAGATATGAGTGAAGAATGAGACTATCATCTCTTTATTCCCAGAAACTATCATGCCCAATTCACCTCTCCGAGACTGCCCTTGAATAGTGTTGCTGACTCATATTGAGCATGCAGTCCACTAATACACCCAGATCTTTTTCAGACAAACTGTCATCTCACCATGCCTTTTATATATTGTACTTTTGAAGCTGATTTTTTTGTGCCCAAGTTTAAGATTTTATCCCTCCCAAATTTCATTTTATTAGATTCATTTCAGTGTTCCAGCCAGTCAAGATTATTTTGCATCCTTACTATGATCTACTCTGTTAGCTTTGCCTCTCAGCTTTGAGTTATCTGCAAATTTGATGATCATGCCTTATATCTTCAAATAGTCCTTAAATCTAAGAGGAAATAAACATTTTCCTCCTCATCTCCAGAAGAATTACCTAGAATTACATCTTTAGCCTAATAAAGCTATTTTATTGAGGCTCTGACACTCACATTTCCATTACTGCAAGGAAAACCTCTTTTGGAAGCAGGTGGCCCCGTGAAAGCATTGGGGGAAACAGCAGGGACAAGGGTTCAACACCAGCTTTGGGCAATTTAAAGCTGACATCTCTCCCTTTGCACAGTCAGGGAAATGGAACTGACCTAGTTCTTTGATCCTTTCCAGCTCTGCATGGAAGCATGATTCAGATGAGGAGCGCTTTTATCAAGTCTTAATTAAACAAAATCCTCATCCCAGGGCAGCAGCTAACCAGTTATTTTCCTACAAGTCAGTACAGTAGGCCCGGTGCCCCCAGTGGGACTGCAGGGGGCATCATCTCGAAGGAGGAATCTCACTGAAGAAGAGGAAGAACAGAATGCAGAAGCGTATCTCTTATTAATGTGAGTACCTGGGAATTCTTTACTGATTGAGGATCTATTTATAGGATCATAGATGTGGAGGTGGAAGGTATCTCAGAGGCTTTCTGGTCCAAACCCCTCATTTTATGTAAGAAGAAACTGGGACCCAGGGAGGTGAACTGAGTTATCCAAAGTCATCAAGATAGAGGCAGGATTTGAACCCAGGTCTTCTCACTCCAGACCCAGTTTCCACTGTAGTAGAGGCTTTTTCCTCCACTGTACCATGCTACATTTATTTAGACAGGAACCAAATTCTTTTAGACCTTGGCCTGTGCTAACCTGTATTATGTGACTAAAACAATCATATAAATATGAAGGTTTGTAAGACCTTCTGTCTGTACCCCCACTTTGGGCACTTCTAAGACCTTAGAGTGCTATTTAACTGTTTGATGAGTGTATCTTGTGATCTGTAAGATCAAAAAGTGAAAGGAGTATTTTTGTTGTTTCTATATCTACCAGGGTCTAAGAGCTAGGCACCTAGTACACACTCAATAAACACTTAATGAATTAATTTGTCTATATTGGATTGCAGTCCCATTTGAACTTTCCTAATATCCTTTCCTCCCTCCCTTCCTTCCTACCTTCTTCCCTCTTTCCTTCCCTCCTCCATTCCTCCTTCCCTTCTTCCTTCCTTCCTTCCTTCCCACCTTTCTTTCTTCCACAAACATGGCAGTTTTCTAAGCTATCCCCAAAATCTTAGTTCAGGGCTCTTTCACTGCCCCACACTGCCTGTCTTTGTAAGGAGAACTGACCTCACAAAAAGAATAACCTATAGTAAGGAAACCTAACTATAGGAATTTTTGAAATCTGACTTCAGACCCTACCTAGGTCTCCTCTACACCAAACACAACTCAATTTAGAAAGTCAGCCAGAGTGAGGTTACTATCTTCCTTCCTGCTTCTGATTTGAACCTCAGTTAATACAAAAAGAGATTATGTAGATATTTTCCCCATTAAAATTCAGAAATGGCATTCAACTTGAAAGGAACTTGCCTCAATAGGAAAATATTGCTTTGGTTGGTTTCAGAAAGCTGTGACAAGGCTCTGTGACCTGTTCATCTTGATTAGTGAGTGATCTTGAAAATCAACATAGTCCAGCCAGACACAGCCCCCAGTCATGAGGCAGCAATATCTGCACTGTCTGTAACCAAGAATCTTAGACTGATAGTTCTAGAAAGGATTTTAGAATTCATCTAAGAAATTGTCTGTCAGTCAGTCAACAAGCATTTATTAAATGCTCACTATGTGCCTCTGTTTGGCATTTAAAGCCCTTAGTAACTTGGCTCCCTCATACCTTTCTAGACTTTTTACACCTTTTTCATACCCACATACTCTGTAGTCAAGTGACACTGGTCTCCATGCTATATGCATCAAATGAGATACTCCATCTCCCAACTCTGGGCATTTTCACTGGTTGTCCCCAATGCCTAGAATGTTCTCCCTATTTCCTTCTGTCTCCTGGCTTCCCCATCTTCCTTCAAGTCCTAGCTAAAATGCCACCTCTTACAATAAATAAAAATTTTTTTGATCTCTTTTTTCTCTGTTGATTATTTCTAATTTATCATATATAGGATAGACATATAGAAAGATATGTGTATATCTCTACCTATCTATCTATTTTGTTGTACACAATTGTTTGCATATTGTGTCTTCCATTAGACTGTTAGCTCCTTGAGGACAAGGAATGTCTGTTACCTTTCTTTATATCCTGGTACAATACAAAAAGACAAAAACAGTCAAAATTCTTCAATTTACAGTCATAAAAACTGAAGAATAGAAAGATGAAGAGATTTGTCCAAAATTACAATGACACCTCACTTCCTTAACTTCATTTTTTTCTAACAAGTAAAGTAGGGATAATCATATCTACCCTGTGTGCCTCACAAGGGTTTTGATGAGATAGCATATGCCAATGTGCTTTGCAAATTATAGAATATAGAGACCTTCTGTCTCTAGGGCCTTCCTTAGGCTCTACCTAAGCACCATGCTGTTACTTCTCTCCTGGTAGGGTAAAAAAAAGGTAGCATGAGAAACAGCTTGGCCTAATTATATAGTGTTACATTTGATCTAGGAAGACCTGGGTTAGCAAGTTATGTGCCTTTTTGAGCCTCAGTTGCTCATCTGTAAAACAAAGGGGTTGGACTTTATGGCCTCTAAAGTCCCTTCTAACTCTAAATTTATGAGCCTCTAAGGGGCACCTATGACATATTAGGAATGTGGCCTTTTCCCCCTTAACTCAAATTTGAATCAATCTACCTTTGAGCTTGGTCTTTGGGTTAAACCTAATTAATAGGGTAGTAGTTGTCTAACTTTTATTAAACTGACTACAAAGCAATGTGCTTTAATATCTTTGCTCAAAGTTAGATCCCCCTTCACTGTCTTCACTCCTGGGTACCTAGCAGTGTCAGACCCATCCCTTGGCAATCTTATAACTTCAGGAAATGGAAAGAACATCTCTATGGAAAAGGCCAGGAACCCTCTGATCCACAAGCCTCTACTAAAAGCTTGCCTTTCTGCAGTTACAGTTTTTTACAGCCAGGAAGATGCATCTCAAGAGAACAGGGAATTGAGAGGACCTCCTGCCAACTCTACCAATCTGCATTCTGTCTTTCCACTGCATGCTACAGGAGGTGAAAGGTTAAGAGGTTTGCCCTGTATAACCACAGTAGTTGGAAGATCATAGGCTTAATTGCTCAAGGGCTTGGGCTGGAAAACTGACGAGATTAACCTTGATCCTTTCCTGGGAGTGCCTAAGCTTTCAGAGTTTTGATTAAGATACAGAATGTTGAGAGTTACTATTCTGCACTCTTGCATTCCAAACCCTAAACCAGGAAATATCAATGTAAGCAAAGACTATAAAAAGCATCTGAAGGTGGTGGTGACATCATTGCTGGGGGATAGAATTGGCAGTGCTGGAAAAGGTACCATCTTGCCTGGCCAACCCTAAACTCTATCCTTAAAAGGAGAGTACAAGGTAATGGTGCCATCTCCATCTTTCAAATATATGCCACAATATATGAGTATTTTGCTGAAATTTGAGTTACCCTATGTCCCTGAACTCATGGATGTTATAGGGTTGGCCATAAATATTCTATGAGCTGGTGGCAGCAGTGTAAAGGAAATGGTATGGCATAGTAGAAAGAATACTGGATTTAGAGTCAAAGATCTCTGATAGAATCCTGACTGTCATTTACTATCTTTATATACTATCTCTATGACTCTTGAGCAAGTCATTATGCCCATTTGTTCCTGAGTTTTCTTATCTGTAAAATTTGAACTAGATGATTTATTAGGAACTTTTTGGCTTTAAATCTGTGATCCTATGACACTTAGCTACTCTGCACTCAATCTCAGAGACTCTTTTGTTCATACTACCTAAATATGGGTAACTCCCAGGTTTTTATATCCAGCCCTGAACCCTGAACCTTTCCTCAACCCTTTTCCTCTCTCCCCTTCTTACAGGATGTCTCCACCTAGTTGTCCTGAAACTGAACTTAAATTCCATTTTAAAACTGAACTTACTGACTTCCTACCAAACAGGAAAGGAATTAGACCAGTCATTTCATTGGTATTGGGAACTCCTGGGTTAGGACTCTCCCTCTACCAAAGCAGATGGGCACCTTCTGTGCAATTTATAGTCTTACAGAGTTGCTTAGAGGGGTTAAATGACTTGCTCAAGGTCACACCCCAGTATATGTAAAGGTGAAATTTGAATCCCAATATGTGGGAACAATGAGTCCCTTTGAGTGGTTGCATTATTTGAATTCACACTGCATATTTCCATTGGGCTAAAAACCAATTACTGTATTTTATATAATTATAACCTTCAAATAGTGTGAATTCAAATACATATGACCACTTCCGAGTGACATCATGAGTATCAATATCTTAACTCACTAGTGTTGTGACCTAGAAGGCATTTTCCTCTTTTTAAATTCTCTCCCCCAAACTTCCCCCCAAGTCCACTCCTCCATTAATTCAACAAGAAGTCCTATCAATTCTTTCCTCATGGTGTTTTCTGGATCTATTCATTTTTTTACCATTTCCATCAACATCATCTTAGACCAGGCCGAACTCATTTAATCTTGTAGTAACAAAGATGTCACACAATCTTTATATGGAGAGACATAGGGATGTAACTTATTATGAAGGTGACCAACCTATAAAAAAATATTGCAGTCAAGATCATTCAGAATACAAATTTAGCAAAAGAAACTTAAAATGAGACCCCATAATGATAATAACTCTCTCTCTCTCTCTTTCTCTTTCTCAATCTCTTTCCCTCTCTTTTCAGCATCAGAAAGAGCACTAAAGTGAATTCACTTTGGAAAATAAATCATATCTGGTTTTTGCCAATGGGAAAAGGACTAGATTTGAAGTCAGAAGACCTGGGTTAAAGTCCCAGCTTTGCTATTTATTAGCTGTGTGATGTTAAGTACTTCTCTGGACCTCAGTTTCCTCATTTACAAAATCAAGAGACTGGATTGTTGTTGAGTCATTTTTCAGTCTTGCCTGATTCTTCATGACCCTATTTGGGGTTTTCTTGGCAAAGATACTGGAGTAGTTTGCCATTTCCTTCTCCAGCTCATTTTATAGATGAGGAACCGAGGTCAACAGGGGTAAGTGACTTGCCCATGGTCACACAGATAGTAAGTATCTGAGTCTGGATTTGAACTCATAAAGATGAGTTTTCCTGACTCCAGACCCAGTACTCTATCTACCGTGCCACCATTAGATTATCTCTAAAGTCCTTTGCACTCTAAATCAAATGTCCTATATTATACTGATTTGATATCTCTACTGAGGAAGAGAAAGGAACAAGCATTTATATAGAGCCTACTATGTGCCAGGCATGTGCTGAGTGATTTTACAAATTACCTCATTTGACCCTTACAACAAGGTACTATCATTTTCCCCATTTTGCAGGTGAGGAAACTGAGGCAAATAGAAGTTAAGTGACTTGCCAAGGGTCTGCTATTACCTGTCTGAGTCCAAATTTGAACTCAGGTCTTCCTGACTTCAGGCCCAGAGCTCTATCCATTGTATTACCATTACTATGAGGAATCTGCCTTGTTTTGATACTTAAATAGGCAGCTGTCTAAAGCCAGGACATGGTCTCAAGAAGAATGTAAGCTACTTGAGGGAAGGGATAATTTCAATGTTACTCTTGTATCCCTAGCACCCATCACAGTGCCTTGCTCATATTAGTTACTTAATAAATGTTTGTTTAAATTGAAGGTATGAGTGCAGTTTATTCAGATGCCAAGAGTTCCTTTCTCTTCTCTCTGTACAAGAGGATACCTCATCCCCAGGGAGATTAAGTATTAAAGTAGAAGATGAACAGATGGTATCAAATGGCCATTTTCTCTGATGTTTGAGGATATTGTTAAGGAGCTGCTGATCTACATGCTCCAAGAAAGTTTCCTATTTTCAATTGTTGTGGAATCCTATTTCCTATCTGTAAAATAGAAACAATAAGATTTGTGGTAGTATGGAGCATGGCATTAAGTGATAGTCTTCCTCTCCCTCTGGCCTGGGGTTGGCTTGTTCACCCGACCTGCGCCCATGCTGGCAAGTCAGAATGGTCCCCTGAAGGGCTACAACTTACTCTCATTGCCCTAAGGGTAACTGATGGGAGAGAAGACATGTCTACCCCTCATGAGTGAGGTTGAGTTCCCACTCATGTGTTTCCCATTTGAACAAATTAGCCAAGATGATATCATTTACTATTAATCATGAAACATTTAAAAATAGAAGGCAAAGTGATAACAATCATAACTGACAGAAACCCAGCAGTGAGGCACATGAATAGTGAAACCTATGTTCCCTGGGGCAACTCACAATTCTGGATTGCAGTCCTTGATCTTCTTGGTCTAATTAAGGAACTGTCTATACCATGTGTTACTGTTGAGTAGGACTGTTCCTCTTCTAGGCCTCCCCTTTTTTTTGTTTTCTGGGGGTAGGGAATTATACAATAAAGATGATTAAATTCTTAAACCCCTATGTTTCAGCAATTTGGCAACTAGGTTTGTACCCCAAAGAAGTCAAAGGAAAAAAAAGTCCTATACATACCAAAAGATTCATAGTAATAAATTTTGTGGTTACCCCAAACTGGCAACAAAATGGATGCCTCTCAATTAGGGAATGGTTCAATAAATTGTGATACTGTTGAATAAATTGTGTACAATGATATACTTCATCCCTAAGGAGATTAAGTATTAAAGAGTCAAGTGAACAGATGGAGTTAAATGCCTGTTTTCTCTGATGTTTGAGGATATTGAGAAGGAGCAGCTGATCCTGCTAGGGTGTATCAGGACAAATATTAAAAAAAATTTTTTTCCCATTCAGATTATTACATCAAAAAATATATACATGCGTCATGTATATAATTGGGAGACATGCCCAGATCCAGAGGGCTGGGGAACTTCCCATGGAATGGGGCAAATCCTCTGGCCCATTTCTGTGGAACAAGTGCTCTGTCCCTCCTTGTAAAGGGATATTGGTCATGTTCTGGAGTAACACAACATTTCCTTATTGGTCCACAGGAATGGGGGTTATTCCAAAAAGGATTGGCCATTTAATATAATAGGGAATAGACTCTTGTGGAGGAAAGTGTCTCCTTGTTAGGTTAAAAGGATTGTAGAGAGAGGCCCAACCTCTCTTTTGAGGACTTCACTTTGTGACTCTTTCTTGGAATCAGGGGTGGGGGGAGGGAGGAGGAGAGAATTCTTTCACCCACCCAGCAGCAATGATGACAATAATCAAATGGCAATGAGAACATATGTTTGCCTAAGAAACAATAATATTTGTGGTAGCATGAGTAGCATTACACAACACAAAAAGTCAGTGGGTGCCTCTTCTGTTTTTTGTTTCTTTCTCTGAGCATAATTTATAGAATTCCTGGGTTTCTAAGTTAGGATGACTAGCCAGCAGGAACTGATTTCTGCAATCACACCAATTCTCTGAGGACAGAATGACTACAAGCCAGATCATTCTGAACACAGAAGGACTAAAGAATCATTATTGACTGGAAAGAGGATCTGGACTTTGTGAGCTGCTTAGAGAGTATAGCTCTTAGCAAAGGTGATATATTGTTCGAAAGCCTCACAAAATTGCCTTTTGTTCCTAGGAGAGTATAATAGGTGTGATAGCTCATTGTTTAATATTTTAAATACAGGGTATTCCAAAAGTCTCAGTGCAATTTTAAGCTATTAAAAGGCTATTATTTGTTACTGTAAACTTATAAGTGTTTTGTTGTTTAAATTTTCTTTTGTAGTACAGGAAAAAATAGCTGTCCCATATCTTACATACACAGTATTTTGCACATTGAGTACCTTTTCTAGAAGGAACCCAGTTAATACCTTCTGGGGAGCCTCTTAGATATAAGAGCTTTGTTTTAGATATTTTCCCTGGAGTTCTGCTCTAGGATGAAGGCATAACAAACCAGAGAATGAGAGAAGCTGAATCCCCTTGGTTTTAGGGGTCAGATCACCCCAAGCTGAATCTAGGATCTGTGTGAATCAGCATAGGAGCCTTTGTAGGAAAGGACTCCTGTGGACCACAAGTCCAAAATGTAATGAACTACTGTTCTTCTATAAGAAAGGACAAATCGGAGGAATTCAGAGAAGCATGAGAGGTCATATGAACTAAGAAAGTACAGTAAGTAGTACCAGGAGAATGGTACATTTAATGACCATAGTCATGTAATTGAAAATAATATAGATGACCTCAGAAAAATGAAATGAATAATGTTGAATGCAGGGGTCAGTTGACTATAGATCTGCAATATGGAACACATGGACACACATAGTTGCTATACTAGTTGATTTCACTTGAGTGTTTTTCTTTATTACAAGAGAAGTGGAGGAACAAAAGCTGAGGAATGGAGGAAGGGTACATAGAAAAATGATTGTGATATAAAAGCAAAAATACATTAATCAAATTTATTATTGTTAGTTTTCAAAAGAACCAAAGGCCTGAGGGGCAAGGAGCTGAGCCCCTATCATAGTCTTGGGAGGGTAGGAGCATAGTGTGCCAGTCAGAGAAACAAGATGGAGGAGACTCCTCCATCTTCCATCAATTCTCTAGCATACCACACTCAATAATAGTCTTCTTGGCTCATACTTTTATTATTATCCTTTTAAAAACATTCTCCAAGCCAACAATCTTCTCTTCCGTATCTAAAAAAATTTCCATGACACATTTTAGTCTCCAAAAGGTACATTTTCCTGGAAAGCTTGAACAAAATCTGTTCAGTGTTTTTTTTTTTTAATAGTACAAGGGGAAATACACACACACACACACACACACACACACACATACACATGCACACACAGACTTTTCAAAGTAGAATAAAATGTAAGTTATAAATTCAGAGAACACAAAAAGCATTTGGGTTTCAAGTGTGCAACTTATATTCTCACAAAGGACAACTTTGCAGGCTTATTACAGTGGAGATAATGTATTCATTAACTTATAAGCAATTTAAAAATGGGTTTCTGCATTTGTACATTCCTATATTAAAAATACTATTATTAGAGGGATTTAATTTGATTTTTTTCTCCTATATGGTAACTACTGTTTGATTACTCCATAATGGTGACTTTATGCTACCATGTCAGTAGAGAATGTATTTGGTTAGGGGTTGTCTCCTTTTGGCCTCTACTTATAGGTTTAAATCTTTACAGGTTTAAAAAAAATGAGTTAATTAAATGCAAAATAGTCCATTAATGCAATGTTGATTAAATGTAAAAATATAACTCATGAAATTCACATCTTATTGTCTCACTGCAGTATTAATCCACCCACATTTAACATATGTAATATTTATTTCTCAATTTGGTGCTGGTATTATGCCCTTAATATACATTATGCACATAAAAATGTGGCGGAGTTCATATTATAGTATCGGGAAAACCTTCACTTTTTCACATCTCAAAACTACAGTGTGAACAAGCTTCCGACATTAATGGAGGACTCAAGGAGCGTATTTTTATTTGAAAGAAAAAAAGCAAAGACCCGGAGAGCTGGAGAAATACTTGGAGAACACATAAAACCTCAGGGTGGGCAGGGATGTCAGAGGCTCTAACCAGGACCTTACCAACAATCCATTCTACAACATAATCAACCAGAGGTCATTTAGACCTTGGCTTGAAGACCTCAAGAAAGGTCCTAGAGCAGTGCATACATACTCTAATGTGCCACTACTCCAACATCTCTGTATTTTCATAGCTGTTAGGATTTGTTGTGATTATGTCCATCACAACCTATCCATGCAAGTTTCCTTCCCATCCCATGTAGCTCTCATCTACTAGGCTTCTTTGGTCCCTTTTAGCTTTTTCAATCTATGATACTATGACCTTTGGAGGTAGCCCATTTCATTCTCCATAGAGCTGGCACCTACCATAATCTCTTTCACCTAGTAGGTGCCTTCTACATCTTTGTTATTTTGATTTATGTGAACCATACAACATGCCAGAATTGTGGGCTGGGTTTAAATTCTGTTTTAAAAGATTTAACAAAGAGTTTCTTTTTAGCCATGTTCTCCAGAAACACCCTCAGAGGTACCATAGGGGCTTTCCTTTCTTTTTCTTTTTTTTTTTTTAAATCCCCTTCCTCCTTCCAAGATCATGGGGATCCTTGTGTGGTAGTTGATACTAACTTCTTAGAGAAAAATCTACTTATAAATAACTATCCTTTTTTCCTATTGGCAATCGGTGCTATGGAAGGATTGTCTTCATAAATCAAATATCACATTCAAGTATAGACTTGAATCCATCAGCCAAGTAGTCTACTGGTTGCCAGCTGACTGATTTTTTCTCCTTCTCTCACATCCCTTCTGGGATTCTCTTCCTTTTGACTGTCAGCAATGGCTGGCAATTCAGAATAGAGAGTGAAATGGAAAGGTTTATCTTAGTCTGAAGCAAAAGGGAAAATTATAGGAAGGCAGAACGGAAGGCTCTCATTAGAATTTGGCAAGGATAGAGGGATGAGAGCCCCTACCCTAGGGAAGCCCATCATAGGATCTTAATTTTTAGAGGGATGCAGGCAGGTAAAGAGAGCATGAAATAACTTCCAATCTATATCTATATAGAGGTAGAAAAGACTGTGCTGGAGTTATTAGACTGGTGTGGAGGACTAATATCTATGAAGTCAAATATAGTCTACATAAAGTGAAAACTCCTGGCTTTTGAGGCTAAAAAAAAGGGTACATACTATCTTATTCGCTCTATGTAAAAGCATAATTACTGTTGCTTTTTAACATTCACTATATATTTATAGTTTGCCAGGTAGTGTCCAGAAGGGATAGCATGGAAACGCAAAAAAGCGATGTGCACTAGAGACATGGGAAATGCCCTACTTTTGTTAATATGATTAATGTTAAAAATATTAGCTGTAATGGGGATAAGTTAGAAGCCTTCACAATACAATCAGGCGTGAAGCAAAGATGCCCATTATCACCTCTATTATTCAATACTGTACTAGAAATGTTAGTTATAACAATATGAGAAGAAAAAGAAAGTGAATGAATTAGAACAGGCAATGAGGAAACAAAACTATCACTCTTTGCAGATGATATGATATTACACTTAGAGAATCCTAGAAAATCAACTAAAAACTACTTGAAATTATTAACAACTTTAGCAAAGTTGCAGGATACAAAATAAACCTACATAAATCATCAGCACTTCTATATATTACCAACAAAGTCCAGCAGCAAGAGATAGAGAAAATCCATTTAAATAACCATAGGCAATATAAAATTCTTGGGAGTCTACCCGCCAAGACAAACCCAGGAACTATATGAACACAATTATAAAATTCTTTTCATACAAATAAAGTCAAATCTAAACAACTGGAAAATATTAATTAGTCATGGGTAGGCCAAGCCAACATAATAAATGATAATTCTACCTAAAGTAATCTATCTATTCAGTGACATGTCAATCAAACTATCAAAAATTATTTTATAGAGCTAGAAAAATAATAACAAAATTCATCTGGAAGAACAGAAGGTCAACTATATCAAGGTAATCAATGAAAAAAAATGTGAAAGAATGCAGTCTAGCTGTACCAGATCTCAAACTGTAATTATCAAAACAATCTGGTACTAGCTAAGAAGTAAAGTGGTGGATAAGTGGAATAGATTAGGTACAAATTACATTGTAGTAAATGACCATAGTAATCTAGTATATGATAAAACTAAAGATCCAAGCTTTTGGAACAAAAACTCATTATTTCACAAAAATGGCTGGGAAAACTGGAAAACAGTATGGCAGAAACTAGATATAGACCAACATCTCACACCATATACCAAGAAAGGTCAAAATGAATTCATGATTTACACATAAGGGGTGATACCACAAGCAAATTAGGGGAGCATGGAATAGTTTATCTGTCAGATCTATGGATAAGGGAAGAATTGATGACCAAACAAGAGATAGAGAACATTGCAAAATGTAAAGTAGATAATTTTGATTACATAAAATTAAAAAATTTTTACATAAAACCAATGCAATGAAAATTATAAGGAAAATAGAAAACTGGGGAAAAATTTTATAAGAAGTATCTCTACTAAAGGCCTCATTTCTCAACTATATAGAGAATTGAGTAAAATTTGTAAAAATACAAGTTGTTCCCCAATTGATAAACGGTCTAAGGATATGAACAGGCAGTTCTCAGATAAAGAAATCAAAGCTATCTTTTTTTTTTCACTTTCATTCTTTTTCTTTTATTCTCATATTCTTGTACAAAATGACTAATATGGAAATGTTTTACATGATTGCACATGTATAACCTATATCTGATTGCTTACTATCTCAGGGAAAGGGTAGGGTAGGGAGGGAGGGATAGAATTTAGAACTCAAAATTTAAAAAAAACCCAAGTGTTAAAAAATGTTTTAACATGTAATTGGGGGAAAATAAAATATATTAAAATATTAGCAAATACTTATCAACTACCAGCAGGCAGCTACATTGCTGGAATTATAGACTAATCTGTAGCTCAAAAGGGTTGCAATGCAAATTTGAGTACTGCTAACTTTCTATTTCTGAGTTACTAGCAAGGTACAATCCTAGAGAAAATAAAAAATTAATTATTTGTTATTTTGGAATTTGTTTTGTAGTAACACTTGAACATAGATATTTCTGGTTTAAGAGAATTTCTAACAATTGAAAGAAAATAATGAGAACATAATATAATAGTTTCTAGCTACCCAGCTTTGATGCTATGCTCTTTGTTCAACTTTTTCCCTACTTTCCACTCCATGTAAGCAACTCTTAGATTGATAAATTGGTAAATAAATTGGTAAATCTAACTCTTAGATTGATGTAAAGAACTAGTCACAAGCAATATTAGGCTATCACTGTAAACTCATTCCTTCTCTGGGAGTTGAGAACAAGTTTTAGTTAGTTTTTTTTTAAATTTTATGGAATAAAACAAACATTTCCATAACATAATATAATAAAAAGATGATTGTATATGAAACTGCAAATCCGTTATGTACAATTGGCAATTCCCTCTAAATATACAACTAAGTTACCATGTAAATTTCTTTTTTTTCCCTTTTTTTTTCCCGTTATCCCCCTTTCCCCTCCAAGGTGGCTACCATTAGACACAAATAGGCATATCTACATTAAATCATTCTATACATACTTCTATTTATTAGTTCTTTCTTTGGTTGTAAATAGCATTTTTCTTCATATGTCCTTTACAGTTAATTTGGGTATTTATAATAGTCTAAATGACTTATTCTCTCAAAGTCATTCTTTTGCACTAGAAGTATTACCTTGATCTGCTCTCAATGAATTTCACAAAAGCCCTGAGAGATGTGTAGGTGGTAAGTATCCTCATCCTTGCTTATAAATGGCATACACACCTAAACCCTTCAAGACATTGGAAAAGTATGCCATGGATTGCCAAGCCTTTAGCCCATTCAGGTGAGGTGACAGGAAGCACCAGAGAGATATTGCTTAAACTCTTCTTAAGGAAGACTGGGATTTGTCATTTTACCTTCTTGCCACAAGTCAGGATTAGCTTCAGGGTTTCTCAGGCCCATACAATAACTTTAGAAGATTTATGGGGACACATTCAATTGTAGGGAACCCTTCTTTAAAAACCCAGTTGAAATCAACCAGCCTCTTGTTTAATGGAAAGTCCACTAGACTGGGGATTTGCTAGACCTGTTCCTGGAACATAGTAATCACTTAATAAGTGATTAATTGACTGATTGATCTCAGATTTGGAAGGTTCCTTTGATGTCATCTAGTCCAGTCCATAGATGAACAAGAATACCCTCTACTCCACAATGGCATCACATATGACTAAGAAGTCCTGTGTATTAACATTTCTCTTGTTATTTGTGTCCATTACCAATTATGCTCTTGCTTCATTTCCTGTTTTATTTGTCAGCTTAGTATAAACAACAGCAATAACGCAAAATTGAATGCACAAGTACCAAATAAGGGTAGCATGGGTAGACACTCTCTCTCTCTCTCTCTCTCTCTCTCTCTCTCTCTCTCTCTCTCTCAGCAGGATATAAATTCACTATGAGTCAACAGTGTGACATTGCTGCCAAAAAAAGCTTACTTAATCTTATGTTGTATTAGGAAAGGAACAGCATCTATAATGAGATGAATTGTTATTTTCCTATGTTCTGCTCTGGTCAAACCACATTTGGAGTATTTATTGTGTTCAGTTCCATGTGTCACTATTCAAGAAGGATACAGATTAACCAATTCATCCAGAGGAAGGCTGTTAGGAGGGTGCTTGCTTAGCCATACTTTGCAATATCTTAATTACTAATGACTCATGGTTACCTTTTGGCTGTCTGGAATGAAGGGCACAATAAATCACCCCTCCCTTCCTTAGCTCTAGTCAGACTACCTGGCCTCAGTTATCAGGACAGAGGGCTCTAAAGATGGGATACCTGGACTGAGGAGGCAGCTTTTTGTTGTTAACAGAGCAGTCCCTCCTTGATTCAAAACTAACTTGAACCTTGAAAAGAGGGGCTACGTCCACAAGCACTGAGCTTGTGATGCAGAGATGATGCTATTGTCCTCCATTCTCTGGAGCTAGGGATCAGACATTTATTCTGTTGGGAAAGATTAGGAGGCAGGAGTACTATTTCCAACTCTTCCACTAGCAAGTTATGCATGGGTAAATCACTTCACCTCTTTAGGACTAAATTTCCTCATTTATCCAATGGAGCATTTGGACTAGGCAAGGGCCAGTATCTCTTATGGCTCTCAAATTTTATGATTTCTATCCAAAACTGTAGCACATTGGGCTAGCAGAGTGCCGACGGATAGGACTAACTTGTGACTTGGTGTTAGACAAGGCATCTTCAAGGTGAAAGGTTCCTGGGTCAGGTCATTGTTAGGCTAAGTGGGACCCATCTGTTAGGAGATAAATAGCTTCAAAAGCAGACATAGTGATAATTGCCAAAATTCTATATTTACAGAAAACTGGCACTTAGTAAATATCAAGCTGTGCTATTTACGTAGCTGCCTCTCTTCACTATATGTGGAGATTCTGTAATTATCACTAGAGCTATTCAAAGGGTTCTGGAATCTCAGACAAGGGTGGAGATGAAGTTGACTGAGTCCCCCTACATGAAAAACCTGTCATTGGCTGATGGAGAGACAGGGCCAGCTCAGAGGCCCCGATGTTAGCAAAGAGAAGAGGAAAGCATCCAATCCAGAACCAATTCTTGGTGGGTCAGTGAACACAGTTTGGCCACGAAAGATTTAATTCAATAAACATTTACAAAGTATCTCCTATCTGTATACCAAGTGTGCCAGGAACAAAAGGAGATAGAATGATAAAAAAGGTGATCCTTTCCCTCACTGAGTTTACACTCTAGTCAGGGGGTATGATTCTGCCACAATTATGATAAAAAAGGTAATATGACAAATGCCAGTAAAGAAGTCCAAAAAGAATACTATTTGAGAAGTGAGAATCCATAAGTAGCAAACAAGTTGAGTTTGAAAAATGGGTAAGATTTCAAATAGAAAATATGGCAGTGGGAAATCATGGGGAATAGTGTTAATTAAAGATTCAGAGACAAGAAAGCATGGGAAGACCACAGAGGGACTCTGAATTAACCCAGCTGGTTGTCTAGAGCTAAAATAAGTTGGGTGTTTGTCATCTCATCACTTCCTTTTGTTGTTAGGAGACCACAAGAACATTATTTCTGTAGCCCTCTGCAATCTTAGGAGCAAGACTGGGCATGGCCCAGATCTAAAGGGAGGCCGTTGAGACATGAAGAGGCTAGGACATGACAAACCAAGGTCTGGCTTCCTACTCTGAGCTCTGTGTTTAATAGAATCACCCAATCTCTGGAGGGACCTCAGGAGCCACTGACACTAGCTATGTGACTGGCCAGGTCACTTAACCTTGGTCTGCCTCACAACAGGATAATATATCAAAGAGTTATTGTGAGGACCAAATGAGACAGTATTTGTAAAGTGCTTAGCGCAGTGTAGGAGCTTAATAAATGCTGGTTCCCTTCCATCTCATCCAGTTCAACCTAGACATGAAAAAGAATCAACCCCCTCTATCACATACCTAACAAGAGGCCACCCAGCCTCTTGAAGACCTCCAAAGCAGCAGGGCAAATCATCTCTCCAAGTAAACCAATCCTTTTGGATGGTGTTGCTTTTTAGGAAATTTTTCTTTTCATCCAAATCTAAATCTGTTTCTTTCATATTTTTCCCATTACTCTTAGCTCTGTCTTCTGAATCTCTCTCCTGTGAAAGCCCTTCAGATATCTGAAGACAGTCATGTAAGGCAGAAGGTTAGAGTGATTGGTGTCAACTTGGTTGAATAAATATGTGGGTTTACATTCCACTTTGAATACCCACTAGCTATTGTCTACCAATCAAGTAATCAATAAACATGTATTAAGTATCTAATATGCCCCAGGTACTGTGCTAAGTGCTGGGGTTACAAAGGAAGACAAAAGATACTCCCTGACCTCAAACTAATTGTCAGGTGGAAGAATGGTTAGATCTGTTCTGTTTGACCCCAGATGGCAAAACTAGCAGCAATGAGTGGGAGCTATAAAGAAAAAAAAAAAAAACTTAAGTTCCATGTAAGGAAGAAATTCCTAACAATTGGAGCTATGCTAAAGGAGAAGGTGTTAACCTTGGGCTGTTCACCCTCACCCTAAGTTGGATGACCACTGGTTGATAAGATTCCTTCTGAGCATAGTTTAGATTAAATGATCTCAGAGACTGCTTCCAATTCTGAAATTCTGTCATTCTTCTTAGAGTCACAGAAAGGTTAGGGACCTGAGAAATTATCTAACTCGACTCTCCAGTTTTACAGATGAGAAAAAAGCCCTAGGCTGAGAGAGGTGAGGTGATTTTGCTCCAAGTTACCCAACAGACAACCAGGATTGGCCACCGTGTTTCCTGATTGTCGGCTCAGTGCTTCACTCACTCCTCCAGGCTGTTTCCCCTTTCCCACAACCGACACTACTTCTCTAGCACTTAAAGACCACAAAAAAGCCAACATCATCACCTTCATTTAAAAACAAGGGAACTGAAGTTGGAAAATTACTTTTCCTGGGCCATGTCTCTAGAAAGTGTCACAGCCAGCCCTTGAACCTTCTGATTCCAAATCAAATATTCTTCCCAATGTACATTACTGCTTCTTTTCAACACACTGCCTCTATAGTAGGGCAGGGATTAGGCACTGGGCTAAATTTCATCACCAGTTTAGGATGTTATGCTGGAATGTGAATACTCCTCTCTGGATCCTAATTCCAGTGCCTTCCCTCTGTAAACTAGTTCCTATTTATCCTATATATAGTTTGCTTTGTATAGATTTGTTTGCATGTTGTTTCCCCCATTTGACTGTAAGCTCCTTGAGGGCAGGGACTGTCCTTTGCCTCTTTTTCTATCCCTGGTACTTAGCACAGTGCCTGGCGCATGTTGTTGTTCAGTCATTTTCCAGTCGTGTCTGATTCTGTGTTACCCTGCTTTGGGGGTTTCTTAGCAAAGCTACTGGAGTGGTTTGCCATTTCCTTCTTCAGTTCATTTTACAGTTGAGGAAATTGAGGCAAACAGGGTGATGTGACTTGGACAAGGTCACACAGCTAGTAAGTGTCTGAGGCCAGATTTGAATTCAGGAAGATGAGTCCCCAATTCCAGGCTTGGCGCTCGATCCACTGTGACGCTTATCTGCCATGGCACAGAGCAGGTGCTTAATAAATGTTTAATGATTGATTGATTTGGATTCCATCATCCCTTGACACTGCAACATTGACCAACCAATCTCAGGTGTTTTCAGTGCTTTTCTGGGAGAGGCAATAGAAGCAGGGAGCATCTTTGTGTAAATAGGCCTAATGCCTCTGTTCTTTCCTTGCACAGCCACACAATGGAGAGAGAGGTACTCTGCAGCCCTCTATTGATCAGCAGACATTTAAACCAGCATGTCCAATCTGCTGATGTCTGGAGCATCTGCACTTATCCCTGGCTCCTTATTTAAAGATATATATTAGAAAACCATTGATATCTCTGTTCAAGTCACAAAAAGCTTCATGCCCCTTCTTCCCCTACTGTGTCACTATGCCAACACCAACATGAAGTCAACAGATCATTTATAGAGAAGATGTTTTACTTTCTTTCCAACATTAAACTTGGTACAGGCTATTTTACAACTGTATTACATTTTTTAATCATCCTGGGCTTTTTCCTAGTTCTTCAAGATGTTTCCCTATGCCACTACCTGATTCACATCTTTGTTATACAAAAGAAGCAAGGAAATTCAATTTTGTCACATTCAGTGCTGATTTTTGATATGATTTTTTCTCCCCCAAAAAAGAGAAAGAAAACGGAGATTTCCATGCAGCAAGGATCCATGCTTATGTCTGTGTGCACCCACGGAAGGGAGAATGTTAATTTCAAGTAGTACAATAACATGGCAGCATTAGGGCCAAGAAGACATACCCAGAGTAAAAACACTCTCTCTCTATGTGTATGTACACATATATGTATGTATATGTATATATGGCAAAATATACATATATGTATATATGGAATTCCATATATATGTAATTTTGCCATTTCCACAAATATATGTCATATTCTGCATCTTGAATCCATTATATCTCTGTCAAGAAGTGGACAGCATGTTTC
Source organism: Vombatus ursinus (assembly GCF_900497805.2). Taxonomy (NCBI): domain Eukaryota; kingdom Metazoa; phylum Chordata; class Mammalia; order Diprotodontia; family Vombatidae; genus Vombatus; species Vombatus ursinus. The sequence goes on from NW_020954619.1 coordinate 4,797,201, forward strand.
ATTATTTCTTCTTATGATACGTGATCATTTAATTGATCAGCTTTCTTAAGTCTTTCAGAATTGTTTTCCTTTACAATGTTGTTATTGTATAGACAGTTCTCCTGGTTCGGTTAAATTAATTCTGCATCAGTTTATACAAATCTCAAGTTTCTCTGAAATTGTCCCTTTCATCAATTCTCATAGCCTAATAATATTACATTCTTGTGCCATATTTGTTTACTCATTCCCCAATGAATGGGCATCCCCTTTGTTTCTACTTCTTGGCTATAACCAAAAAGAGATGCTATAAATATTTCTGTACATATGTGTTCTTTTTTCTCTTTCTTTGATCTCTTTGGGGCATGGGCCCAATAGTGGCATTACTGGGTTACTATGTATCCTTTAATGACTTTTTGGGGATAATTTCAAATTACTTTCCAGAATGTCTGCTCTCAGATGTACTAACAGATACCTACCTGCCTATCTTCCCATAGGTCCTCCAACATTTGCTGCTTTCCATTTTTGTCACCTTTACCTATCTGATAGAGTGAGGTAGAACCTCAGTTATTTTAATTTGCATTTCTCTAATCGATGGTGTTTTGGAGAATTTTTTTTCATACGGATGTTTATTGACTATATTTCTTCCTCTGACAATAGTTGTTTACATCCTTTGAACTTTTACCTACTGGGGAATGACTGTCATCCTTATGTATTTGTGTTTTAGTCTTTTTTCGGTCATGTCCAACTCCTCATAACTCCATTTGGGATTTTCTTGGCAAAGATACTGGAGTGGTTTGTCATTTCCTTCTCCAGCTCATTTAACAGATTAGGAATCTGTGGCAAATAAGGTTAAGTAACTTGCCCAGGGTCACCCAGCTAGTAAGTATCTGAGGTCAGATTTGAACTCAGGAAAAGAAGTCTTCCTGACTCCAAGTCTGATACTCTATTTACTGTGTCACCTAGCTGTCCTATATATTTGTATGAATATTTTATATAGTTTACTTATCAGACCTTTATCAGAAATACTAGGCTTAGATTCTTATAATCTAGCCAATAGCTCACTAACATTCAGACTCTTTAAAAGTCTGCCCAATACGACAGATGTTCTAATAAGCCTTGTCTTTGGCTGAAAGAAGGCTTGGTTCGAATTCTTTCGGGCAGGACTCGCACATCGTGATTTTGGGGTCCCAGTACTCCTAAACCCCTAAACTTCAACATTTTGGTGGCCTGTATAGGGAACTGCCAAACCCCAAGTTCTTCTCCAGCCAAGGTCGGAAAGTATGTAAGTCTTCCCTGCCCCTCCTTTCTTGCTCTGCAGTTGGGGTTGCTCTCCATGCTCTTTTGGGGCAGTTACGAGGCTGTCTCGCACTTGGGCTAACACTCTCAGGCTCTTGGTCCACTGGGTCAGTTTGAGGCCAAGGACCTGGGTACACCTTCCGCAGCATAGAGGACAAGGATGGACGCCCTATCTGGAAGTATGTGCCCAATTCTGTCAATTCTCTTGGCGCTAGGAAATTGGTAAAAACTGCGGTTGCTTTTTGGTTCCCTGAGGCTTACTTACTCTCTTCCCTCTACACCCCTGAATTCTCCTTCATGGAGGTTACAGGGAAAAATTAGAACAGCTAAAAATATCTTGGCAGATTCTGGAGGTTTTGTGATTGATCATTAAGGAGTTTGGAACTTCTCCTTACAGCCCTGGTCACTCTTTTCTCCCACTCCCTTCCCTTGAGTCAAGAGGGTATCTGTTAACCCCTGTCATAGGAGAAGAGAGTTTCACCCTTTACCCCTCACCTTTGATTTTATCCTCCCCTATCTGGGAAAGGGAGGAGGGGGGAGGGGCAGCAGCTACAGAGTGGGTCCCACTGGCAATGGCCTTGGGCCCTGGGGCAAACTTTGCCTGGAAACATCGCTCAGGTTCAGCACGTCCTGCTCAAGGTAAAGAAGATATCCTCTGAAGTTGGTTAAGCACACTCTTTTAAAGTTGTAGTTTTAACTGTTAATGATGAGATGTTGATTCTCTGTGGAAAGTAATCTGGAAATGCATTTAACAAAACTTAAGTCACCTGATTAGTATTGGGTTTATTTCAAGTTTCAAGTTGGTGAACTTTTTGTATCAGTTGTGTCAAGCAACTTTTCATAATCTGGTTATTGCTAAAATAATTTGACTATTGTTGGTTATTGTTTTAATGTGTAAACTAGCCAAAAAGGCTTGTTGGGGTTATGTATGGCTTGCTGAGAATTCGCAAGTGTATAGAACTCTCTAATGACTGACTTTTTACACCAGGACAAATTTAAGTTTGAGATGTAAAACCTGGAAAAGTTTTTCCTAAGCTATGATTAGTGAAACATGCTGTGTGAGGTAAAAGCTCATAGGATTTTATTTTGAGTTGTTTGATGGATCATAATCCATCGATAAATCAATAATTCACCATCTGAGAGAAACGCCACAAGCTACTCAGAGAGAATGTGATACTGGTGGGAAGTCAGCATTAGGAAAAGCCGAGAGAGCAATTTTAACCTCAGTCTAAGATGGGATTCTCCTGGCTCAGTTTCCCCATTATATTCCTTTGAAAAGGAATGTTACCCACCTGGCTATTCTTGAGTCTAGCTATGAGGTGGATTTGATACTGCATGGTTGGAAAACTGAATTATTTGAATCCAAACAGAGCTAAGGATGTTTTATCCTGTCATTTGGACCCTGCAGTCTTTTCTGTCAGATTTGTGTCTTCCAGACTACAGGTCATTCACCTACAGTTGGTAGCAAACAGCTACTTCCAGATGCAGCCTGTGCTCGGTTTCAGTCATCCTCTTTGGGACCCTGTCAAAGCAGGGACAGCTCTATGCCCCTTGTCAGCAGGAAGCAGTTTCAGAAGTCCTTACCCCAAAAGAATTTGGGTCCCATTTGTTTGAGGGGGGAATGGTGAGGTTGGGATCTGGACTTCCCCAAGTGGCCAAATCTCTGGCATTTGCTTGAAGCTATAATCCCATCAACTGGCCTTACATTGTGGCTACACCCAATCTCCCAATTCTCTGTTACCCTTCACCTAGCCTAGCCCTCCATTGTCTTATCTCCCTATGGCCTCTGGCCACTTCCCACCCTTAATCCTAACCAGACTCCATTCTCCCTTGGCCACTTGGTCCAGGTCCCTGGAGTTCTATTACCTCATAGACTACTTGACCACTCCTAGATCCCTCTCACAGTCTTTCTATATATAAGATCCATCTTGTCTCCATTAAGATGCTTAGATTCTTATAATCTAGCCAATAGCTCACTAACATTCAGACTCCTTAAGAGTCTGACCAATATGACAGATATTCTAATAAACCTTGTCTTTGGCTGAAAAAAAAACAAGAAATACTAGCAATCTTTCCCCTAGTTGTTTCATTTCTTTAAAAAAAACTTTTCAATTTTGTGTAATAAGAATTATCCACTTTATATTTTATAATCCTCTCTAACCTGTCTTTAATGCCATTCACTATTTCCACTGCTCTCCACATTTCCCCCCAACAATAGGGCTTCCTTTTAGCAGCAAAATAGGATACTTTTATCTCCAACCATAAAGGAAGTTTATGGGGCGGGAAGGGTGGGAAGTCAGGTGGAGTGGGATTAAGGGGAATCTGGTGTACTCTTGTCCCAGCATTCCGGCAGCCACTGTAAGATATTGAAAAAATTCATGTCAGTGTGTCCATTAGTATAGGGTTCTCTCTTTATTGGTGGAGATGAAGGCCCTGCCCTGAGTGAGGGGCTCGGCAAAGTTGGTGAGAGGAGAGAGCTTCAAGTTTCAGTCAGGCCTTTTTGGGATTCGAGTCTGAAGCTAGCTCCTTTTGGTACTCCACCATCCAGAGTCTCTTTTGATTTCCCCTTTGGGACTCTTCAAGGCCAGTCCCCTTTGAAACTGGTCATGCTTCAAGTCTCCTCTGAAGGTCGAGTCGTTTCAGGTCCTCCTGACTTCCAACTTCGAGAATGATGGAAGAGGCCAACCTCTCTTAGGGTGCTGAAGGACATGACTCAAGGAAGACATGAGAAGAGCTGGCGATCTCCACCATGTCCGTATTCCCAGCTCACTACAGTTTGGGGAGTTTTCCCTTTGGTGACGTCCAGGACCTTCTCTCTTGGATGAACTGAGTGATCTCACTCCCATTGGGAGAACTCCTCCACTTCATGTTGCCTGCTACATATTCCTCTGTGTATTACCTTCTCTGATGTCTGTTTTGCTATGATTTGGATAAATGAACTTTGCTATTTGCATTCATTATGGAATTGGTATTAAGTAGGAAAGGGGTAAAGCCTTGGATATGGAACTTGGGGTCACTCTTCCCCTCAGAAATGACAAACTGATCAGAAGTTAAATGGAACATGATCATATCTCCTAGATGAACAATATTTAAAGAAACAGATAAATATGTTTCTAGTCTAGTACCCCCTCTCCCTCTGAGGAGAAAAGAATGGTGGCTTCAGTCCCCAACCTCCTGTTTCCTCTTTTGGAAGGAATGAGTCTCCCATGGAGAAAATGAGAGGAAGAAGAGAATAGAGATATCTATTTTGCCTCCCTTTGAGCCACACAAGGACAGGCCCTCAGCATACTTGGTCTCTTTCCTTGCTATATATGGGCCTCACTACATATATAGGGCTCACTCTTCATCCTTACATAAGAAGTGGGTTCTCTTCTCAAGTACTTTACAGGGTAGTAGGGAGAAGAGACTGACTCGTGAAGATTATCACACAGAATATAATAAATTTTAGAGCCTAGAAATATTGTAATAACAGTAATAATAATAGCTAACCTATATAGTGTGCCAGGCACTATACTAAACTCTTTACAATTATTATTTCATTTGATCTCCGCAACAACTCTGGGACAAAGGTGTTATTATTATCCCTATTTTACAGATGAGGAAACTGAGGCAAATAGTGGTTAAATGACTTGCTAGGGGTCACTCTGCTAGTATCTGAGGCTGGATTTGAACTTGGCTCTTCCTTACTCCTGGCCCAGTGCTCCAGACTTGGCATTCTATTCACTGTGTCACCTCGTTGTCCTGCCCAACCTAGCTTCCCAATGCTGTAAGAGTTCAGAGAAGAGGCAGATCTAGGATGGAAAGAATAGGCTTCACACAGGAATTAGTCTCGAGTCAAACCTTGAAACCTTCTTGCAGTACCATTTGGAGTTTATTTTGCCACTCTGAACTTTTGCCCGAGAAGAATATGTGAAAACAGAAACAGGGCATCTTCAAAGAGCCAATAAGAGTCTACCCTGAGACAACAGCAAAGTCTTCTAAAGCCAGTCAGTTGAACATTTATTGAGTGCCCACTACATCCTGGCCATTGTAATTGGTGTTAAGGAAAGATACAATAGCAGTAGGAACCGTGGGCAGTCCCAGTTTTCTCCTAGGCAATGCTATCTCCGCTAGACCCAGGAACGTCAGCTTTTTCAAGATTATGCCTCATCTCCAAAACAGCTTCTGACTCCAAAGCTGCCCTAAACTCTATTAGACCAAGAAATGCTGATGTCTAACATACTTTTGCTTATGAATTTTCATGACTGTGTCTGTGCAAACCCATTTAGGACTCAAACATAATTTTATTAACAGATCTGAAGTCAGAAAACCTGGGTCCAAATTCTATGTTTACTCTTGAAATCAGTATGACTTTGGTCTAATTATTTTATTTCTCTGGGCCTCAGAGAAATATTCTTATATTTACAAGAAAAGAGTTGGATTTGATGATTTCCAAGGTCTGTCCCTTCTCTTCCTAAGACACATAATTAATTATAGGTCCAACCAGCATTTGTCCTCTACTACATGGTCTTTCTGTGCCATTATGTGATAAAAGTAGGACTTTAGTGGCTCATGTTATTGTTTTGAAATACAGTATTTAATGGAATCTTAGAGGTCTCTGATGATTGTAATATAAATATATCTTATTTGTAACCTCATGAATAGAAGGGCACTGCCTATAGGAAGTCAAGAAAAAATAAAAATTAGCTCCATTCATTCATTAATTCATTCTATTAGTTCCTACTTGTACAAAACATTGTGTTAGAAAAGGGTAATAGGGAGGAGGTGGGGAGAATTCAGGATGAATAAAAGAGGGTCCCTGCCGTCAAAGAGTTTATAATTTAATAGTAGAGATAAGATACCTTGTAGAATTAACTATAATGCCAACTAGAATGTTTCAAGTACTGCAGCATAAGCAAAATGCTTTGGGACTTTCAACCAAAGGGAATCAGAGAACATTTCATAAAGGAGGTACCATTTGAGTTGGGCAGGTCAAGCCTGTACTGGAAGATACTGGGGGGATAAAACATCATGAATACCCCTACCTTCAGATAGAGAGGCAGTAGACTCAATAGTGCAGACTGAGGTGTATTTCTTTTTGGACTTGGTTGATAACTAGAATTTGTTTTGCTTAGCTGCATATGTTTGTTTTTCTTGCTTTCTCAATGGGGGAGGAGGTGAGAGGAAGAGAATTTGGAACTGAAAATAAAATTGAATTTAAAAAAGGGAAAAAAGAGAGAATAGGGGAAGGTGGAAGATATTCCAGGTAGAGGCAGGGCATGGAGGCAGACAAATTCAGGCTTCGTTTGGGGAATAAGGAAAGGTGAGTATTCCATTTTGGCTGCAACAGGGGGTACATTAATAGAATAGGTTGGAAAAAATCAGGTGGCTCCAGGTAGAATATATGTGCAGGTATGTGTGTATATATATACACACACATATATATGTGTGTGTGTGTGTGTGTGTGTGTGTGTGTGTGTGTGTGTATTCAATATACATAAAAGATATACCATAGATTATATGATACATGCAATATGTTATGTTATAAATGATAATATTTATTATGATATATATTAGCATATAGATATAGTAGACACTAGACAGTGTCAGGGGAACTAGATGTGAAAGCCAATTATTAGTTGGTTGACCACTGGGAAGTCACTGTATTACAAGCCTCTCCACTTCCTTGTCCATAAAGTGGGGATAGTAATGCTTGCATTACTCATACCACAGAGTCAATGGAAAGTAAATGCTTTTTTCTATTGAGTTTTATTTACAACCTCATAGTCATTTTCAGCTCTTTTCTCTCACTCCCTCCCACCCCAAACAGTCAATTGGTTTCCGAATCTTGTCCATTCCACCTCTTTAGGATCTCTCACATCTATTATTATCTTCTCTCTATACATACCACAACTACTGTAAGTTAGATGCTTATCACTTTTTGCCTGAACGATTACAATAGTCTCCTAACTGGTCTTCCCACCTCTGGCTCTTCCCTTCTCTGATCTATCCTCCACCAAGCTGCCAAATTGAGATTCTAAAAACACGAGTTTGACCATGTTATCCCTATGCTCGTGAATTTTTGGTAGCTCTCCACTGTTCTTGGCAGTGGTTTTGAGACTTTATGGTTTTTTGTTTTTATTTTTTTACATTCTTAAAATTACGGAGGGCCCCCAAAAAGCTTTTTTAGTGTGGTTATATATATGGATATGACCACACACATATATACATATATATGTATATACATATATATACACACATATATTTACTGTATTAGAAGTTAAAATATCTTAGTATTATTATAAAAATGTTTTGATGTCACGGATCCTCTTGAAGAGTCTTTGGTACCCCAGAGGGTCCCAGGACTGTACTTTGAGAACAGATGGCCATTAGGGTAAAATATTCCTTTATCATTTCAAGTCCTTCATTGTCTTGCTTCAGTATATGTTTCTAGGCTGATTACATGTTATGCCCCATCATGTGCTCTCTTTTCTAGCCAAACCGGTCTCCTTTGCTGTTCCTCATACATGCCTTCTTCCATGCCTTTGCATAGGCTGTCCCTCATGCCTAGAATTCTGTCCTTCCTCACCTCTACCTCCTGAAACCACATTCTCCCTTCCAAGTTTAGCTCAAGTGCCACATCCTTCAAGAGGGTTTTCCTTATTACCCCAATCATGAGTACACTGTCCCCATTATTTTGTATTTTATATTGTATATATCCTATTTTCTAACTTTTTAAATAATAGACTTATTTAATTTATTTGAAAATTTAATTTAATAATAATAATAATAATAATAATGATAGCTAGTATTTGTAAAATACTTTAAGGGTTGTAAAACACTTTATAAATATCTTGCTTTTTATTCTTAACAATCCTGGACGAAGGTGCTATTATTATCCCTATTTTATGGGTGAGGGAATTAAGGGAGACAAGAGCTAAGTGACTTGTCCAGGGTCACACACCCAGTTAGTGTCTAAGGTCATATTTAAATTCAGGTCTTTCTGGCTCCATGTTCATCAGTCCTTCCGCTGTACCAGATGGCTGCCATGTTTGTGAATAGGCTGGATTGGATCTATCCAGTAGAATGTAAACTCCATGAGGATAGTGACTATCCTACTGTAGTGTGTGTGTGTGTGTGTGTGTGTGTGTGTGTGTGTGTGTGTGTGCGAGCACGTGTGTAGGATAACAATGAGGACCTAACAGCTGCTTAATAAATATTTATTGACTGATGAAATCTTAAAGCACTATAGAAACTGAAGTTATTACTATCACCACATTTGGTGGCCTTATTTTCCCTCTAATTAACTAGGGTCTCAATAGTTTAACTTCTTGATAGGTTTAGAATAACATGAACTCTGCCAGGTCCAAAGTGAGATACTGTGCTGAAGGAAAAATACTGAAAGAAACAAAACCTATATTGGGACAGCTCAAGGACACTGCTATTTACTCTTTTTGGAAGATGAAAGGAAGAGGTTAGCCTCAGCATTCGAGAGTTTCTGATTCTTTCCTCATCTATTAGATAATAAGCTGTTTTGAGAACAGTATCTGTCATCTTTCAGCTTTGTAGCCCTAGCATTCAGCATTGTACCTTGAGTATAGTAGGTGTTTAATCAATGTTTGCTCAATTGAAGTGCTTGAGCAATGTTGGTTGATCATTGAGAGCTACTGAGCAATGGCATACTCCTTCCCAGGGGATGACATTGGAAACTTTGTTGGAGAGAGGGCTTAAAAAACTAGGCCAGACCAAAATCCTAGACCCTCAGAGATGTCCATACAAGGTTGTTCCTCTTTCCTGCAAAGTGTCAAGAGCATTGGCAACCATCTTTTCCTTCTTCTTACTTTCACAGATACATCCAACTCATGGGTGTCCATGGTTGTTTGTTCTAGGTTGGTATGTCTAGGTATGTCCAGGTTGGTATGTTCTAGCCCAAACTCCAACAGTCTGAAGAGCTGGCTGTTTGGAAAGCTCACCAATACAAACTGCCTCAAGAAATTTCTAATTGAGTCAGATTTATTAGAAAGAGGATTCTCTCATGGCACTTGACTCCTAGTCATTCCTGCCAAAAGCTGTGACATATTGATCTGGGGAAGTGAGGTGGGTAGGCAGAGTGAGAACAAACCACCAAAAAGGTAAGAAGGTAATAGTAAGCCAGGATTTTTTTCAAACCTTTAAAAAAGGGCAGAGAAGGGAGTTGGGGGTGAGGGGCATGGATTATTCAGATTGAGTTTAAACTGCGGGCAAAGTTTCAGGTCAGTTTTTATTTTAGTTAATCCAGTTAGGGAAGCTCTAGTTACACAATCTTGTCTCAAGGTGAGACTGAAAATGCTGGAGAGACAATGGAAGTCCCGCCATTGCTGAAGATTCTGCTACGCCAAGGCCTCTTAGCTTAAAGCTTGGTTTTATGTAAAGCATAAAACTGCCATTTGGAATCTCCCTTTTGGACAGGGACAAAGAGAAAAAAAATACCAGAGTTCACCCTGGGTAGCATTGACTTTGAAGTCTCAAGGCATGATAAATAGCAGGTCAGGCACTCGGATCCTCCAGGAACCAGAACCTGCAGATGAGACTGTTTACAAAGTATAAAAATCAACCAGCTTCAACATTTACAGTACATACAGTCAGGATGGGTGAAGCAAGTAATAAATTAGACAAATAAGATGAATATCAGCACTTTTTAGCAAGCTGTACATACATAAAATCTCCATTGGGAAATATTTGCAGTGGAAGCATTCTGGCTGCCTCTTTCAATTGAAGGGATGGCTAGGCTAAAAGATCTTCCTCTCTGTCATGTGGGCCTCTGCCTAAAATCCATTCTAATTCCCTTTGTTGCAGATTTCTATGAATAATAATAGCTGATATTTATTACATTTTAAAGTTTATAAATAGTTTAATCTATTTTAAATATATTAATACACTAATACAGATTATCTCATTTGAACATCATAATAGCCCTGTGAGACAGGTATTAAAGGTATTAATTATATTCATTTTGCTGAGGCTGGGAGGAGTTAAGTGACTTGCCAATGCCGATATAACTTGTAATTGTCTTAAGTAGGATTTGAACTCGTTTCTCTGACTCCAAGTTCGGTATTTCAGCTGCTGTTCTTTGCTACCTCTTTGATTCTTACTTATGCCATCCCTTTTCCCTAGCTTCCTTTATATAATCTTCATGAAGTTGTAAGACTTATACTTAGGAGGGATCTCAGAGCTTATCTTGTCCAACCCTCTTATTTTTCTGATGAGGGAACAGGCTTAGATGGGCATTGATTTGTTGTTATTGTTCATTTGTTTCAGTCATGCCTGACTGTTCGTGACCATATTTGGAGTTTTCTTGGCAGAGATACTAGAGTGGTTTGCATTTCCTTCTCCAACTCAGTTTACAGATGAGGAAACTGAGGCCAACAGGGTTAAGCAGCTTGCCCGGGGTCACAAAACCAATGAGAGTCTGGCCAGATTTGAACTCAGGAAGATGAGATAGGTCCAGCACTCTACCCACTGTATCATCTAGCTGCTCTCTGGCATTGCCTAGAGAGGCCCAAAGTCAGAGATGTATCAGAGGTGGGATTCAAATTCAGAGCCCTTTACTTTCAAATCTAATTCCTAATTTCTATCCCTAACTTCTATCATATCTAATTTCTATTCCAATTCATGCCTCATGGAGTGGCAGCATTACAAAACATGTTACTGAAGTGGGCCATGAGACTGATGTGGATTAAGAGAGGAATTCAAATCCTCTCCTGTTGACAGTACTCTGAAAAGTAGTATAACCTAGGCATATAACCTGTTTTTATTTTCAGATGATATATGAAATAGGCAAGTGGTATTGAATGAAGCCATTGAATTCTCACTTATAAGATCATAGTATGTTAAGCTGGCAGGGCCTTAGAGATGGTCCAGCCCAAGCCCTTCATTTTATAGATAAAAAAATTAAGAACATGGGGAGATTAAGTAGATTGTCCCAGGTTAAACATATAACAAGTTAGAAACTCAGGTCTTTGGACTCTACATCCATGTTCTTTCCCCTATCTCCCTCTCCCTAAAGGTAAGAATTTTAAGACAAAAACATTTGACTATGACAGCAAAACACATCTACTTTAATAGGAGTGATTTTCATTAATCCTGGAGGGTTTAGGTATCTTTCTGCTTTAAGAAAGGATTATAGCGTAGATCCCATCTTCTAGTACCTTTCCATCCCTTAGGCCTTATTCACATGCTTGGAAAATACCATACCTGTGAGACTACCTTTATAAAACTCTCCTTCATTTGAATAGTGCTTTCATATACCTAGAGAGGCAGCATGTTTTTTTTTTTTCCCCTCCCTTTCTTCATATTCCTGGTGCTTAGCAACAGTGCCTGGCACATAGTAAATGCTAAATAAATGTTTATTGTTGTTGTTGTACATAGCTGGAGTCAGGAAGGTCAGGATTCAAACTCTGTTTCAGAAGCTTAGGAGCTATGTGGTCCTGGGTAAATTCTTCAACCTCCCATAGCCCTGAGCAACTCCCTAGGACTTATAAAAGAATTCATAGGCTGCAGTTTGTCTAGAAGAAGGAGTTGACAGAAAGGGAGGGTCCTCACAATGATGAAATCTCGGCTCCTTCATCTATTTCATATATATTCTCTCAGGTGAATTTCACAACAGTCCTGTGAGATAGGCATTATTATCTCCAATTTATTGATAAGCTAAGGCTCAGAAAAGTTAATTGACTATTGAAAGTCAATTAAAAATATTTTTATTTATATCTCTTGTTTTTAACATCACTAAAATTGCCCCTCAAATTCCTGCTTCTTCCCAGACACTAATCCCATATAGCAAATAATATTTTAAAGGAGGAAAAAAAGATAAAAAATCAGCAACACTGATCAATATATCAAAAAGCCTTAAAATAGTTTGTTGTTCAGTCACGTCTAACTGTCCATGACTCCATTTGGGGTTTTCTTGGCAAAGATACTGGAGTGGTTTGCCATTTCCTTCTCTAGTTCATTTTAGACATGAGGAAACTGAGGCAAACAACGTTAAGTGACTCGCCCAGGGTCACATAGCTACTGAGTGTCTGAGGCCAGGAAGAAGAGTATTCCTGACTTCAGACTCTGTACCCTATTCATTATGCCACCTACCTGGCCACAAAATATGTGCAATGTACTCTGAGGACATCCCACCTTTACATAGGGATAAAGTGGCATGTTTTCTCATTTCTCTTCTTTGGAACCATGCTTGCTTTCTGTCATTTTAAAACAGTCGATTTTAATTTTTTTGTGGTTCTTTCTGTTTACTTGCTGTAGTTATTGTGTATATTGTTTTCTTATCTCTACTTATTTTATTCTTCATCAGTTCATGTAAATCATTCTTTGCTTCTCTATACTCATCATTTTTGTCATTTTTGTTGGGACCACAATATTCCAGGGCATTTATGTACCACAATTTGTTTAGCCATTCACCAATCAACGATATCTACATTGTGTTCAATTCCTTGCTGTTACAAAATGTGGTACTACGAATATTTTGGTATTTATGGAGACTTTCTTTTACTTATTGGCCTCCTTGGAGTATAAGCCTAGTAGTAAAATCACTGGATCAAAAGATATGGACATTTTAATTACTTTATTTGCATAATTCCACATTTATTTCCAAAATGGTTGTATTGATTTGCAGCACTACCAACAATGTACTAGTATACTTATTTTGTCTGTGACCCCTCCAACACTGACTATTCCCAGTATTTATCATCTTTACCAATTTACAGAGTGTGAGGTGAAACCTAGGGTTGTTTTAATCTGCATTTCTCTTAGTAATAATGATTTAGAACATTTTTCCATATGGTTGTTAATAGTTTCCAATTCTCTTGAGAACTGTTTGTTTATAATCTTGGTCAAACATTTAATGGCAGAACTGAGCTGCAACTAAGGTTTTCTGATTGATAGTTCAGTTTTATTTCCATTATGTAACAGCTGCCTGTAACTGACAGAGATAAATAGAGGTTAGTTTGGCACAATGCTTGGCACATAGTAGACACTTAAGAAATGCTAGGTATGGGGCAGCTAGGTGGCACAATGGATAGGGTACCAGCCCTGGAGACAGGAAGACCTGAGTTCAAATCCAGCCTCAGACACATAACACTCACTAGCTGTGTGACCCTGGGCAAGTCACTTAACCCCATTGCCTAGCCAAACAAACAAACAAACAAACAAACAAAGAAATGCTAGGTAACTGACTATCTGCCTATCATGTCAAGTCCTAGAATGTCCTACTGGGTGTCTCTAATAGGATGGCAGTGAGAATTTCGAAGTGAGTGAAGAAAGAAAGTACCAGAACCTATTCAGAATTCCTGTGTTCAAGTCCTGCACCATCAGGGGTGTGACCTCATTGAAGTCTCTTCCCATCTTTGGCACTCAGTTTCCTCATCTATAACATGAGGAGGTAGGTCCAATAAGGTACCTGTTGGTTCTAACATTCTTCAAGTCTATGTTTTGCCTCTTCAACTCAGCAATGTTATTGTATTAGTGGGATATATGTTCTATATAGTCTTGGGGAGTGGGGGATAGGTAAGGGAACAAGCATTTATGAAGTACCTATTACATGCCAGGCACTGTGCTAAGCACTTTACAAATATTATCTCTTTCGCTCTTTAGGGAAGCTTCATAGTTCACTGCAAAGCACACTGCATTAGTAGTCATGAAGACCTGGGTTATGGTCACAACCAAACACTAGCCATGTGACCTTGTGAACCATCATCCTTTATCTCTTCTGCCCTTTGTAGCTAAACTCCTCAAAAAGGCCTCCACTTTCTCTCCTTTCGCTCTTTTCTTAACCTCCTACAATGTGGCCTCCAGCCTTACCATTTGACCAAAACTGCTCTCTCCAAAGTTACCAAAGATCTGTTAGTTGCCAAATCCAATGGTTTTTTCTCAGTCTTCATTCTTTTTGACCTCTCTGCAATCTTTGACACTGCTGACCACCATCTCTTCCTTGATCGTCTCTTCTCTCTAGGTTTTCAGGATGCCAGTCTCTCCTTGTTTTCCTCCTATCTATCTGAAGGATACTTCTTGGTCTCCTTTGCTGGATCTTCGTTGGGGTCATGCCCACTAACCATAGGTGTCCCACAGGCCTCTGTCTTGGGTCCTCTTCTCTTCTCTCTCTATTCAATTTCATTTGGTGATCTCATCAGCTCCCATGGATTTAATTAGCACCTCTATGTTGATGATTCTCAACTCTATCTATTCTGCTTCAACCTCTCTGCTGACCTACAGTCTCACATCCCCAACTGCCTTTCAGACATCTCAAACTGGATGTTCAGGAGATAAACTAACCATGTCCAAAATTGAACTCATTATCTTTCCCCCATCCCCTCCTATTTTCCCTATTATTGTAGAGGGCAATACCATCCTCCCTGTCTCTCAGGCTCTCAACCTACGAGTAATCCTTGACTCCTCACTGTCTTCTCACCCCTCATGTCCAATCTGTTGCCAAGACCAGTTGATTTCACTTTTGCAACATCTCTTATATACACCCTCTTCTCTCCCTTGACATTGCCATTACTCTAGTGCAGGCCTCCATCACCTCACACCTTGACTATTGCAATAGCCTAGTAGTAGGTCTGCCTCAAGTCTCTCCCCATTCTTATCCCTCCTCTTTTCAGCCACCAAAATGATTCTTCTAAAGTGCGAGTAGAACCATATCATTCCCCCACTCAAAAAACTCTAGTGGTCCCCCATAACCTTCAGGATCCAATATAAAATGTTCAGTTTGGCATTCAAAGACCTTTATAACCTAGTCCTCTCCTACTTTCCAAGTGTTCTTACATTTTACTGCCTTATTACTCTTCCATCCAGTTAAACTGGCTTCATGGCTGTTCCTTAAATAAGACATTGCCCTTTCTTTGGCTATCACTCATGCCTGGAATGCCCTCCCTCCTCAACTCTACCTACTGATTTCCCTGGCTTCCTTTAAGTCCCAACTAAAATCTCATCTTTTATAGGAAGTCTTTCCCAAAGTCTCTTAATTCTAGGGCCTTCCCTTTGTTAATTACTTCCTATTTATCCTATCTATATCTTGTTTTGTATGTATTTGCATGTTATCTTCTCTATTAGATTGTAAGTTCCTTGAGGGCAGGGACTGTCTTTTGTCTTTGTATCATCAGTACTTAGCATAGTGCCTGAAACATAATAAGTGTTTAATAAAATGTATTTTAATAAATGTGCAGAGTCAACTCAAACTGTCTCATAAGAGCTGATTGTTAAATTTTCAGTGTATTTACACCTCAGAAATCAGCAAAGCTACAAAATCATGGCATGATTAATTATCTCATTGATTGTCTAGACAAAGTATTGATAATTCAGATTAAACTTAAAACTGTACCCTGTGAGTGTTTTATTTTTTTGGGGGGGGGAGGGACACACAGTTGTTAAACATTTATCAGTATACCTCTTGACCAGAATAAATCCCTTCACCTTGATGAATCTGTTTCCTTTTTCCTCAAATGCAAATAGTAACAGCTGTACCACCTATCTCACAGGATTAGAAAAACACTTTTATAATAGCACTATATGTAAATTTAAGCTATTATTTATGTTATTACTATCCAAATTTACTCTCTTACCATCAAGTTTAAAGGCTTATATCTTCAAAAACATTCAGATGAAAAACAAAGAAACAGTCACCTTTCATCCTAATACAAGCTACTTTTTTCCAATGAGGTGAAGGCAAATGAAAAATTTCTGCTTTATAAAATAGCCCAGAAATCCATTCAAGGTTCAAGACAAGGACAGAAAGGATGACAAATAAAGGATAGTCAAGGGCATGTGACCTTTATAAAAATAAAAATGTTGTGGAACTGGGCATATCTGAATTTATAGACTCATGGAGTGTTAGAACTGAGGCTATAGATTTTAGAGATCATCTAGTCTAACCCCCACCATTTCATGACTGATGAAACAGGCCCAGAGAAGCAGTCAGAGTCCTTCACAATCTGGCTGTAGCCTACCTTTCCAGTTTTATTTCTTATCACTCCCTGCATTACTAATCTACAAGTTGATCTACCGGACAACTGATCTACCAACCATCCCCTGATTTACACATTTTGCAATCCACCCCACCCCTTAACCCCCATCAATTTCCAAACTATTTCCTCTTAAATTGTTTTGTGACTTTAATGACTACTCACCTTCCCTGTGACTACCCTGACTGAAGCTCCCCTCCCTGGATACCATTCCTTCATGTTTTTTCAATTAAAATCTAAGCTTCTCGAGGACAGAAAACATCTTATTTTTTGTATTTGTATTAACAGCAGATAGCACTATGCTCGATACATAGTAAGTGCTTAATAAATGCTTGTGTGTTCATTCATTCATTCATTCATCCATTGCCTCCATGTACTCTCTCCTCAACTCACCTCAGTCCCAGAGGTGGCTCTGTACAATACTTAGCTTCTTTCTAGGCTCAACTCAAAGTCTTCTTCTTAGAAGTAACCTTTCTTGATCCCCCTAGTTATTAGTTTTCTCTCCTTTCTCAAACCCAAGGACAGGGACTTTCTTATTTTGTCTTTGTATTACCAGCTTCAAGCACAGTGCCTCGAACAATGTTTAATAAATGCTTGTTTAAGTGGGTTAGAACTGACTTGCTGAAGGTTGTGTAGATTAAGCCTCTCAAGAGTTATCTGAAACCAACAGAAATGTATACCTAAATATCTCTGTATATAGCTTCTGGATGCTTGTTAAGTTATGTGCTGACACAGTAAAATTAATTGCATTTATAATGTTCTTGTGGGGAATTAGGGACCATATTCCATGAACCACCCTCATCTCTCTTTATTTTCCCTTTCAAAGCTTAAGTTTACAGAATAAACATCACTGTCCAGGAAATGAATTGTTGGTAGATTCTGCTTCCCAGATATGTCCCCTTCAATATCTAAATAAATGCATTTATTATGCATTTACTCAGTGCCAAATATTGGGTTAAGCACTGGAGATACAAAGAGAAACAAAATGAAAGACAGTCCTTGCCCCTGAGGGGCTTACATTCTAATGGGGGAAGATAGCACAGACAAGGAAACTGAAAAGCAGATGAGGAGAAGGAGGGTTGAAGGAGATCAGGAAAGGGGCTCAGAGCAGACTAAAAGAGTGAACATGGCTGGCCTAGGGCCCTTCTTAAAATGGAGGTATCAGGAAGAAACAGCCAATCAAAGGAAGGAGCCTCAGGGGCAGAAGTGTCTTCCATTGTGAGAAAGCTATGAGGTTGGAGGAATGAGACTTCCAGGATAAGACTTTTTAAAGCATGATGGTGAAGGTGGCTTCCAGGACAAGAAGGACTTTAAAACAGGGCAGTGGGAAATTCAGCCTGGAACTACAATGTAGATACTGATGGAATTCTTCTCAGTGGAAATGACCATTTCAGAAAGGCTTATTGATACTTGAATGGTTCAAGGTAGAAGAGGAAGCATATTGTCAGATTGCTGAGAGATTTCTGGGGAGTCACTCAAAAGAAGCTTCATATAATTTAAGTCTGAAGATACCTGGCTTCAACAGAATGTTCCTGGTTCCATGAAAAAACATTGTTATATAGTGGCAGTTTTGGACCAATTCAACACAATTCAATTCGACATGTTATATTCCTTCGTCATCGCTACCCCCAGACTTCAAGTTTACTGAAGGTAGGGCTGTTTTGTTTCTGTGCCATAGCTTTTAAGCACAGGACCATGTACATAGTAAGTTCACTGGAGTCCATTGGATTGGAATTTTTGTCATTTCAGTTGCGTCTGACTCTTCATGACCCCACTTGAGGTTTTCTTGGCACAGATACTGGAGTGGTTTGCCATTTCCTTTTCTAGTTCATTTTACAGATGAGAAACTGAGGCAAACAGGGTTAAACGACTTGCCCAGGGTCACATAGCTAATAGGTGTCTGAGGCCAGATTTGAACTCAGAAAGAGTTTTCCTGACTCCAGGCCTGGCACTTTATCTACTGTGCTACCTTGCTGACCTCAATAAATGGATTAGGATAAAAAGGATTGGAATAACTGTGTGTTAAGTGCCTATATGGTGCTAGGCACTGAGGTTCAAAGATGAAAAAGCTAATCTTTGCCCTTGAGTTGCTTACAGTTTTGGGGGGAGGGGTAATGGAAGACAAGCTCTTAGTGCCCATGGCCTGTTGCCTTTCTTTTGTGACCACAGGCCTGGTAAAGAATTCTTGTGCCTGGTAATACTACTATCAGGACCATTTCGTACTATTTTTATTTCTCCTTACACAAAGATAAAAAAGAACCTGTAGTCAGCAAAACTGTTTGTCTTGAGGTTTCCAGATATTCTTTGACCATTTCAGGCTCCCAAAGCAGGAAAGTCTAATAACATTCATTTTTACTTTGATGCACTTCCAGAAAAAAAAGAGTTAACTCTTAAAGGTATTGCACTGTTAAAGTTTTTATCTTTAATTTTGGAATGAAATATTTTGTCTCATGTTAAACCACCAGGTGAGGAGATCTCATGGATGGGGCAGCTAGGTGGTGCAATGGATACAGTGCTGGGCCTGGAGTCAGATAGACCTGAGTTCAATTGTGGCCTTAGACAATAACTAAACATGTGACCTTGGGCAAGTTACTTAACCTCTGTTTGCCTTAGTTTTTCCAACTGTAAAATGGGGCTAACAGCAGTACCTACCTCTCAGGATTGTGAGGATCAAAAGACATATTTGTAAAATGCTTATCAAAGTGCCCACTGGCACATAGAAGATGCTATATAAATGTTAGCTAAATATTATAGGAGGTTTTCTGCCATGAAAATCATACTATGTCTAACTAAACCTAGGTCTGAAGGTCAGCCCACTTTAGTTATTTATGAATAATTAGGGATATTCAGATGCCTAGATCACCTACATTCCTTCTTCTCTTTCCCTCTCTCCATTAACCCACCCATTCCTCTGCTTGAAGACTTTGGGATCCAAAAAACATTCTCATTATGCCTTCTCCCCTCTCCAAGTGTCATCCTTTCTGACCTGGGTCCATCCTTCCCCCTATAATATACATGGTATCAATGAAGATCCATGCTTCACAGCTTCAAAAAAGAGAGTTTCTGATTTCTCAAGTCCTTCAGGACTGAGGACACTTGGCACGGGGGCCATGGGTTAGGAAGCACTCTCTCAGGATCCCTAACATTGAGGTTGGGAAATAGAGTGCAAGAGGATGGGAGTAATGGGGGTGAGATGGCCACAAGGAAGTACAGTCCTGAGGAATTAGAAGGAAGGGGGTCATAGACAAGGAAAACCAAGCTACTGGAAAACAAGATACAGGGTTTCTGCTTCTTATGTACGAATGTTACACATGTGATGATAATGCTGATGATTAAACAGTACATGATACCGCAGAAAACTGCCAATCCTGATGACGATTGCACATATTGCATAACCAACAAAATAAGAAGAAAAATCAACATTTTGCCCAATGTTGTAAAATAATGTTAATTGCAATCATTTATGTAGCTGTTCACTATTTATACCTCATTACTCTGTTGTTGTTTGTCTTTCATTCTTGAAGAGGACCATGACATCAGGAAGGTGATGCCATGACTTGCAAGTGAATTGGATTTAAGTGAGGGAGGGCTGTACAAAGTCACCAGCCTCACTCTCTCCTCTGGAGCCATCTGGGTCCAGTGACAAGATATAGACCAGGGTGACCGGGGATGGCACCTTCAGATCCTCTAGTGAGGTCAACAAAGGAGAGTGACATGATGAAAATGGTTTTAGGAAGGCTAATCTGATGAAGGACTGATCTGAAGGGTAGGAGAAAAGATGAGTTAATCTCCTACAGCAGTTTAGACAAGAGGTAACAAGGACCTAAACTAGGGTGGACATTGCCACCAAGTCTCCTCTGACCCTCAAGATAAACATTGGGCTAGGAAGGGGACAGGGTGACCTCAGTGTGGCAAAGATGACCACAGAGAATAACTTAGTGTGCTTAGTGGCACAGTTATCCTGTGTGGGTCTTGGGAAAGTTCTTGGCAAATGAACCATTGACCCCTTGGAACAGGCTATTCCCTTAATTTATTCATTGGCTTTCTTTTTTTCTTTAAAAACAAAACAAAATGGCTCCCTAGGGAATGGATATAATAAAGTCTTTCACTCAAATACTGAAATGGGATGGTGACAGAAGAAAAAACAGCCTAAGAAGAAATGGCACATAGGTCCCAGGTTAGCTTCTCTATCTATGGAGAACACTTAAAAATAGAAGCTTTGTATTGTTCTCCAGTTGGCCATAAAGTGAATGAGCTGGGCCTCAGGTGGATGGATAGCTGGAAGGAAGCTGCAGACTTGGGCTTCCTATGGGAAATGACCTGAATCCTCTTGTCTCCAAGGTGTATATCAAAGGATTGTCAATAGGGCTGCACTAGTTAAGGACTCTGTGGTGAGTGAAGTTTGAAGTGATTGCTTGTAATGATAACCTGAACCTCATAATATATGAATGCAGTATCTAGAATTATATTTGGAAGATAACTGAAAGGCAACATGAAGTTACTTTATAAGTTACTCAAAATATGTCCATATAAATTACGAAATATGTCATAGCATCTCCAATTTTGGTTTTAGTCATGTTTCCTTTATTGCAGGGTATGTGCACAAAAGCTCTAAGAGTAAATAGAAGTCAAGACTGGGAAATGTCCTGGATTAGAACAACTTTTCCAAGAATGGAATTAGAAATAGCCTCCATTAAAATGTCTAGATACTTTCCACCGATTTACTAACATCCCCTTCATTTTAGCCAAAGATAACCACAAATAACTTCACTTTCCTCCTCCCCCAATGTAACAACATGGCATCCATTAGAGATCTAAGTATAGGGTGGGGTAGATGGTACAAGATAGCAGCTCATCTGAAAAAGATGTAGAGTTTTTAGTAGACTGCAAATTTAATATTGGTCAACAGTGAGACATGGAAACCAAAATAGTTAACATCCTTCTGCTAAACAAGAGAGGAATAGTGTCCAGAACCCAGGAGGTGAGAGGCCCAGGTAGTACTCTATCTGGTTTTCTGGGAACTACATTTTAAGAGGAATGTTGTCAAGCTGCAGATTATCCAGAAGAGAGTAGTGACCAGAATTGTGACAAAACCAGAGGCTATGCCACATGATACATAGTATAAGGAACTGGTGACATTTAACCTGGAGAAAAGAGGTGATATAATGGCTATCTTCAAGTATTTGAAAGGTCGGGATAAAGTCATGCCACCTTCAACCAAGCCCCTCAACTTTTGTGGGCCAACTGGGTTAACTTTTTAACTTAACGAAAGTATACCATTTCTATCTACTGGAAAGTCAGGTCAGACCCTTAAGTATGTCAATTATTTATTTGCTCATTAGGCTAAGAGGGTCTAACACTAAATATCATGAGAGAATTAATCATACTTTAGTCTTGAATGCCCTAAATATTCTCACAAACCTACTGATCAGAGGGATAGTGGTGGGAAAAGCTAAAAACCACTAGGAGAAGCCCAGGGTTTACCGGGGAGCCCAAATTACTTTTAGGATCTTTTCTGAGAACTGGAAAAAAAATCTCATGGAGGATATTCCATATGTAATAGGCAAGGATCTTGAAAAGTCAACAACACACTGGAATCAATGGCATCAGAATGAAACTTGTGTCAGCCAAAAGGGTCATGGAGACCAGTGGTAGCACAGACATCATTTTGTGGAGGGTCAAAATGGAGAATTGTGACCAGTACTGATGAATATTGTGCTGTTAAGAATTTTTTGTGACATTTTGTGAAACTAGTCTTTCTCTAATCCTTCCTAGCTAAGACTTTTGAGATCCCTTTTCAATCAACTACACACTTTAGTCTTCAGCAGTCTCTATGTACATGGGCCATTCATTCTACAAACAAGTATGTCAAGTATTACCTTAGGCACTAGGGGAAGTGCAGGTTTAAATAAATGCCATTCTTGCCCTCATCAAGCTTACAGTCCAGTACTTACTCTCAAAATAAGAGGTTACTACCAAATCTTAAAAATATTTCCATAACAAAGATAACAGAGGTGACATTCAGGTTCCCTGAGTTAAAACTAAAACTTCACTCTAGTGAACACAAGACAAGATTATTATGAGAACCTATCATGTAAACAAAATGGTTTTTTTTTTGGTTTCAATTTTTCACTAATTCCTATTTATTGAGTGCCTACTATGTATATGTCATTGTGTTAGTTGCTATGAGGCAGTAGGAAAAATATAATAGCAAATGAAGCATATGAAACATCTTGTAAACTTTAAAAAACCAAATAAATGCCAATTATTATTATAACTATAATTATTACAAGAGATAGTCCCCATTGTCTAGAAACTGGGGTGAGAAAAAAAAGAAATCTGGAAACTGGGGTGAGGAATAAATGTGTATGTATGTGAAGACATGTACACAATTCCCTATAACACATGACAGTTTGATAATATAATTCTAAACACAAATGAGAGAATGAGGCATTTTATATTTCTTTCCAGGACAGTAATCTAGTCACTAAAGAACTCATGTAGTCCTCAGTCTACCAACACTTCTACTAAAAACCACCAAGGAAGGACTATGGAATCATGCTAAGATACATCTTATTTCTAGGCTAGACTGCATACAAAGCTACATGAACAAGCATCTACCAGGAGAGAGGAATTCCTTTTTAAAACCCAAAGGGCTTGGAAAGCATAGTTTTAAAAAGTGACTAGGCACACAATCATTGTAGAGGGTGTTAGCTTTGTTCTCCTCAGGTCTGATAGTCCCTTGACTAATTAACTGCAGATTGGGAAAATCATTTTAAACATTGATTTTTATGCTGCTTTTCCTGGAATGTAAAATATGTGGCATTCTCAGTTTTGGCAATCCTCTCTATGCAAAGAAGTTAATGTAATTTGGGGATGTATTAATATACATCAAGAGCAAAATTCAACAGTGGTTCTCCGACTCCCATTTCTGCTGCAGGCAAGCTCAACAAATTTGTACTGAGGCAGAAATTCCTTGGAGATGGAAAAAGATTGCTTTTAGCATCTCATTGTTAAAATAGATTCAACATAAAGCAATTCCTGTGACAGGTATGCTTCCAGGGAATATTCATCTTTGATAAAATATTATGAGTATTATAGATCTCCCCAATCCTACAGGGTTTTGTTCTGAGTAACCCAGGCATATAGTAAAACTACAAAGTTGTGTAAACTGCTTTTCTGGAACAATCTAATGGCTTCTGGTTGATTTAATCAATAAACACAGAAAGATCTTAGGACAAATCAAAGCCGTAGCTTCTAAAAAGTTCAATGAAATAAGAAACGCCAGTTTCCTTTCTTCAAATCAATAAAGATTGCATATTTGTTTATCTCAAAGATGGGAACAAAAAAGACCCAATCTAAATCTTAACATACTAGCCCAAAATTGAAGGAGGTAGGGTTGGCTTGCATGGGACCTCAAATCTGAGTTTGTTCCAGTGACTGGTTCATTTCTCATACTGCAGTAGAAAGAACTGGAATCAGAAGGCCTAAGGCAGATTCAAAATTTGGCACTTTTACCAGCTGTGTGTGACTGATTGCAAATCTCTTAACTTCTTTGGGCCTTTGGTTTTCCCATCTGTAAAATGGGTATTACAGTATTAATACCTGTAATGTGTATGCTACAGGGCTCCAGTGAGAAAAGTGCTTTGTAAAGTGTAACAGAAAACATCAAGGGTGAATTGTTATTAAAGAGGTAGAATGATTCAATTGAAACAATATTGGAATCAGAGTTGCAGGACCACAGTTTACATCCTTGCTTTGCTGTTACAATCTTTGTGACTTTGGGCTAATCTCTTTTGGACTCTGTTTCCTCATTGGTTGAATGAGGAAGTTTAGATGAGGTAATTCCTATTGTTCCTTCCAATTATAAATCCTGTTCATCTGTGAGTGTAAGGGAAAGGGCCTAGGATCTGTGAATTGGATTAAGACAGGAATAGAGACAGGACCTGTGATTTTATTGGTATAGAGAACTCCCTTATGATAAAATCCCAGTGTCTTAGAGCATTGATGTTTAAACCTTGTGGTCCTCATAGTGACTTAGAAAACCACAAATTAGCACTATCTGTGTTGTATTACATTTTTATTTATTTTGTTAAACATTTCCCAATTACATTTTAATTGGGTTTGGGTCTGACTTGGGTATTTGTCTAGAGTAGAGGTGATATCCATCCCCCATCCCCCACTGTCCTGAGTGGGCCTGATGTATAATTTAGGAATCCTTATGCATGGTTTAGTGACCTCCATTTCTATATGAGTTTGATACCATGGCCTAGAACACTGAGGAATTAGTGACCTATCCAGGGTCACACAGCCAACATGTGTTAAGTCTTCTTGGCATTGAGGTGGGCTCTTTATCGATTATGCAACATTACCTTCTTGAGATAACATATCTAATAGGAGCAAAGCCTAAAGTTCAAGTTCAATGTCAGCTATCATCATGAACATCATAATTATCCTGAGAAAAAGAAGGCCCAAGTGTATGGGCCAGAGCCTGGGGACCCCAGTGGTCCAGGTATGTCCTTCTTTCTCTCCTGTCTCCTGAGAGTCCTGATTTCCAGCTGTCATCTCTGGCAGTGTTGCAGGGGCTCAATGACTCTTTGTTGAGTGAGTGTGGCTTGAAGTTATCTATCACACAAACCTTGGGGATCGATCAAACAGGCTTTTTGTGACTCCGGTATTCTCTATTGTCAGAAATGTGTCTGTCTGTGGACTGTCTCCCCACGTGCCCTCAGTTTGCTTTGTCACCTCTCTGCTAGACCCAAATGTGCTGAATGGGTATTATTCACTCTTCTTTTTCAGGAGGACGCCATTGCCCTGGGTGCTGAGAGGACCCAAGTATCTTTGTATCTCTGACTCAGACCCCTGAAGTGTGATTCCTTAGTCTACACCTGGCTAAAGTCTAGAACAACTTGGGGGCCACTAGGTGGTGCACCAGCTCTGGAGTCAGGAAGTCCTGAATTCAAATCCAGCCTCAGACACTTAGTAGCTGTGTGCACTTGGGTAAATCACCTAATTCACTGGAGAAGGAAATGCAAACCACTCTAGTATCTTTGCTAAGAAAACCCCATTCAAATGAAGAGTCAGACACAACAAAAGAACTGAACAACAAGCTCTACTTCCAAATCCAAGTCTCTTTCTACTTTACTACCTCCACAATACCAGAAATGATTTTTTTTCAAGGTCACATAAATAGTAAATGGAAGAACCAGGGATTAAACCTAGATCCTTTGCCTTATAGAATTATTATTTATTTAATATTTAATTTTTAAATTTAATCTAATATTTAATTTATTTGAATTTAATTAATTAAAATAAATTATAATTCATTCATATTTAAATAAAAATATTTATGTATATAATATAAATATAATTCTTACTATATCATAGTAGACCTTTGTCTCTCCAGTGTAGAGAGATACTTACTTGCTTATGTGCCTGGCACACAGTAGGTGCTATATAGATGTTTATTCTTTCCCTTCTCTTCCCTGCCTGATGGTTGCTCAGACAGTTCCTGGGGTCATTTGATAGCTTCCCTTGGTTGAATCAAAGACTCTCTGCACCAGGAGACAACCAGTATTTGTAGTAAGTGCCAAAAGGATTTGGGCACAGCTGAGCTTTTGGGTGTTAAATGGTATGACAGAGAGTGTGGGTAGGAGACATAAATATGGAGAGGAATTTGGCTCTTCATTGTGGGTGGGGATACTATCTCTGTTAACAAAGGGTCTTTTTTTCTTTCTATTGGAGACTCCTCCTTGAGTTAAATTGATGATACAAAATGTAAGGGAGGAGGTGGAGGAAGAGAAAGAAGAGAAGGAATGAGAGAGTACAGAAGTGAATTGAAATAATTATTCACTTGAAATAAGATCCCTTCCACTTTTCTCCACCCTTCCATTGGGTCATTTACCCTGGGAGTCCTCACTCTCTCTCTGATTTCCGGTGTCAGGCAGGCCAAATGATAGGACCAGCTCCACAGGAATGAGAAAAAAAAATGTGGGAAACTAACACCAAGAGGTAGGTAGATTATGGAGCTAAACAACCACCTCCCTTCAAGTAAAATCAGTGGCGGCCACAGCAGCAACAACAACCTTGAAAAAACAACAAAGCACAGTGATATAACCTGAAGAACCAGTATGCAAGTCAAACGAATAAGTATATGTGAAGGGTCTACTATGTGTCGGGCACTTTTAAGCTCTGGGGACCGGAAGACAAAAACAATCCCTGACCTCAAAGGGCTCACAGTCTAATTGGGGGTGGGGAGAGACACTGTGTAGAAACAAAGTATACATACATACATATGTGTGTACATATTATATATATATATATAGATATAGATATAGATATATAGATATATAGATATATATATAGATAGAGAGAGAGAGAGAGAGAGAATAAATTGGAGATGATTTTAGAGAGAAGACAATAAGATGTAGGCAAAGTTTCTTGTAGAAGGTTGACTTATAAGTATCTCTCTTCTCTGGAGAATCTTAAATACTGAGTAGATATGTGCATTTTGGGCACGTCTTTGGAACAGCCTAGAGAGGACAAGGTAACTTCTTAGAACTGTGAAAGATTGCTTGGAAAAGTTGACTTCTCGTTCTATGATCTTTCATTTATGGTATTCAATCCCAGCATCCAATATCATATGTTCTTTCTTCCCCGTCCTTTCCCTATCAAAACTTGCTCTCATGCAAGAGGCGGGTGAGGATCCAACAAGATAATGGATATAAAGAACTTTGCAAACTTTACAATGCTATGTAAGTGCTAGTTGTTATTATTATTATTTTTATTATTATTGTTACCTTCTAGTCAGTCACTGGGCTTCCATTGATTCCAACGATAACTTCATTCCCTGAGCCTTCTACTAAGCTCAAGCAATGATTATAGAGCAATATAGGAGGATGCTGGTAAATGTTTAACCACCGGACCCTCCAGGAAAATAAGACATATATGCAGCAAAGAATTGGAAATGGAGGGGATGCCCATCGACTGTAGAATGGCTGAATAAGTTGTGGCATCTGATTCCAACAGAATACTACCGTGCTGTAAAAAGTGAGGATGGGGATGATTTCAGAAAAACCTGGGAAGACTTGTATGAACTAATAAAGAGTGAGATGAGCAGAGCCAGTAGAACATTGTACACAGTGACTGCAACACTGTGTGATGATCAGTGATGTGTGATCATGGATCAATGATCAATCAGTGATGACTTGGCTACTCTGATCAAGACAATGATCCAAGAAAATTCCAAAGGACCCATGATGAAAAATGCTATCTACCTCCAGAGAGAGAAGAGAATTTGTGAACTCTGAGTGTAGACTGAAGCATACCTTTTTCCTTTTCTTTACTTTTTTTTTGCTTTTTATTGCTTTCTAAAAATTTTTTTGCAACATGGCTAATATGGAAATACGTTTTGTATAGCTTCACATGTATAATTGATATATTGCTTGCCTTCTCAATGGGTGGGGGAGGGGCAGGAGAAAGAAAATTTGAAACTAAATTTAAAAATGAATGTTATAAATACATTTTAATAAGATGTATATCATTCCACTTCGAAGTTTGATCTGCATTATTAACATTTTCTTAAGTCTAGAAATCAACAAAATAATAAACTGAGCCCTGATTTGTAGCAATTACCAATTCCTAGGTTGTTAATGCTCAACATGGAAAATTTAACAATAGGCTTTTGAATGTTATTTAGGGCTGGCTCTAGCACACCCCTTGTGTGCATGGATGCTGTATTATAAGATACTATCAGTCATTGACATCTTAGTGTGAATTTAAGCTAATGTATTGTATTTTCCAAAAATAATCATACCTTCTCTTTCAGACATTTGTTGTTCACTTCATCTCATTAGTACCACTTTCTCTCTGACATTATCCCCAATTTACCCTGAATAGATGCTGTATATATACATATATATATATATGTATATATAGTCATTTGTTTGCTTGCTGTCTCCTTCA
The DNA here is from genome assembly GCF_900497805.2 of Vombatus ursinus. Classification (NCBI taxonomy): domain Eukaryota; kingdom Metazoa; phylum Chordata; class Mammalia; order Diprotodontia; family Vombatidae; genus Vombatus; species Vombatus ursinus. The sequence goes on from NW_020954619.1 coordinate 4,825,418, forward strand.
TTAGATTGTGAGCTCCTTGAGGGCAAGCATGGTTATTGCCTTTCTTTGTATCCCCAGTGCTTAGCATAGTGTATCCTTAGCATATGTACTTGATGTCTGTTGACTTTGAAATTGTGTGTGTGTGTGTGTGTGTATGTAGGAACACTCCATATAGTCCTGTGCATGTATGTATGGACATGTGCAACATATATGTTCATATTATGAATGTGTAGACACAAAGATGTATAAGAAATAGGCCTTGACCTCTACGAACTACCAATTTAATAAGGAGATAGGACATTCATACAAATAACAATACAAGAGAGTATCTGATAAATGACTTCCAAATTGCATAGATATGAGTGCCCCTATAAGAATTCAGAGTTGGGAGAAATCCCTTTTTCAGCTGAAATGATTAGGGAAAACTTCATGGAGAAGATAGAATCTGAGCTGGTCCTTAATAAGAAATACATTTTCCATAGATAGAGATGGGGATGAGAATCTTCTAATCAGAAAACAAATCTGAGCACATAGACAAAGCATAAAAAAAAATAATGAATTAGCTAGTCAAATACTTAGTCTGAAACTAGCTTGGTTTAGTGGGTAGGGGACAAGAATCTGGAGTCAGGAAGATATGAATTCAAATCCCACATGGCACTTACTAGCTGTATGTCTTTGGGCAATGTCTCTGTATATTTCTGTGCCTCAGTTTCTTCATTTATAAAATAAAAAGGTTGGACCACATGGCCTGTAAGGTCCCTACAGGCTCTAAATCATAAAACACTATTATTCTATGACCTAGTCATTTAGGTAGAAATACAGTATTGAGTAAAAAGAAGTATTATTAAGCTGATACAGTGGTAGAAAAACTTAGGAACAATTATTTGTATTAAGAAGCAAGCAAAGAGAGAGGAAATGAATTCAAAAGTCAGGCCTACTTAGAGCAAAAATTTTTATGACTGCATTTCACAGAGTTACAGAATTTCATATTTGGAAGGACACTCAGGGAACTCTAGCCTTTTCTGAAACTGTTGATGTTGAATCCCACATTCGACATCATGCATACATACATACATGCGTGTATACACACATATGTATGACTATGTACAACTATATATGCATAACTATACACACATACATGTATAACTATATATGTATAAATTTATAACTATATATGTGTAACTATATGTATATGTATAACTATATATGTATAATACATATAACCATATATATATATATACACATAACTCACTGCCTTCAAGAAGAACCCATTCCAGTTTTTTGACAATATCAATTGTCAGGAAGTTTTTCCCTTTATCATTCTATATCCCTTTAACTTCCACTGTTGTTCCCAATTCTATCCTCTGGGGTCAACTAGATCAATTCTAATTTTTCTTCCATGAGTCAACACTTCATATTATACAGCAATTGTTTCCTCTCTTCCCTCCTTATATTTCCACAATCTTCTTTTCTCCAGGTCAAGAGTCCTCAATTTTTAAAAACCATTTCTCATATGGTTCCAGTTTCTTTGCCAATTTTGGTGTTTTCTGATGTTGTAATTCAATTTGTTGTCCTTCCTAAAATGTGGCATGGAGAACTAGACAGATTATTCCAGATGTAGTTTGACCAAAGCAGAGTACAGTTTGATAATAACTTTGCTTCTTCTGGATGCTATGCTTCTCTTAATGCAGTCTAATATTAATGTATTCTTTTTTTTTTGGCTTCCAAAGCTGTTGAACTTTTGATCTACTGAAACTCCTGGGTCTTTTTCACATGAACTACTTTATTTTTTCAATTATTAAGCATTTCCCCCCTCATTTCCACCTCTTCCCTCCCTTACTAAGAAAGTGGAAAAAAAAAAAAAAAACAAACAAACCTAAACCCTTGTAACGAATAGAATTGAACAAAACAAATTCCCATATTGGGCATGCTCAAAAAATGTGTTTCATTCAACATAGTAGTTCATTATTCTGTATCAATGGTCCTTGGGAATTAAGGCTGATCATTGCAATGGTCAGCATTCTTAAGTCTTTCAGAATTGTTTTTTATAATATTGATTACAGTATAAATTATTCTGGTCCTGCTCCCGTCACTTTGTATCTACTAAGGCCATATTGAATTCATGCAAGTCATTAAGGTTTCTCTGAAACTATCCCTTTATTAATTTCTTACAGCACATGAGTCTTCCATTACATTCATATGCTACAATTTGTTCAGCCATTTACCAACTGATGGACCACCCTTGAATTTCCAATTTTTTGTCCTTTACAAAAAAGGCTGCTATAAATTTTTTTTTGTACATATAAGACCTTTTCCTCTTTCTTTGATCTCTTTGGGGCATTGGCCTAGTAGTGGTTTCTCTGGGTCAAAGGGCATGTATGGTTTACTTTAGTAGCTTTGGGGAAGCAGTCCCAAATTGCTACCAGAATGATTGTAATCCTTTGCAGATGCATCCACATTAGATCTATATGCTTAATTTTCCACAACCCCTCCATCATTCATCATTTCCATTTTTCATGAGCTTTACCAAGCTGATGGACATGAGATGTAACCTCAGAGATATTTTAATTTTTTTCTCTCTAGTTATTAGTAATTTAGAGCATTTTCTCCATGTGACTATAGATAGCTTGAATTTTTTCCCCTCAAAAACTGCCTGTTCATGTTTGTTGTGAATTTATCAATTGGAGGATAAACTCCTCTATAGCATATCTTCTTCATCTTAAATTCATGCAATTAAGCTTTTGAACCCAAGTAAAAGGTTTTACATCTGTCTACTAAATTTATCTTAGACCTAGCTCATTGTTTCAGCCTGTCAGGATTTTTAGGGATTCCATTTCTGTCATCTAGTATATTAGCTAACCCTTCCAGCTTCAAGGAATCCACAAATCTAATAAAACATATGATCGATTTCATGGTGTCTCCCACAAAGCTGTGATAATATGTTACATGAGAATACCTGTGTGAGTGTAAGAACTCAGAGATATTCACTCTAAAAATTTTCCATTGTTTCATCCAAATCCAGGAAGTAGAATGTAAAACGTAGAACAGAAGCTACTTACACAGAGGACGTGTAAGATCACAGCTCCTTGTCGCCGTTCCTCATTCGTGAAGATGTCACTGGGGAATTCATGGAGAGCTAGAGAATGAAGGGGAAAAAAAAGAAAAGTTAATCACTAATATTTAAACATTTTCAGTACTAAATACAACACATAAAGAATGTAAGCTCTGGAACATAAAAGTATGGAGGCAATTAATTAATACTTTCTAATGATGCTAACAATTTTATATTTTTAAATGTAAAGGGAAAATTAGTAAAATAGCTCTGGAGTTTTTACTTTTTTAGTAGCAGTTAAATGGCACAGTCCCAGGCTGGGAGTCAGGAAGACCCAAGTGCAAATCCAGCCTGAGTCTCAGACACTTGCTAGCTATGTAACCCTGGGCAAGTCATTTAATTTTATGCCTGCCTCAATTTCTTCAACTAGAAAGTGAGGAAAATAATAGTACCCTTCTCCCAGGATTGTTGTGAGGATCAAATGAGATAATATTTGCAAAGTACTTAGCAGAGTTCTTAGTACATAATAGGATTAATAAATATTTCCTTCCTTCCTTCCTTCCTTCCTTTTAGAGGGAAAGAGAGTTCTAGATCTGTGATATAATTGCTGTGAGGAACTCCCAGTGTACAAACCCTCTCCAATGATGTATCTGCAATTTATAGTGTTAAAGAGTTGCCTGGGTATTCTGAGAAGTTAAATGATCTATGCTCATTTAGTTAATATGTGTCCAAGGAAGGATTTCCACCCGGGTCTTCATGATTCCAGGGCTGGCTCTCTAACAACTGTATAGCACTATTATTACTAATTAGTAGTTGAACAATTCATTCAACAAGCATTTATTAAGTGCTTCCTACGTCTTAGGCACTATACAAGATGATAAGGTTACAAAGACAAAACTCAAACACCCCCTGCCCTCAGGGGGCTTAAATTCAACTGGAACAGAATCAGTACTGTAAGATGTTCAATAATAAACAAGTCATAAGCAAACTCCCCCCAAATTCCCTTAAATACAAATGATACTGAAGATTTTAAAAAGCAACTGGACCAAGTCTCTTGCTTCATTCTAGCTACCGTCCAATTGGAATGTCTTGGCCCTCAGAGGAAGACCAGCAATGTTTGTCTCAAAGCAGAGTAGAATGTGATATAGGGATAAGAGATACAGAGAACCCCAAACCAACAGGGATGGCTAACGTGAAAGCAAATTTGGTACCAGCTGTTCACACTGACTTGCTGTCCTGACTGTACACAAGGAGAAGAAACCAATAAGGAAATCAAGACCCCAGTAAGTGAACTAACCCGGCTTTGAGAAGCCTAAGGCATTGGTGGCTTTAAAATGATTAATTATGCTACATTATTCCCTACCATATGCACCTCTTTCTTTTTCCCTCTTACTTTCTTTCCTTTTCCATTTCTATTTGTTCCATTTTTCCTCTTCCATTAACTTCTTCCTATGCTATCCGTTGTGTCTGCTGGAAGTCCACACAGGCTTTCTTAGCTTAAGCATTAGAGAAAAACCCTTACCCTAGACCTTTCTAGATTAAATGAACAGCTATGCGAAAAGAAAAGATCTTAGCCCTCTGTCATTTTTTTTTTTTTTTTGTTGGCAGAGAATTGACACTACCAGTTCTTGCTAAATCATATTCTAAAAAATCAAAAGCCGAGGACCAGGGGAGAAAAGCAACAACAATAACTTGAAAAAACAACTGGTAGGGCTTTTCCTTCTCTTTAGCTATTCTCTCTTAATTTAAGGATGTGTAAGATATTCTTTGTGGTTAAGGCAGACCATTTCATCCTTCCCCAGGGCATCAGGATGGAGGTAGGGAGGCTTGGGGCTAACCAGATAAGCCAAATCAGAGGAAATGCAAAGGATCCTTGCAAAGGATCCCTAACCATCTTGGTATCCTACCAATATCCTTCTCCTATGTTAGAAATAGGAACAGGAACGAGACCTATAATTTCATTGGAATATAGAACTCCCGGATGAAGAAATTCCCTTCACCAATGCCCATCGCTGTAATTTCTAGTCTTTGTGAGCTGGCTGATTTTTTCATAAAATGACATAAAAAAGTAGCTGAACTTTGTGACTAGTTTTGGTTGTGTTGGGCCATCAGATGCTAATAATAATTGATATTCACATCATTCTTTAAAGTTTAAGCCTCAAGGGGTGGAGCCGAGATGGCGGAGTAAAAGGAGTGACTTGCTTGAGCTCTCCCCCAAACCCCTCCAAATGCCTACAAAAAAATGGCTCCAAACAAATTCTAAAGCAGCAGAACCCACAAAAAGATAGAGGGAAGCAAATTGCCAGCCCAACACAGCCTGGATGGTTGATCATAAAGGTATATCACGCCAGGCTGGGAGTGGAGCGCAGTTTGGCGTAGGAGCGCAGTTTGGCGTGGGCACGCAGGCTGCAGCGACCCTGGAGCAGGCCTCAGAGGACTGAATCGCAGGCAGCTATGGCGGTCTCCAGACTTCTCAACCCATGAATGCCAAAGACAACTTAAAAGGTCAGTGGGAAAAGTCTGTGTCAGCGGGGAGAGAGAGAAGGCAGTGGTCTCAGCTCCAGTCCCTGAGCTTGGCAGGGGCAGCAGCTGCCTCCTGAGCTTCTGGCCCACAAACTGAGGGGGAATAGAGTGGCTGATCAGAGAGGGATTGCAGGGATCTCTCTGCTGGTGCAGGATTCTCTTGCTTTTCCTGTGCTTGGATCTGGGTCACAGTTCTGGGTGGCAGTCCTGGGGCAAGGAGGAGCACTGGCATGGTGGAGCTTGTAGAGAATAGAATAAATGGGGGGTAGGATAGGATGAAGGGAAATATACTTAGTTTTTCACAACAGGACTACTATGGAAGTGTTTTGCATGACTACACATCTATAACCTGTATCGAGATGCTTGCCTTTTCAAAAAGTGGGGAGGGAGGAAGGGAGAAAATTTGTAACCCAAAGTTTTAAAAACATTTGTTAAAAATTTAAAAAAATTTAAAAAAAAGTTTAAGCCTCAGTTTCTTCATCTGTAAAGTAACAAGAGCATTTACCTTCCAAGGCTGTTGAGGAGATAAAATGAGATAATACTTGTAAAGTGCTTTGCAAACCTTATATTGCTATTTAAGTTCTAGCTATTCTTCTTTTTCTTTCAATTAATGGTATTTTCAGAGAATCAATTAATGATGTTAGATGGTGTTAGTAATATTTAGTTCACTAAATTATCTTTTCCCCCCTCTGAACCTCAGAATTTACATTTGGCATGCCAATTTCACTGGAATTGTTTGACACAAGAGACTGAAATTCCTTAATAATTATGACATCAAACAAGGAAATCCTATCTTGAAAGTCTTACAACAATTCCTAATTCCTAGAGCCTCTGAGGGCCAAAAACAATAATACTCTCTCTTTATAGAGCAGGCAACATGTAAGTATTCAAAGGAATTGAGAAATTCCACTTCTCAGGTTTGGTCTCTGACCAAATAACATGGATGATTCTTTTTGAGACCAGGAGTTCCCTGCACCAAGGTGGCTAACGCCAGCAAAATAAAAGACATTTAGTATCATTAAGATAAACATCAAACAGAAAACCAAGGACCATATTAATGACTCCAAACCTGAAAAAACCATTACAAAATTCAATAATTATGCCATTATTTATGCTTCTGTTGTTTAATTGTACTGAGGCTCCCTCTCATCCATTTGAGTACAGTGAAGTGAGAGAAATTATATTTTAATTTAGCAAGCAGGTGTGAAATGCAGAATCATTTCAAATAAGGGCTTAGCCTCACTCAGTATTTCCATTGAGTGACAATTTGTTGTATTGCTTAACCTAAAAAAGTTTATTCACAACAACACTATTAATTAATACATTTGTTAATGCTTTCTCTCATTTATTGACATTAACTCAAGTGGGTACAAGTACAAACAAAAATTTAAAACCATTTAAAAATGAATCATTTCCACATTCTATTGATTTAACATATTTCTATCAGTTATGCCCACATTGACGAGCCACTAACGGTCAGTTCTACCATTCACTAAGTATTATGTAGCATTAGATTAGGACACAAAATCATGGACTATGTTCATAGCCAGAAATACAGAATCCCAGAAAAGCCCCCAAAAAGAGGACTAGAAAGGAGAGCTGAGAGATGCTAAAAATTCCCTTTAGGTCCAATGTTTAATTCTCTTTCAGTCTGCCCTGATGGCTATGAGTCCTGGGGCATGTATCTTCTTGCTTTGATTTTAGATTGCCAACAGCCAGACACTTAGATGGAAATGCACTGAAGTCCCCTATACATTATGACCAGATCTAACCAGAAGAATTTAGTGTAAAGTCGAGTCTATTCTATACTCATCCAAGGGAACTTAGTCAATAACAAGAAAAGCAAACTTACATTTATAGCCCTTTAAAGTTTACAAAGCATTTTACCTTATTTGTTTCTCACAATGACTCTATAAAGGAACAATAACCCTGTGAAGCAGGTAGGATTACTGCCCCCATATTATAGGTGAAGAAACTGAGGCTGAGGAAAAGGTCATATTTAAAATTGATTAGACTTTCTCTGCTTGACTCTGGAGGGCAGAACTAGGAGCAATTGGTAGGTGGAAGTAGCAAAGAAGCAAATCTGGGCTTGTTATAAAGGAAAAAGACTTCTGAGAATGGGTGTTCTATAAACATGGAATAAGCTACCTCAGCAGGTGGTGGGTTCTCCCCTCACTGAAATTCTTAAAGACTGGATGACTACCTATCAGGTACATTACAGTAGAAAGACTTTGTAGGTCTGGGTTTAGCCAGATGACCTCTGAGGTCTCCTCTAACGGTGGGATTCTCTGAAAAGTTAAGTTACTTCCCACTGTCATGGAGCTTCTAAGTAGCAGAGATATATATGACTTGAATGAAAGTCATGAAATCACGAAAGCACAGAGTTGGAAGAGATCAGTGGCCATCTCATTCAATTCATACCCCAAAGAGAACTCTCTTCTACAATATGCTTGAGAAGCAATCATACTGCATTTGCTTCAAGACCTCCACTGAGGGGAAATTCACTACTTCCTAAGACAGTTGATTCCACTTTCAGAGAGCTCTATTTAGAATTCTCTTGAGTCCAACTCACGCAAAGAACTTTACATATGTTATTCTGTTTGATCCTCATGTTAACCCTATAAGGTAAGAGCTATTAATTTTCCCATTTACAGATGAAGAAACTGAGGTTGAGAGAGGGTAAGTGACCTGCTCAGGGTCACATGGCTAGTAATTGTCTGAAGAAGGGTTTTCCTGACTCTAAATTCAGCACCCTATCCATTATGATGCCTAGCTGCCTCTACATGGAACCCCAGGGTGATTATGATGAGTTTGCAGTATGCATCAGTCACAACTCGATAAGACCTTAATCTATTCTGAAATGATTTCCCTGGAGGTTAATCTTGGAATGGAAGACTCAAAATGAAGTGAATAGGAGAGTCTAAAAAAACAGCAGCTCTAGGAGAACTTGGCCAACTGCTTTCAGTTGCTACTTTATGCATAATACAACATCTATCTCTGTGTCCCAAATGGATCGAGATTCATAAGCAGGTTTGGAAAGGTCAGTAAAACCTTTTGGATTCTGCATGTCTGCCCAGGGAGTCCCCTTTGCCTCAGTGAGGGGGTGGAAGGAAACCCTTTAATTTTACTCCCTCTCGGGCCTGATGCCTCCGACTCTTGTACAATGCTCTAATTTAAAGTCTAGGGCCATCCAGGGAGCTCAGTGCCTGCCATAAGTCATATCTGAAGGCTCACTCTCCAAGTGTAGGTTTGGGTATCCTCCTCAGTCAGTAGGATGAATTATCCCCAGGTCTCAGTAGGTGATGAGAGGCTGACGCTGAAATTGAGGGCAGCTCTGAAAGTATATCTTAGGGGTGGATAATTTATCATCCCTAACATCTTCCTTGGGAGTTGGAGGCCAAATTTTCTAATGGATGGAAAAATGGTTATTCTAATAGGAGGAAAGTTGATAATGGATTCTAGAGTCAGAAAGGACCAGTGAGTCCAACTCTCTTATTTTACATATAAGGAAACTGATCCTCAAAAAAGTTGTGACTTGCCCAGGGTCAATGTTTAGTAAGTGTCTGAAGCCAGATTTGAACCCAAATCTTCCTGACTCCAAGTCTAGTACCCTATGTATTATGCTGTATCTTTTGTAATACGAGATAAGAAGTCTTTGATCAGAACATCAAGTCAGGTGGACTTAAAGGACAAGAAGAGATTGGGGAGTTTGGCATATTACACTAGTGTTTTCTTTTAATAAAAGCAGTTTTCAGGTCTTTCAAATCTCTCATCTGTTCATCTTTCTGAAGCAATACGATTTATTTTCCTAACTTGACCCTTATTTTGCTCCCCATTCCTATAAGACTTAGTTTGAAATATCAAATAATAGATCTTCCCCATATAGGAAACTAAAAGGCAAAAATTGCCATTTCTTTTCATGAAGAAAAAAAAATGTTTACTCTACAGTAACGCCATAGGATTTTGGCAAGCCCTATGGTCTAATTAGCTCAGGAGCAAGCATCTGGTGGTTGAAGTGAATGAATCACATAGAAGCTTCATAAAGGGAGCTAATTTTTTTTTTAAATAATTATAGAAGAGAAAGAAAACTCATCTCACAGGCCCACAGCTCCATCCACTCTTAAGATGAAATACTGTTTAGAGATGATAAACCAACACACACATACAAGTCCCATGAAGGAACAGAATTATAAACATTAAAATGGCAATATTAATTTAATAAAAAAAATTGTATTAAAATCTTTTGGCTCTCTAGGCTTACATGTTCCTTATTCTAAGGCACAAACTTCCAGGTTGTCACTACAGCAAGGTGCTGGGACTAGAACTAGCACATAAATATTTAACCTCATGTTTCCAGGGCCCCTCCAGGGTCCCAGGATCCTTCCAGGAAGCAGGCACTAGACCATAGGCTCAGAGAGTTAGAGTTGGAAGGGACTCAGAGACCATCCAGCCTGGGCCGATGTTTAAATGGTGTATTTCAGAGGTGCTCAATGGACTCCGGTCGACTGAAAGAAGATTCTTCTTAATGCTCATGCCCTCCCTCTGTTGATTATTCCAATGTATTCCGTATATAATTGTTTACATGTTGGACCATTAAACTGTGGATTCCTTGAGGGCACACACTGTCTTTTGCTTTCCTTTGTATCCCCAGTGCTTAGCACAGTGCCTGGTACATAGTAGGCACTTAATAAATGTTTGTTGACTGACTGATCCCATCCAAGGACAAGACTCTATCACCCACTAATAGGCTTCCATCTTATCCTTCAGGGACTTCTCCAGCTAGTTCCCTGAGAGAGGACCATGAACAATCTATTCTTCTGCTTTCCCATAATAGTTGTTGTTCAGTCATTTCAGTTGTGTTCAACTCTTCATGACCCCATTTGGGGTTTTCTTGACAAAGATAGTGGAGGGGTTTACCATTTTCTTCTCCATTCTCATTTTACAGATGAGGAAACTGAGGTAATCAGGGTTAAGTGACTTGTCCACCAGGGTCTTAAGTTAGTGTCTGAGACGAGATTTGAACTCAAGTCTTCCTGACTCTAGGACCATAACTCCAGACCATTGCACCACCTATCTGCCCCCACAACAGACCTCTCTCCAATCTTTGATACTCTGCTTAGACTCATTCTTCAATTGTTCTCATACTCCCACCCCTTCCCCACTCTCTACACTCCACTCCGTTACTACCATCCCCTTCAACTAAACTCTCCCCTACCCTGAGTCAAGCTTCTTATCTGCTTATGCCTTCTTCGGTGCCTAAAGGAATAATACACCATCCATAATCAGCAAACTCATTTTCATCTTAAATTTCCTTTCTCCTTCAAACTTTTGGCACTGACTGAGGTCTGGTTCCCTTTAAATGACACCCTTTCCAGGACTGATTATATTTTCTCTCATACTCTTTGACTCACTGGTCATGGTAGAGGAGTTCGAATATTCCTTGCTCCCCATTGCCATTTCCAGTTTTACTCTCTACCATTTTTAGCTTCTCTCCTTTTTAAATTCACACTATTCAAATTCACCACTCAATTCAGACTCTGGTGGTTATTATCTGTTGACTTCCAGATCTTTCTTTCCACCCTCATACTAGTAGCCATCAACATATATGCATGTATGCGGATGTATATGTATGTATACACACACACACACACACACACACACACACACACACACACACAAATGCAACCTCATAACTTCCCAGTTCTCCAATTAACTCAGTTCTCATGGCTTACTCCGCCCTTCCACAACCCTTAATCTTGCCATCACCTGGGATTGTTCTACTTTCCCATTCTAAAATTCCTTTGTTTATTCCTTCTGTCCTTTGCCTTATGACCACTAACTTTTTTATCCTTTCTGTGACCTTTATTCCTTTCATCCCTCATTTCTTTCCCAGACTATCAGATTAACACTCTTCCTTTTTCCTATCTTGACTAATTTGGTTAGCCGGTTTAACTCTATACTGTCTTTTATACTTAATTTTCTTGTTGCCTTTGTCATGCCATTGATCATGCTTTGCCTGACACCAGACCTGACTTATGCTGACCTTCTGTCTCCTTACACATGCTGCATAACAAATGTGTGTATGTGTATGTGTGTTTGTGTGTTGAAGAAGTGGCATAAAAGACATCATTTAGGAAATACATTATTAAAAAGTAGTGAACTGGTTGCAAGTGTAGGAACCAGACCTAGGGAAGTAAAGTATTCTACTAACTTCTCCCATAAATGAAGAAATTTTCAAGTCAGTCAGTCAGCAAGTGTTTACTAAGTCCTTACTGTGTTGCAGACCTCTGGCACCTTAGGTGGATCTTTGGAGAAAAAAAAAAAACCCAACATGGCCAAACATTAAATTCTTGGCTATTAGCACATTTCCTGGCACATGTTGTTGTTCAGTTGCTCAGCTGTGTCCGACTCTTCATGACTCTGTGGACCATAGCACACCAATAATATCCATGGTGTTTTCTTGGCAAAGATACTATAGTGGTTTGCCATTTCCCTTTCCAGTGAACTGAGTCAAACAGAGGTTAAATTTCTCTGATTTGGGTTTGGTATACAACCTATGCAATTAATATGTACTATACATATATGCATATGCACATATATGTATTTATATGTGTGTTTATACACATACAGATACCTATACATGTACATACACAGATGTGACTATAGTATGTCTGACCCAATTGATATGTGGTCAAAGGATATGAACAAACAACTCTCAAAGGCATTATAAACTATTAACAACCATATAAAAGAATGCTCCAAATCTCTAATAATAAGAAAAATGCAAATCAAAAAAGCCTTGATTTTACCTCATATCCTGCAAACTGGCAAAGATGACAAAAGGATGGAATAGTCATTGTTAGAAGAGTTATAGAAAGCCCACTAATACATTGTTGGTGGAGCTGTGAATTAGTACAACTATTTTGGAAATTAATTTGGAATTAGGCAAATAAAATAACTAAAATGTCATACTATTTGACCCAGAGATTGCCTTACCAGGCTTACATTACATGAGGGCTACTGATAAGAAGAAAGTCTCTATATTTATAGCACAATATTTGCAGCACTATTTTTTGTGACAGCAAAGAAATGCAAACAAAATAAATGTTCATTGTTTTGGGAGTGGCAAAGTAAATTGTGGCACATGAATATAGTGGAATATTACTGTGCTATAAGAAATGATGAATATGATAATACAGCATGGAGAGATTCACATGAAATGATGGAGAGTGAAATAAGCAGAGCCAAGAAAATAATATACACAATGACTACAATAAAGTAAACAAAAAGAATAACCACAAAATAATCAAAATGAAGCTTGCAAAATTATAAAGAACAAGCTCAGCTCCAAAGAAGAGATATGAGAAGTCACCCCCACCCCTTTGCAGAGGTGGGAGGTCCACAGATGTAGTACATTGGACATATTTCTGGACTTTTAAGACATACTTATCAGTTTTGCTGCCCCCACCCCCATTTTTTTTCTTTAAAAATAGTATTTCTTACTTGAGATGGTTCTCTGGGAGGGGGAGAGGGAGAGATATTAGAGAAAATTTTGGTGATATAAAAACCAAAAGATAGCAATCAAATTTTAGTTTGGAAAAAGATGACAAGAGAAAGGTAGTTCTTTTCAATTAAAAAAATCAACCTTTTATTTCCTCTTCCCACCTCCCCTCTCCCCATGGCTTTGTTAGTGATTTTGACTAAGTTCACTTTTGCCTGTATTTCCTTAATAGATAATTGACTTTTCAGGGGTTCATCAGCTAAGAATCAAGTTTTCAGTATTCACAAAACAATCTCCTATTTCTTTCTCTCCTCTTGCAGTGGAATAGCATCTGTCTTCTGCTTCCCAGAGCAGAATTGACTTTAAGCACCTCAGAAAGTTACAGGTTGGAGCTATGCAGATCTTCAGGACACATATGCTTTCTGAAGAAGGGCATAGTCAAGGGGACAAAAGAATGTAGAAGATATATTTAGAAATTATGAAAATTCAGGCTGCCATGATACATTTGCAGGGAAGAACAGAGGTCTGGAGACTAGTAGAACACCAAACAGGTAAGCCTTATATATCTCCTATATAAGTATACTTAATTTTAAACAAATCTTAAAGTGAAGATATTCGAGACACATCAATTAGGGAATGATTACTTTTTACAGAACAAGAACTTGAAATGTGAGTTGATTTAGAGTTTCAATTTACATGCAACTTTTCAGAGACACATCTATCAAAATAAACCAAGATAAATAATATATTTGTCCACCAAAGCACATGTGCCAATACAGCTTTTGAAATATTTAGGTCCATACTGTAAGAAGTCCTTCCTAATTTGGATGAGTAAATGGAAGAAGAATAAGGAAAGATTGAAAATTAATGTGTTTTTACTGCCTTCCCATTCTTGGGGCCCTCTGCCCTCTCTATTCTCTGCTCCCCTACCCTCTAGAGTCTTTCCTCTGAGATGACTCCCATCTACTCTGTATACTATGGGGTGTTCACACCTTTGGTGTGAGGGCTGGTGAGCCCTTTTCAGGGCTACTCATCCATCTTTGGTGTCCATCTGATTCACCCAGTTCTCACCTGTGGCTCCAAGAAGGTAGCATGAGCAATGGCCACACTCCAGTAAGTCATCTTGGCAGATGGGCAATACCAGATTTAGGGTAACCGACAGGCCTCAAACCTATCGGTGAGTTGGGGAGAGGTCTACCCCAAGCATGTAAAGGCTTTCCCTGGATGAAGGGGTGGATGGGAACAATTTGTTCCAATAGCCATAAAGGTGACTGAAGTAGGTGCTGTGGAGCTCTTAGAGCTTGATCAGACATCAAAGACACTATGGTTATCCATTGCATCCTGGGCCATTGTCAGTCACCTTGACTTTTGTCCTATCACTTGACTTTGATGACTCAGGAATAAAAAGTGAGGCTGACTTTGTGCAACTCTGCTTTACTTAAATCCAATTCATGTACAAGTCAAGCCATCATCCATGATGTCATTGGACCTGCCCAGGGTCACACGACTAATAAGAGTCAGTATCTAAGGCTGGATTTGAACTCAGGTCCTCCTGACTCCAGGGCTAGTGTGCTATCCACTGTGCCACCTACATGCCCCAATTGGTCCTCTTTAAAAACAAAGTCTAGGAGCAGCTAGGTGGTACAGTGGATAGAGCACTGGTCCTGGAGTCAGGAGGACTTGAGTTCAAATCTGGCTTCAGACACTTGACACTTATTAGCTGTGTGACCCTGGGCAAGTCACTTAACTCCATTGCCTAGCCAATAAAAAAAAAAAGAAAAGAAAAAGGAATAGGTCCACCTTAGGACAGCGAGGTAGCACAGTGGATAGAGCTCTGGCCTTGGAGTTAGGAAGACCTGAGTTCAAATCTGACCTCAGACACTTAATACTGATTAGCTGTGTGATCCTGGGCAAGTCACTTAACTCTGATTGCCTTGCCAAAAAGCAAAAACAAAACAAAACAAAACAAACAAAAAAAAACAAAGGATGAACAACAACAATATGGTTTGTATATAGTTTGCATGTTCTATCTGTTCCCTACCCCAAAGAATGTGAATTCATTGAGAGTAGGAACCCCCTTTGCCTTTCTTTGTGTCTTAGCCCTTATTAAAGTGCCTGGCACATAGTAAACATTAAAGGTTTGTTGAGTGACATTTCCACCCTTGAGTTCAAGAGGATTTTGAAAAGGTTGGCCCAGATTCTGCTGATCAGTGAATAAAAAAGAAAATTAGAGAAAGCTTGGGGAACTTCCCCTTAGAACTCAGAATGAACCTATAATCAGAAAGCGTAAGAATACAGAAATCAATTTGAACCAAGATTATGGTCTGGAAAAAGCAGAACACGCATTGATTAAGCCCTTATTTTTATGTTGATTTCAGCAATTTCATTTAAATTTTTGCATTTATAGTTTGTTTATTCAATAAGCTTAACGCATTTTGGGTGACAATGTTACTCTGTAGAGCAAAGCCAGCTGAGTTAATGTCCCTTCTGCTGGCAGGGTTTTAAACACTTTGATGAGAGGCCTATCCATTTCTTTCCCTCTGACATGCTAATGCAAAGTACAAAGAAGTCAGTACAGTATCACACAACCCACAGCCAGGGTCAGAGTTGAGTCAGAACAAAGCTGTAACTGGTGTTACCTCCAGCCACTTCTATAGAGAAGGTTCTCAGGTCTACAGTGTAGGAAGCCCATTCTCCAAACTCTATCTTCCCTTCATCATTCTTCATGCTTCTTCTCTCTCCCCTCCCTCTTCTCCCAGACCCTGTCTTACATGTTAGTCTGTTTTTAGGCTCCAAGCCTTATTTCTTCTGCTTTCAACCTTTACCCACACAAAGAAAGTGAATTTTAGCCTGATGGACATGTGGTTCTATTTCAGAGGCTCATACTCTGGTATGTAATTGCTGGTCAGAACCAAAGGATTATCTTTTCCTCTTTGCTTTACAAAATGATAGGACTGGTTGTCTCACAAGGTCATTGTTATTCATGGATGAGGATGGGGGGGAGATAAGAAGAGAAATGTTAGGAGGATCACTGCATGGAGAACTAGTTTTATATACAGGTATTGTTGATGGCCAAACTAGGCTAATTTGGCAGGGAAGTGCCCCCCCATCAATGTTTCCTAATGAAACAACTCCCCAAAACATATTTTTCCCCCAAAGTAACAGTTTAGCATGAATGAATTTATTAAACAATGGTATTAATAATAATACGTTGTTGTTGTTCAGTTGTTTCAATAGTATCTGATTCTTCATAATCCCATCTGGGTTTTTTTTTTTTTTTTGGCAGAGATACTGGAGTTCTTTGCCATTTCCTTCTCCAGCTCATTTGACAGATGAGGAAACTGAGGCAACAGGGTTAAGTGATTTACCCTGGGTCACACAGCTAGTAAGTGTCTAAGACTAGATTTTAACTCAGGAAGATAAGTCTTCCTGACTGCAAGGCCCAGCACACTATCCACTATGCTACCTAACTACTCAAATGACTTTATCAGTATTATACAACCAGTATGAGACAAAGATAGGTATTAAATCCTCATCTTCCTGGCTCTTAATCCACTATAACAGGGTATTGAAATGGAGGATATAAGAGAATAGAAAGGGAAGATAATTAGATAATTGTTTATATAAATTTCTCCTATAATTTTTTCCCAGGCCTGGCTTTGCCCAGACCCTTGGTCCAATGAGAGGGATCGCCACCACTTACACATTGTCCTCCCAAGAAGGAGATGGTGCTGAAGGCCCCTGTGCTATTTAAATTCTGCTGCTAACTATAGGTGAGGAGAAATTAGATGGGCCTTCGCTGCTTCATTTTCTCAACACAGCTTCCTAATCACCTGAGAGCACAGATGGCAGAAGGCCCATTACATCCTCACCAGAAGCATTTCAGCACTTGTTAGCCCCAGAGTTTAAATGTAATTACTTCCTCCTCCTCCCCCCTTTCCCATTTAGAGACACAACATGACTGTGCTGAGTTGCACCCCAGAGAGAGCTACATTTGGAGAAGTTTGGTGAATAAATACAAGCAGCCGTATGAATAATGAAAGACCATCATCTAAGGGAAGACAAAGCCATTTGTCTCCTCTGAAGCTGACTATGACCAAAGAATTATATATTAATGGGATTCACTCAAGGCCCCAAATTGTTAGTGGTATTATGCTGTAAAAATGTGTGTTAAGGGTAAATCTTGTTGCAAGCATTTGGAAGCCAGTTTCTTCTTTACCTCTCTGTCAAAAGAGGCCTTGCACAATGATTGATAACATCACTTAATCACAGTAGAAGCGGTATGGGAGAAGAGAAGTATGCCAAGGAAAACGAGCTCTGGATTTCTCGCCACAGGCAGTAGGTGGCAGATATTGCTATTGTATTTCTATGGTTAAATAGCTAGGTGGAGCTGTAGCTAGAACCCTGGGCCTCAAGTCAAGAAGGCTCAAGTTTAAATCCCATCTCAGGCACTTACTAGCTGTGTGACCTTGGGCAAGTTACTTAACCTCTATCTGCCTTGGTTTCCTCATCTGTAAAATGAAGATAATAATAGCATATAACTCCCAGGGTTGTTATGAGGGTAAAATGACATTAAATGGGATATTTATAAAGTGCTTTGTAATCCTTAAAGCTACCTATGGTGATGGTGATGATTTTTCCATACATCTATTGATCTCAGTTTCCTCATCTGTAAAATAAGCAGGTTGGAATAGATAATTTCTTTTTTTTTATTTGTTTGTTTTTTATTAATTTATTTTGATTTATCAGCAATCACTTCCATAAGCTTTTGAGTTTTAAATTTTTCTCCTCCTCCTTTCCAAACTCCCTCCCCAAGACAGCACAGAATTTGATATAGGCTATACATATACATTCCTATTAAACATATTCTTACATTAGTCATGTTGTAAGAAAGAATTAGAACCAATATAAGGAACCACAAAAAAGAGGAAACAAAACAAAATAGAAGAAAAAAAGGAGCAAATAGCATGCTTTGATCTGCATTCAAACTCCATAGTTCTTTCTTTGGATGTGGATATCATTATCTGTCATGAGACTTTTGGAGATGTCATAGATCCTTGCATTGCTGAGAAGGGCTAAGTCTATCAAAGTTAGTCATCACACAACATGGCTGTTACTGTGCACAATGTTCTCCTGGTTCTGCTCACTTCGCTCTGCATCATGGACTAGATAATTTGAGCCCCTTCTAGCTCAAAATTCCTACAATCTATAAGCTAAGATTATGATCTCCGCTTCCTTCTGTGCTATGTTGTTTAGTCATTTTTGAGTCATGTCTGACTCTTCATGACCCTATTTGGGGTTTTCTTGGCAAAGATACTGGAGTAACTTGCCATTTCCTTCTCCAGTTCATTTTATAGATGAGGAAACTGAGGCAAATAGTGTTAAGTGACTTGCCGAGGGTCACACAGCTAGTAAGTGTCTGAGGCCAGATTTGAACTCAGGAAGATGGGTCCAGGTCTGGCACTCTACATCTGCTGTGCCACCTAGCTGCTGTCTGAGCTATGTAGGAAGAAGGAAAGAAAGAAAAAAAGAAAGGAAGGAAGAAAGAAAAAGAAAGAAATGAAGGAAGGAAGGAAGAGAAAGAAATATGGAAGGAAGGAAAGAAAGAGGGAGGTAGGGAGAGAGAAGGAGGAAAGGAGGATGAAGGAGGGAGGGAAGAAAAGAGAAGGAAAGAAAAAAGAAAGAAAGAGGGAGAGAGAAGAGAAAGAAGGAAAGAAAGATAAAAGGGGGTGAGGGAGGGAAGGAAAGAAAGAAGGAGAAAGAAAAAGCCTTGAAACATCAAGAGAGACATAGAGCCTCTTCTCTGAATAAATGCAAATAACAAAGAAAATGAAAATCTCCAAAGCATAAAATCAAAGTTAATGTGGGGTAGGGAGGTACAAAATAAGAGAAGTATCAGGCCATAAGAGCAACAATTTACAGGAGGAAGAGAATTTAAAGATCATCTTGTCTCATTCCCTTATTTTACATATAAGAAAACTGAGGCTCAGAGGAGGTAAATAATTTGTTCTGTGCATGTCCCTCCCACTCAGCTAGTGAGGGTCCAATCCAGACCCTCTAGCTCCAAATCTGGTGTCCTTTCCCTTATACCATACTGCCTTGAGAGTTGGAATGGAAATGAAAATGAGAAAAGATATGGTGGAGAGAGAGGGGGGAGGGGGGGGGGAGGAGAGAGAGAGAGAGAGAGAGAGAGAGAGAGAGAGAGAGAGAGAGAGGATTTCAATAGGCTTGAGTCATGAGGTCTCTTGTGTCTAACTTACCAACCAACATGTGCTACTCTGATGAGATAACAAAATAAGTCCATACTTCTGCTCCAGAAGGGAAGTATTCTTCTTTATACAGCATTACACATTCAATAACTAGCTAGAGGTCATCATTTGAATTCATTGCTCCCTATAGGGTGAAACAAGGTTAGAATCTTCCTTGGCTTGTACTTTGAATGGGTACAGAGCATTCCAATTTTCAAAGTACTATGGCACTTTCACATCTTTTTTTCTTCTAACCAGAAACTCTAAATAAATTAGGAATTTTCTGTATTATTCCTTTATCAAGTTCCTAAGAACAAAGATCATGGCTCTAGTTTATTCTGTACACTTAAAAGCAAGCAGATACAGTCTAGACACCAAAAGCATGGATGGCTTCTATATTTTGGGAGGGAGCAGGAACTAGTGGCTTAGGTTTTGCCGACAAGCCCAGCACCACTCCAGTTTCTGGGTGTGAACTTGGCTCTTCTTGTCCATTACACCAACCAACCTGCCTCAGAGCATCTTAACCTCAATCAGCATCATTAGGTTTACATTTTTAATTGAACATCATGATAAAAAGTTCAGATGAAGAGGGAAGCAAACACCTGGAACCAGTTTGCTCTCAGAGAAAGGAAAAAAAAAATCTATATTTAGCTGACATTAACAAAGTGGTAAAGACTCCTTTGTTTACCATTGGTTTGCTCTAAGAAGGTTTTGCTGACTTAACCCATTCAACTTTGATCATTCCATGTCCTCATCTTCCAGCACCCATGAATCATTCTAGCTTATGCAACAAAAGAATAAGGTATAATCAGGAGTGTGCTGGAGCCACTTATACTGGTTCCTAAGAACTAAGTGTTAAATGTTCAGTCTGGGCATTTATACCTCAGAAATCAGCAAATGCTACAAATCAGTGCTGGATTTATTGTTTAATTTATCGGTCTAGACCACAGGTATCCAACTTGCTACCTGAGTGGTACGTGGCCCACAGCTCTCCCATGTAAGCCAGAACCACAGTAGAGTATATTTGGGAAATGCTTAACAAAAAAAATGAAATATAATAAAACATATGATAATATGTGGTTTTCTAAGTCAATAAGCAGCCAGCAGTCATCCTTACTTATGGTTTAGTAGTGGCCCCTTTTTCTATTTGAGTTTGATACCACTGGTCTAGACTTTAAAAAGTAATGGAAAACATGTTAATAAAGCAGGCTAAACTTAAAACTGCCAGGAGCACATTTTTCCCCCTGGAGATCCAGTTATTAAATATATAGTTGGGTACACAAATTTTTCCCTGGAGAGCTGGTTGTTAAATATTTATCAACACAAACAGACATATATTCCATGTTTTATTGGATATTTTGGACATTCTGAATGGGTCTGTTTGTCCTCTGAATGGCCTACAGAATGGGAGCATCTCAAGAGAAGAAGCAGGGTCAGCTACTTTTATTTCTTCAGCATCCACCAAATAACTATGACAGTGCTTTGCAAACAGTCCAAGTTCAAAGACAGCCTTATGGAATGAATAAACCTTTAAATTCAGATTTAAGAAACATAAGCAGTACAATATAATGGAGAAGGGGCAGGGTTTGGAGAGAGATGACCTGGGTTTAAATCCTCAGATGTTCTCTAAGGTCCCTTCCAGCTCTAAATCCCATGTTCTCTCATTGACTCATACAATGGACATGATATTTAAAAAATATTGACAGTCACACTGTAGTGATCAATACGTTTTTTAATGGATAGTTGGTCTACAGGTACCATTTTTAGCTTCTTCTTAGTCTCAGCATTTTGCATAGTGCCTAGCTCTGCTACTTATTTCCCATGTAACTCCAGGACAAATCAACTTCCCCTCTGTGGCTTTACTTTTGCTAATTTGTAAAATGAAAAGTATGGACTAGATCAATCAATCAATAATCATTTGCACCTGTTATGTGCCTGGCACTGTGCTAGGTACTGGGGACACAGACAAAAGAGAAGAGAGTCGCTATTCTTAAGGATCTTGCTGTCCATCTAGGAAAGACAGGTACATGTATGTATGGCTATATACAAAATGGATACCAAATAGATACAAGGTGATTCTGGGAGGAAAGTCCTGACATCTGAAAGCATCAGGAAAGGCCTCATTTGGTGGTGCATGAGCTCAAATTTGAAGGAAACTAGGGATTCTAAGAGACAGAGGTGAAGAGAGAGTGCATTCCTGGCATGGAGGATGACCTGTTCACAGGTAAGGAGGTGGCAGATGGAAATATAACTCCCACCCCTAACCCTAGGCCAACTCGAAATCTATTATCCCACAATCTAAAAGCAGTAGCTGATAGAGTACTCACATGGCCCACCAATAATCACACTGGGCCTTTATAAGCAAGCTATATATATATGTATATATATATATATATACACACACACACACACACACACACACACACACACACATATATATATATATAAAATGCAAGCAAGCTATACATCCTTTATTAAAACAATGATGTTTGAAATTCAAAGAAGAGGCCAACAGAGTTAAAGCCACTTGAAAGGAATCACTTTTTTTTCTTTATAGAATATAAGAAGGAAAACATTTTATGTCACCACCTGGTCTCCAAGTTGTTGCTTCTTTCAGTCTCAACCAAACGTTGAGGTAGAGGAGTCAGGACTATTAAAAATGCCTCACTCTCTTTAAACATGGGATATTAAACTGGCGAAGTCTGTGGATTTCTTAAGACAACTCTTCAAAATCAAGTGAAGGCGATGAAAGATGTTCTCTCTTGCTGAAGGCTTTTGTTGCCTCAAGGAATAGTCAAGCATATGCATTTACAGAGCTAAGGGAAACCAGAGGCTTTGCAGTTCTTTATATTTCATTTTGGTACATAAGGGGAAAGATGAATTTGATGTTTTTCTCCTATATTGTCTCAAACTCAGGCTAATGACAGTTTCCTTTACTATACTCTGTTATTCCCAACAGGGCACAGCCTATGGAATCTTATGCTTCTGCTAAACTCCATTGAGAATAATGAGTGAATGCCCCAAGCTTCAGACTATTCCCTCCACAGGAGATAGCCACTGAATCCCATGAACATGAAGGAAGGCTCAAAACATAACTATAAATAAGACACTGAGAAAGATGGATGGCAAAGCAACCCTGGGATCCAAGGACATTTTCTTAAATAATTGTTCCATGCAATCATGCAAAGCTCAGCTTGACTAGGCCAACAGTGGGATGTAAACTTCAAACTTTGTCAAAGAATTTTTATTCTTGAGAGGATAAATAGGGATTCTGAGATCTGAGTCCTCAAAAGTGTTTTTGAGATGATCAGTTATGCTCCTGTGAAATGGAGCTGGAATAGAGGGGGTAAATACTACCCCCATTTTGCAGAGGGCGAAAAGCAATCACAGAGAGGCGGTCACAGGCTATGCCATGACAGAACCTGAGACTGAGCAAGAATGATAATAACAGCTGGCATTTACATAATGCTTCAGGACTTACAAAGTGCTTTACACGCGTGGCCTCGTACAAGTCGCCAGTTTCTTCGTTGGTAAAATGATGGGGTCGGACTAGATGTTCTCTCTTCTAGCTCTAAATCCTTTGACCTCTCAATGATTCATGCAATGAACGTGATACTTCAAAGAACGTGACAATACTACTGCAATGATCTATAACTTTTGTTTTTAATGTGTTTTGGGCTACCAGTACTGTTTTCTTTTCTTCTTCAGATTCCCAGCAGACAGTAAGTGCTTAATAAGTGCTTGTTGACTGAATGTGCATCTCTCTATGCACGAGCATATGTCTATGTACATACACTATGTGTATATCTATACATGTAATATATACATGTGTATATATAGCTAAACATATATTACGCATATCATGAGGCTTCTAAGTAATCTACCAACAATCTATTTTTGTTTCTTTGGGTGGGCAAACCTGAGCCATATTTTTCATCATCCTCTATGCCCCCTTTTGCACTGAAGTCACTCAGTATTAAAATTCACGTTAATTGGATTTCAGGGCTCTCGTCAAATACTTCATAGAAATTCTCTACCTCTTTATCAAATGTCAAAGATGGCCTATCAGCTCCAATTATCTTCATGTTGCCCTTTTGCACAAGCTCATCGTGAACGCTGTAATACAAGGTGATCAAGAATCCCATGAAATGATGTTTCTCATTGTCTTTAGATATTCAATAAAACCAACACCTTTATTTGCTCTTCCAATAAAAAATGTGTAGTTAGTCTCTATTTGGAGATGAACTCACTGAGGGAAGTTAGGTGTTTGTTTCACTTATCTGAGGTTTTGATTTCCTTTCAAACTTTAAAGACCAACCTACCATTAAAAAAAACATTCAACCCCAACAGCACCACACCAACAATGCATCAATATATTCCCTAAACTCTCCTCTAATTCACCAATATTCCCCAAATGCCATGATATATTGTCCCCCTGAGGAAGCAGACATATGGTTGTTGTTACTATAAAGAACAGATTCAGTGGCACTCTGAAAGCAACTCTCTCATGTAAACCAAATGTGGTATGAAAAATATGCCTACATTTTTTTCACCTCTCTTTATTAATGAGTGGAAACTGACATTCAGACTGAGACCAATAAGATGGGTCTAAAAAGCATCCAGATACATGTCTGGAAAAAAGCCAAGTAGAAGACGATTAGAGAACATTCAGGAGGACATGGAGGAGCAAGAGAAAACATAATGGAAGAATGTTGTGGCCAATAGTTAGGAATGGAAGAAGGCAACGTTTGCAGTTAAGAGCCTGGGTCATCCGAACAGGATGAATTCTTTTTCATCTGTATTTCTTCTGAGGTCTGGATCTTTATATTTTCTTTATATTCTCATCTGTTCTGCTTTTCTCATCCTTTCCTTCTAAAAGTCTCTGAGAATGTCCATTATCTTAAACTTCTTTTTGTTTTCCTCTGCTCAACAGAAATGAAATTGGTTTTACTTAAAAGTAAGTATACCGAGTCAACCTTAATAAGAAATATGAAGTAATTTTCCTCAATAACCAGTAAACGAAATTCAAGTGTGTCATCTAATTTATTTTCTGTTTTTGAAGTCTGAAAGGTTTTCTTCCTTCAATAAGCTCTTGCCATTGGAGTGGGAAAATATGGTTGCTGTTTGAGTAAAAGAAGGGCTGTAATTTCAGCATCAACCCTGACCCATGTACCAGCTACCACCACATGCTTAAGAGTCAGTTTCATTAGGTACAAAGGCTTTTACTCTAAAGAAGACTGTTGAAAAATACACTCAGCATCCATTTTAAAAGGGTAGGGATTTAATAGCCCTGATTTTCTGCCCACACCATGAGCTCAGTTTTTGGTCACCTCATTTTTTAGATTTTCCCTACACCTAAGTACTCATATACCTAATATGTCAGGGATAGAATAATGAAATCCCACAATCTCAGAACAGGAAGGGAATTCAGGGGCTCTCTGATGCAACCCAGACTTGACCAAGAATTCCTTCTTTAACCCTGCCAACAAGTGGTCATCCAACCTTGACCATCCATCCCTCCCATGAGGGGGAAAACACCATACTGAATGAGTTCTGATGGACATACAATGCTTTGCAAGCCTGAAAGGACAGTATCTATGTTAGCTATTAATAATAATTAATTATTATCACCACTATTACTAATGTGACCATCCCATTCTACTTTTACTAGTAAATAAGAAATTTTTTCCTTGCTCCAGCTTATATCTACCATACAGAATCATAGAACTGCAGAGCCGAAAAGGCCCTCCATGGCTATGTGGTCCAACCTGTGCTTGAAAGAATCCCCACTATAATGTATCAGAAAAGTGGCCATCCAGGCCTATCAGCTTTCAAGGAAGTCCATTCTCCTTTTGGACAACAATAATAATTAGGAAGTTTTTCCTAAAACTAAGCCCAAATTTGTCACTTTCTAACTCTTTACCCTTCCCCCCACCCCAGCCTTGCTCCTAATTCTGCCTTCTGAGTCAAACTAAATAAATAGAATCCCTTTTCCATTACAGCTGCTCATATACTTGGACATAGCAATTATATTCCCTTCCAATTTTCTTCTCTAAGCTAAAGGTGTCCGCTTCCTTTAATATATCCTCTCATGAGACGGATTCATGGCCTTTCATCATTCTGGTTGACCTACCCTGAGGACTCTTTCATACCCTTAAGCTGTTCTGACCAGAAATAAACACAGAACTCCAGATGATTTCTGTTGAGGGCAAAATACAAAGGGACCTTCTTATTCTTGGAAGCTATGACTAACTCATGGAAGCTAGGTGGTGAATTAGATAGGGGGCTGGACCTTGAGTCAGGAACACTCATCTCCCTGAGTTCAAATCTGGCCTCAGACACTTAGCTATGTGACCCTGGGCAAGTCACTTAACCCTGTTTGCCTCAGTTTCCTCATCTGTCAAATGAGCTGGAGGAGGAAATGGTAAACCACTCCAGCATCTTTGCAAGAAAATCCCAAATGGACCACAAAGAGTCAGATAAGACTGAAAATGACTGGACAACATGGCTAGCTGACATCAGCACTACAACTCTAAAATCACATTAACTTTTTTTGATTGCCACATTATACTGCTAACATGTATTAAATTTGTCTCCCACTAAAACCTCTAGATATCTTTCAGACAAACTACTGTCTAACCATGCCTTTCTTATTTGTATTTCTGAAGTTAATTTTTTTTTCTGTACTGAAATGTAAGGCTTTACATTTATTGATATTGAATTTCATCTTATTTGATCAAACCCCATGTTCTGTTAAGATCTTCTTGGATCCTGACATTTAAATCAAGTGTGCTAGTTATCCCTCCCAGGATTGTATCCTCTGCAGATTTGATGAGCTTGCCATATATGGTTTGTGGAAAATGTTTGTAAAAATGTCAAACAGCAGAGGGCTAAGCCCAGAACCTCTTCATCCTGAAGCTTAACCCCAGCCCTGGATAGCACTCCTCAGAAGTAGCTGCTGCTCCTGCAGCCTCTCCCTCTGACTGGATGGATCCTTCACAAACCTCCATTGAAAGAGGTTTCCCAGGCCAGCCATGTCTCCCTTTGCCAGGCTGCCCTTAGAAACTGCTCTACCAAGACTGAGCCCATTCAGATTCTTTTTGTGTGCTACCTTCTTCCAGTGCAATGGAAGCTCCCTGAGGGCAAGGACTTAACTTCTTTTGGCTTGTATTTGTATCGCCAACTGTTATCACAGTGCTAGGCACGTGCTCAATAAACTCCTGTTGACCACTGACCATGCCATCCCCCAAGTACGTGGATTCCTTAATGGCTTCATAACCTCGTTCATATGGTTGTTCTGTCCATGGGAGCATGGATCTATGCCTTCTTGTTCTATATGATTTGTATCCATAGATCGTCCAAGGGGATGCACTTCCTGAGCCAGTAGTCTTATCCTAAATCTTGTATCACTTTTGTGGGTACTCATACATCTCTTGGGGTATCTATCTGTTATATCTTACATTCATTACATGACCCGCCCACCCCTTTTTTTTAATCCTACATTTCCTCAATAATTTCTGTAGCACTCATTGTCCTACTTTATCCAATTAGTTAACAAAATGTGATGAAAAGTACGAGTTTGTTGCAGTGGATAGACCTCTGGACCAGGAACCAAGAACGTGGTTCAAATTCTGTCTTTGCTACTTATTAAGTATATGATTCTGGGTGAGTTATTTAACTATATTTAACTCAGTTTTCTCATCTGTAAAATGAGAATAATTTTAATTACTTCACTGGGTGGCTATGATACCTCCAATGTATGTAATGTACTTTGTAAATTTGTATGAACTACATAAAGTCAGCCATTATTGTTACTATTGTTATTAATGCTATTATGGATCCTTTAAGTATTCACATAAAACCATCTCTCAAAGCTGACAATGACTCATTAACAACTCAGCCAGTTTCAAATCTACCTAATGGTAGCTCGTATCTCTCTGCCTCATCCATAAGGGTTATAGAGAAGCTATAATACATTGCAGACATTCTTCAAACCACATTTTAAAATTATATATCAGAACCAATAAGCAGGAAATGCTGGCACCAACAATGTTGATGGGTGGAGAACAGGAAGGGGTGATTCCTCTAGCAACTCCCTATTACCGGTCTGGCATTCGAAGCCCTTCACAATGAAGCTGTCACCCACCTTTCCAGGCTCACTTATACTCACCTCCCTTCATGTACTCTACAGCCCAGCCAAACTTTTTGTTCCTCACTCATGACATTTCGTGTTTCATCTCCCTTCCTTTGCACTGGTTACTACCCTCTATTTTTATAATGCATTTCCTCCTCATCTTCGCCTCTTACCATCCCTCATGTCATGCAAAGCTCAGCTCAGATGCACTTTCTACATGAACCCTTTATTGATAATTCCAGCTAGCGATCTTTCTCCCCCGAATTACCTCGTCTTGATTGCACTTATTTTTTATATGCTTTTATGCGTACATGTTTCTCCCAATAAAACCTGAGCTCCTTGAGGGCAGAGACAATTCTGTTTTCGTCTTCATATCCCTTCCCTTCCCTTCCCCTACTCCAATCATGCCACTGTGCCTGACACCTACATGCTCATAAGTGCTCATTGGTTGATGGATTGAATCAAGATTGGCCAAGATGCCCTAACAACTCAAGGGCATCGCTTCTCAGCTATTTAGTGGAATCTGGACTCACAGACTATCCCGAGTGATAATAATAGAAGTTGTTTCCCAGAGGATAATGGAAATACTATAACAGTGATGTTGGTGATATTCATATTCACGAGAAACATCTCTCTCTACCTGCTACTCCAAAGAAAAAGAAGTCAATCAGTCAACAAGCATTTATTAAGCACGTATTACGTGCTAGACACTGTGCTAAGCACTGCAAATGAACGTAGAAAGCAGCAAAATCTTAAGGAAAGCATGATGACTTGTAGTCAGGAGCCCTGAAGCCTAGCTCTGGCTCTTTTACTTTACATGGGATCTTGAGAAAATTGCCTTTGAACTTGGAAGATATGTATACACACATACACATATGTGTATATATAAATATCAACACATATGTATACAGAATGTTAATATGTGTTAAATAACACACACAAATATGTGTGTATGTATGTATGTAAATATATATATATAATTTATACTAATTTAATCTGGAACAAGTATCATTAATTTCCCTCAACTATAGAATAGGAAGAATCATAATTGTTCCACTAAGAGAATATATGATATAATGTATTATACATTGTGATATATCACATCACACATAATATATAATACATCACATAAAATAGAGAGTATATCACACATAACATATGTCACAATACATTGTATAATAATATATATCATATATATATACACACACACATATATATATATATATGGGCAGCTAGGTGGCACAGTGGATACACAACCAGGCTTGGAGTCAGGAAGACTCATCTTTCTGAGTTCAAGACAGGCCTCAGACACTTATAGATGTGTGACCTTGGGAAAATCACTTCACCCTGTTTGCCTCAGTTTCCTCATCTGTAAAATGAGCTGGAGAAGGAAATGGCAAACCACTCTAGTGTCTCTGCCAAGAAAATCACAAATGGAGTCGTGGAGAGTAGGATATAACTAAAAAATGATTAAACAACAACAGTAATCATAGATAGATAAAGATATTGATAAAAATATATTCTCTTATTGAACAACGATGATTCTTCCTATTTTATAATTGAGGGAAATCAAAAATTCTTATTCTAGATTAAATTAGTACCAAAGTGGGAAACATTTTCTTTTCTCTTGTCTATTTTACTCATTGCTTGTAAATGGAGAGAAAACAGGAGCAGAGCTATCCTTGTCATGGGGGCTACCTAAGTGGTGAGATTTTGTAGGGTTCTCTTTTCTCCTCCAACACTTTCCTTCTAGGTCTCTCATAATTCAACAGAGATTCTTTCCTTTGTCTTCTGAGAAAGCAAATGTGCTTGGAAGGAGGGGCTCCTACTAGGCCTTATCAGTTCTTTATGACTCATTTATCAGATCAATCAAATGACAAACATTTATTAAGTGTTTCCCACGTCCAGACATCTGGCTAGATATTAGGGATCCAAAGATGAAAGTAAAACATTCCCTTACAGTAAGACCTGGGAGAAAGTGCTTGAGCAGGGAAGAGAAGGAGGAAAAAGGTGGTTGGGGTCCAAAGGCATTTTACCTTAATTGCTTATAACTGCCTTGAGTGGGAGAAAAGAAAGCAGAAATTAGGGAGTGGACTGCTGAGGCTGGGGGATGAAGTCAAGTTTACCTGTTGTGATTTTGGATGATGGTGAAAAGTCAGGAGACAGGTGAGAGCTGATTCACTCTGGGCCTCCCATACCCCACCCTTCACCTCTTTCCTGAGATAGTGCCTCCTTGACCATAATCACTTTCTGACTTGTACCATTGTCACAGCAATGCTAGGACCTGGTTTTGAACTCTTCATCCAAATACCAGGGAATCTTTTTTTTTTCATCAGGGTTTGAACTGGCATCCTAACCCATCTGCAGTCAGCTATATTTTCCTCTGGCCAGTTCAGATTTTATATGAGATTTAACAAGGAGAAGCAGTCATGATGAGAGGAAGTGAATCCATTACTTTCCAGTCATTTATTTCAAAGTAGTATGTCACTGCCTAGATCAACTCTCTGCCTGCTTTGTGTCAGCTTTAGTTTCTTTAGGATGCCAAGGCACCCCTGCTGGCATGGTGTAGAACAAACACTCACACAGTCTGGCTGCCCCTTCCATCTCAGCATAGGTACAGAGAGGGGAGGATGGCGTCATTCTGCCAAATGCCCTCCCCACCTCAAACATCCTCAGAACTCTCCGAATACCATTCCCCTCTTCCATTCCTTTGACATGGCCCCCAAACTT
Organism: Vombatus ursinus; assembly: GCF_900497805.2. Classification (NCBI taxonomy): domain Eukaryota; kingdom Metazoa; phylum Chordata; class Mammalia; order Diprotodontia; family Vombatidae; genus Vombatus; species Vombatus ursinus. The sequence continues at coordinate 4,855,585 of NW_020954619.1, forward strand.
TCCTTTCAGCCTGGGTCACTGGGCAGCAAAGAGAGGTGCTGTTGTTCCCATAGAAACCTCAGGGAGCTGAATAAGGTGGAACCACCCTACCAAGACAACAGGGAGCAGCTCTTACATCTATATCTTCTAGGGCACTACTTCTAGCTTACTTACATGACCCTGGCAATACTGAGGTCTCTGAATCTACACTTGAAAAGTGGCATTTATTTATTTTGCTTTTTAAAAAAAGCAATATTAATGGCACGGTTCCTAGCAGTGTTCATTTTAAATCAATATGATAGAATCACCCATTTTTAGGACCAACACATCTCTCCTTAAATGAACCTAGAATCTGAGAAAGCCTATGAACTCAGGACAGCCCCTCCTCTAGCATATCTGAATGAGAAAAATTAGGTCACTGAAAAGACCTTAACAACAGGCTCCAGATACTCCCATGAGTAACCCCAGGAGTTCTAACAGTCCTTTCAAAGCAAAAACTTCCTTCATTCTCACAGACAACTAACTATACTACATACACAGAGAATGCTTCATTTTGAGATGTGGGGTAGATTGCTGAGCTCCAAGTGTGCCCTGGGAATTTAGACAATTATAGGGAAATTTGATACTATTTCCTCAAGGGACAAAGCATTTGGAGATGCAGCTGAGGAGCTGAGAGGGAGGGATGGGTAAAGCAGGTACTGGAGGGCAAGCAGTGCCTGGGAAATTTAGGTATACTCCTTTACTCTCCTGATGACCAATCCCAAGCTTGCTCTTCAAACCTCCCTGTCTCATGTTGCTTATCCCCAAGAACCATTTTCTTCTTCCTCTGAACAAATACTAGGAAACCTATCAAAAAGTAACTCATGGTCATTGCATACTTAGAACTCTTCAACAGACAAGCTTTTATATAAACACTGGACAGAACTGTAGACAAGAGATATTTTTGGGACCATCTACAGTAAAACCTCATTAACTCAATTAATTAATTTCACCCCTCATGCAGGTACACAGCCTGGATGTAGCAATTTCTTCACTAATTCAGAGTCCGTAGCTAGCAAAATGCCCTAGGCTGTACTTGAAACTTGGGTTACCCTACCCAACTTATAGGACTCTCCATTAAATGGAATTATTCAACACTCTGGATTTTGCCACAATTCGGAAGCTGCCTTCTCACCCTGGAATTTCTTCAGTGTCTTTGGTCTTCTTATCCTGGAATATTTCTCTGTCCTGCAGCCTCTTTCAGTCATTGAAAGCCTCCATTTTGAAGAATGGCCCAGGCCAACCATCCCTCATTACTGTCCTGGCTCTTGCTTCTGATTCCCCAGGTTTTATCACCTTGCCCCAATACCACCAGCCTTCTAGGTTGAACTAGGCAGCCTCTAAGGTCCTTTCTAGTTCAAAATCTATGATTCCATGCTGCCTTGTACTAAGTTTTTGTTTTTGTTTTTTTTTTAATGTGTGCAAACTTTATTTTTTCCCAACTAGACTGAAGTTTCCAGGAGGTTGGGGACCTGCTCATTATTCATTCTATTTCTACCAAAGTACTTGACACAATGCTCTGCACAATGCACCTCTTTCAGATGGTGGTCAAGGTAAGAATAATTTGTAAATCTTAAAACACTGTATCAAAATGATTATTTTGCATTGTAGTTATTTGTCTGAATGTTATATCCCCTTACTAGATTGTAAGGCACAGGAGGGCAGGAGTAGTCATTTAGTCTTTTTTATGTACCTTAGGCCTCCATAATCTTTACCACACAATGCAATCAGAACGAGAAAAGGTTTTGGATATGGTGACAGCAACAGACTGAATCTGTTTTTCTAAGTTGTTTTTAAACTTAGCTAAGCATTTGATCAGCCTTTAAAAAATTACTATCAACTGATGTTTAGAATAGTGATACCAGAACAAGAAAAAATACTCAAGCAACTGCACCATGTTTATAACGGATTAAATCAAGTTCTCAGAATAAAAATTTAAACTGACCAACTTCGACTTTCTTAATGGTAAGAGGTGCAGATCACCAATTTTGGTTTAATGCCTCCATATAAGGTGTCCCTTATAAGGACACCATATCATGTCTTCTACAACTCCATCAAGGTCAGAGATTCTTAAGCTGGGGCTCCTGAACTTTATATACATATACATACATATGTGTGTATATGTGTGTGTATATATATGTGTACATATGTATACACACCTCTCAAAACCCAAACAATAAGCAAGTAAGGCTTGGGTTAGGACCTATTATTGACCAATCAATGAGAGCCAGAGTGATTTGGGTTTAAAGGTATAGTTAAGTAGCTCTATTTGAATCCCAATGAACTTTATTAAAGCCTGGTTTTACAGAGCTGCATTTCAAGAAATCACAAATGAAAACTATATGAGACAAAAGAGTTAATTTTTCCAGTTTTTGAAAAAAAAAACAATAATAGAATAAATAAATAGGGGAAACAAATCTAGCCCCCAAGCCCCAAGATATCTTGAGAAGTATAAGTGATCAAAATGTAAATAAAATTATTTCCGTTCTGGCCAGAAACTGTGAGGCTCTTCCCCTCCCTGCCCCCTGACTGATTCTTTTGTGAAGCAAACTAGGCCACCTTTTGCCTCAATTTTTACTTAGCCTTTATCCACTGAGTGGGTGTTGTCTCAGAAAAACTGAGTCCTGAGAAAAATCTTAGATTAAAAAGACCAAGGGCTCCCACTGCACTCAGGCCATTGCCAGTCTTCCTAACCTATGTCTTACCAAACTGGACTCTGATGATTCTGGAGGAGAGAGTGAGGCTGATGACTTTGCTTGCACACGTGCACACACGCACACACACACACACACACACACACACACACACACACACACACACACTCTCCCACCCCGGCACACACAGTTCAGGGGCCCCAGGGACTGTCTCTCCCTCTCCCCCCAATCTGTTTGTCTCTGGGTGTGTATACATACACACACATATACTTATTTCAGTATCATTTCCTTTGTAATTCTATAAATTTGGTTTTATGTATTTAAAAATACAATTCTGAGGAGTCAAGAGATTTCCCCAGACAGCCAAAGGGGTCCATAAAATAAAAATGTTAAGAAGCCATGATCTAGATGCATATACAAGGAAAATCACAGGTCAAGGTAAGTGCCCTGAGTTTTGGAAGCTAAATGTTGCAAAAACTTTATAAAAATAATTTTCAAAGTTTTCAACTTCTATCTTCTTTTCCTCCACCCCTTGGCTTCATCCTTCTCTCCTATGTCTTGTTTCTTTTAGGATGAAATGATGGATGGGGATGAGGGAATCATATTTCATAATGTGAGCAAATAAAATATATATATTATATTTACAATATCAGTAGCCCCTCATATAACAAATACTAAAAGAGACATCCCCAAAGCAGAAATCTTCACTGCCTCCTTAATTTTTAGAGGCAGAGAGTCAGGTAAATGTCACTGCTACACAGGCTACTATTAACTTAAAGCCAGAATACCTTGTTCAGCCCTCCCTTAGTTAGTTCATTCTTTTTTTTAAATTAAAATTATTTTTATTATGAACTTAAGAATTTTCAATTTTATGAAGCATTTTAATAGACAGAGAAGAAGGAAGAGGATTGTGTAAGAATCTATGACTATCTTCAAGCTCTCCTGCCCTTCTTCATCTCCAGTCAGCCTCAGTTTTCCTCCTTTGCACAAATGCGTGATGACAGGTAAAAGTTGTGACACGGGAAGCTGACCTCCCTTTATAGCAAAGAAAATACACTTTCATATTATCAGCAAAAATGGAACGTCATTATAATGTCATTCCCTCTCACCTTTAAAAACGTTTTCATTTGATTCATTCATTTAAAAAAATTCTGAGGGGAGGTCCACACAAAAAACTAGCTAAACTATCCCTAAATGAATTCCTACTCAGGTTTTTGAAAACTCTCAAAACGGGATTCCATGCCCTTGATGTTCTCTAACTTTCCTGTCTCTGTCCCCACCTTTCAGACCTAGTCACCCATATTAAAAACTTTGGTGCTTTCTTATTTTTTTCTTTTCTCTTATCCCACTAATCCAACTAGTGGTCTTGACATCTCTACCTCTGCCATCTCTTCTCTTTATTCCCACTGCAACCACTCTAGTAGAAATCCTCCTCATTTCCATCCACCAGGACCATTATTCTTAACTCAGCTTTTCTTCATTCTCCTTCCTTTAACTACCCTCCACATTGCTGCATTTGCTTAATATCTTGCACAGGCTCCCTATAGCTCATACTAAATAAAATGAAAACTCAGTCTGGCATTTAAGACCTTTCACAATCAGGCACCACTCTGACTTTCCAGTTTTGAACTACTCCTCTCCACATAGTCCATGCTCCAAATTGGATAAATGTCCTATATACCAGCAGTGTCAAAATCAAATAGAAACAGAGGCTACCAAACTATATGTAAGGATCCATATGGGCCATGTGTGACTTAGAAAACCATATATCAATATTATTCATGTTTTATTATGTTATTTATTTTGTTAAATACTTTCTAATTAGATTGTAATCTAGCTCTGGTGTACTCAGGAATGTTATGGGTCACTTACCCCTATGCTGTATAATATTAACCTGCATTTGTGCCTCTAGCCATGCTATTTCCTATTCCTGCACGTCCTTCCCCAACAGAGTATGCTGAAATATGACCAGTCCTTTAAGGATTACATGCTGGCTCCTCCCTAAAACCTCTACCAAGTCTCTCAATCAGCAACAATCCGGTGTTTAGCCCAGTATAAGAGTTTAATAAATGTTTGTTGACTTCTTATCTCAGACTTCCTGTAATATTTGGCTTGTACCATTTATATCAAGGCCTTATAGTGTCATATAAGAAAAGTGCATATGAACCCTGAGTCTCAATCATGTATAGGTCACTTCATGTCACTTTTTTCAACTGTGAAAGGGATTGATGTTTCTGCTACCTCTTTCAGATGGTGGTCAGGGTAATAATAATTTGTAAATCTTAAAACACTGCATTAATGTGATTATTTTGCGTGTAGCTATTTGTCTGAATGTTATATTCCCTTACTAGATTGTAAGGCACAGGAGGGCAGGGGCAGTCATTCAGTCTTTTTTTATGTACCTCAGGCCTCCCTAATCTCTACCTCACAATGCAATCAGAATGAGAAAAAGGTTTTGATTATGGTGACAGCAACACGCTGAATCTGTTTTTCGAAGTTGTTTTTCAACCTAGGTAAGCACAAAAAGGCTCATCACCAGGAGGCTGACATCTGAAGGATGAATTCCTTGGCCACAACAAGCTATGAAACAAAGAAAAATATAAAATGGCCTTCAATCCTTACTGCCCCCTCTCCCTTCCATTTTTGCAACTACAGAGTCAGAGAGACGGAAGAGGGGTGAAATGGGTGCTAGGAATCATACAATCTCTTAGATTGTCTATAAACTGTAACTTAGCTATTGATATAGTAAGTGTGAGATTCTTGTTCAGTGACCAAGAAGGAAGAAAAAGAAGAAAAGAGAAGGAATAAAGCTGTAGCTAAATAGAAAGATAAACACAGGTTCTCCTTAAAAAGGCAAATAAAGGAGATGGTGAAGATGGTTTTATCAGACATTTAAAGGCAAAAATAAGTCTAATTTCCAGGGATATTTCAACAATTCATATTGCAGTGGTTTTTTAAAAAAAGTGTCTCCAAAAAGACCTCACTGAAAAATAATCACATTATGCACCAATATATTTTGAAAAAGAAAAAGAGGTGGAAAAATTCTACAGAGAGCTTGGTAAGAGACTATCAATTAAATTAATACCTATTAGCTATTTAGTGACTTCAATGTAAAAGTGGAAATAGGTGAGGACAGTGAATAATAGGTTGGAGAAAATATATCAGGAATAAGGAGAGACACCAAAGACTGAGACTACGTGAAAGTTTTATACCTATACATCTTCAACACATTCAAGAAGAGAATTAGGTGATGCTGAACTTGGTGAACACCAACTAACATTATAAGAAGTAAAATCGATTATATTTTAACAAATAGGAAATGAGTCATAACTGATGTGGGAATCTTTCCTGAGTCAGCTGACTCTAGAGTCAGACTCTAACTTGTTGGAACAAAAATTAAAATCAAGTCAGATCAAGCATGCTCAAGCTAGAAAAGCAAATAAAAATGGGAAAAAGTGATGTCATGCAATTAAAACAACTCCAATGTGACTGTTCCAAAGAAGTTATTGAAGATGAAAAATGTGAAATGAATGGAAGAAATGAAATTGACACTGACTAATAATTTCATACAGAAATTTAAGTAATATACATAAGGTGCCAGAATGAGGAGACGTTTTAAAAGAGTTTTAAAACTTCTTTAGTCAGTAGTCACTTGACTTACTTGTGAAGTGGAAAAAATATGTAGGAGATGAAAGCAGTGCCAGCTTAGAACATTATTAACTCATTTGAAAATAATACAAAGAAAGTCAGTAGATGATGAACACTTTTACTTTCATTACATAAAACAGGGAGAAATGATGGAAAGGAACCTTGTTGGTGAGAGGTCCAGCTAAGCAAAGTCATCCTGAGGGAAAGTGAGGATGAAACTGAAGAGAGATAACTAACAATGAAAAATAGAAATGATCCTCAAATATTTTTATAATAAATCCTATTCACCATCAAAGGAGGTGGTGCTACAATAGCTGCTCTCCACACTGCAGTGCTGGATATGCTTATAGAGCAGTTAGAAATGGTATTTAAAGTATGAAAATGGAAAATCAACTGGATTAGATCAAGTGCACATAGAAGAGATCCATGCTGGAGGCAAGATAATTGTATTAGCATTGAAAGATCAATTCACAAAGTAGCTGAAGTATTGGAAATATAATAAAGACATGAGGAAAATCTTGGAGTTTACTATACCAAAAAGATCATCAAGAAATACCAGTTCAATCCATAGACACAGCAATGCCTAAAAAAACTGCGGTATAAAAATATAATGGGATATTACTGTGTTATAAGAAACAAATATGAGTAATACAGGATCAAAGAAAGACTTAACTGAACTGACTACATCAGTGTAAATGGAAACAACAAAACAATGGACACTGAATGCTGTGAAATCATATTAACAAAGCTTGGCCACAAAGAAGAGATTAGATATAAGAAAAGGTGCCTTTACTTGCTTCTTTGGGAAGGAGAAGACCATGGATATGAAACACTGTATATAACGCCAGACGTTTTTGATATATTAGTTTTTGGGCAACTTGGAAGAGGAAGGGTGTGACACAATGGGAAATGTAGATAATGTAAAAAACAAAAGATAACAAAGACAGTTGATTGGAAAATACTTAAGTATATGCCTACTTTCCCACCCATATAAATATTTTATGGGAATAAAACAAGCACATGTTGAAGATATCTTTGATGTGGGTATTACTGGGAGTAGGTAGAGTTCTGCAAGTGACATTCCACAGTGGACCACATCTTTATCATCATGTAACTGATAAAAATATGAAGAAAAGCACATTTCTTTTGTGCTTATTGACTATAAAAAAGCTTGATTCAGAAAGCAAAATACCCTCAAAGACTCTTTTAATAAGATGCATCCCATAAGTATGACAAAATTGTGCGAGACAGTAGGGATAATATTGCCTGACAACCTTCTGACCATTAATATCAAGTGATGCATAGCACAAGCAGACAGTTGCTCATGAAAGTGATTTATTTGCAGGTGATATTTTGATAGTTGCACCAAGCCCTGGAACATTGCAGGGTCTTCTGTACAAGATCCATAACAACTTGAAAGAATTTGGACTAGTTATCCCCAGAGGAAAAACCATGTGAATAGAGTGCTAGTTTTGGAAGTCAGGACTACAAGTTTGAATCCTTCCTCAGAAACTTATCAGCTGTGTGATCCTAGGCAAGTCATAAAACCTCCATAGGACTCAATTTTCTCATTTATACTTTCCTGATTTTCTTTGGTTGTCTCTTAAAAATACTGGAACAAGACCTTGCATCCTAATGAATTACTGTGAACATGTTAACAAGATCATGAGATTGGTGAGAACTTGACTTTTAAAGTCCCTTGTAGTTCTAAATCTATGATCTGAGGGAGGGAGGAAGGAAGGAAGGAAGGAAATAAGAAAAAAATGAAGTGCCTACTATGTACTTGGTATTGTGCTAAGAACTTTGCAAATATTTTCTCATTTGATCCTCACAGTGACTCTAGGAGGTAGGTGCTATTATTATCCCCATTTTACAGTTGAAGAAACTGAGGCTGAGACTTGTCCAGAATCATACAACTGATAAGCGTCTGAGTCTGGATTTGAACTGAGGTCCGACTCCTAGCCCAGCACTCTATCTACTGTGCCATGTATGTGCCTGAGGACTACCTACTGTTTTTGACTGTGACATGTAACTAAGTGGACAACCTTTAGATCTTGTCATGTATATCATGGAAAGACACTGCAAATGAACAAGTTGGGCCCAGAATTAAGCATGAGGTGGAAAATTTCAGAGTTCCTTCAGTAACTCCAGGTTATTTATTGGCACCTTGGAAGAGGTCCATCTATTTCAAACCCATATTCTAACATGATGGTATGGTTGTGAGTCACAGAACACTACAGTCTCTGTAGAATCAGAACTGAAGGAAGGTACATTGAATGGATGTGAGCAGTCTACAACACATAACAAATGAGGAACTCCAGAGAGGAATAGGAGCAAATGATGAAAAAAGACTGATCGTCAAATTAAAGTCAATAAGCACTTATTAAGCACCAGTTATGTGCCAGGTACTGTGCTAAGCACTGGTCATGTGATAAGTGTGAAAGATAACTCTTAGACTATATGTTCCTTTGGTATCTTGATATCAGGAGAAAATGGGGATGACCTCCAACACATTGAACAGACCCCAAAGTTTATGGGATGACAGGGACAAGTGTTGCATGAGATAGGTTGGCATGGGTGGGTGGGTTGTGATCTACTGTTGGACAGGACATCTAAGCGGATGTCCTGTCTCCACTTTGCTGCTTTGCCTGGTTTCAATTCCACAAAACAAGATGCCCCTCCCAGGATAAGCTCATCACATACAGCTAACTCAAGCCTTGACTGACACCACCTCCCTCAGCCCTTCTCCCTTCTGACCTCCCTTCAACAACAACAAACTCTTCCTAAAGCCTTCCTTTTTAGAGAGCAGAAACTGGACTCTCAGCTCACTCCTAATTCCAAATTCACGGAATAAAATTCCCCCTTTGTGTGTTGTCTCTGCCTTTAGATTGTAAGCTCCTGAGGGCAGGGACTGTCTTTGTTTTTATTAATTTTATCCCCAGAATTTAGCACAGTGCCTGGCACATAGTAGGTGTTTAATAAATGTTTATTGGATTGGACTGGATGAGATCACTTAAACATTTGAGTATTTGAGCCTCTTCCCAGGTACTCAACACAATGTTCTGAAGTTAATACATGTTTAATAGATGTCTGTTAAAATTAGAGTTTGTTGAAAAACCACATGAATAAAAAGTAAGAGAGAGAGAGATCCCTTCTGTCATCCTTAAGCTTGCCTAAGCATCTGCCAGGATCTACAAGTAAGTACTATTCTGGGTTGCAAAATATGGGCATAGCAAGTCACTTGAAGGTAAGCTTTTGAGTCAGGTTGGAGCTGCTCAATTCCATCAGAACCTGTGTCCAAGTCCAAAGTCAATGCCGAAAAATGGCTGCGGAAAACTTGGAGAAAAGCTCAGAAGAGAGAAACTTATAATAGTCTAGTTTTTCTTCCTTCCCTGACTTTTTTTGGAAGTCTCTTAAAAATACTGGAATAAGACTTTGCATCCTAATGAATTACTTGAACAGGTTAACAAGATCATGAGAAGAGCTTATGAAAAGAAAAGGGTGCATTCAAGAGCCCATTATTAATGAAACCCATGGATATGAGTACTCTAGCCTTGGATTTTTCAAATTAGGTCCCTTAATAAGAAAGCTCTTGCCCATCCAATCTACTGATGAAGATTAGGATAACAGGGCTTATATAAGATTACATTTTCTTACTTCTGGACCACTGATGGTTTTCAAAGGATTGAAGACAATAAGGTATCGAAAAAGAAGATGCAAGGCAGAGGGCAGCATTGGGAATTTCCCACCCCTTTAATTTGTCAGTTGAGAATCTTGCCTCCTTCAGGGAAGGTTTTCAAAATTGATGCGAAACCTACTTTGGATCCTAAAAAGGGCGGCTTGTTTTCTTTTGATGATACATTGATTTTAACAGAGTTTCTATGCCTAGAGGCATTTTTTCAGCTGACTCATGTCCATAGTTTTATAGATAAATAATGAATATATGTAGACTGGATAATTGTATAAAACCACTTCAATGTTGAAGGCAGACTAGGGAAGAACCATCTTTGGCCATTATTCACTGTGCTGAAGTTGATCCAATAGCTCATGAAAAGGGCTTGGGTTTTCATTTTAAAGAGTTCTTGAACCCCCACTATTGAAGTTCAATTTTGAATAGCTGTCCCATAAGCTCTTCTGTTAGAGGGGAAAAGTCAGTCTTTGGCACCAAAGTCTTTCAATCATTACTGACAAAACCTCTTGGTTCTACAAAATACCAAAATGTAATCTGAGGAACTGAACTAGGTTTTTCAGTTAATAATATTTGGTTTTTTTCATCCTTAACAAACACCACCACTCTGGTACCTTCTCTGAGCCAGCTACTGCCTCAGAAACTGCTTTCAGGAAACTTTATAAAATATCATAGCATTCTCAAGTCATATTTTTTTGAAGCAGACAGAAGACATCCTTTTCCTAGGGACAAGGCCACAAGGCCTGTTTTTGCTGGTCCTCTGGGATCCTCACTGTAGAAAATTAATTCACTTGATAGAAAATTAAGTATTTATGGTAAATAATTCTGTAACATTCAGAAGTCTCTTCTTCTGCTTGAACTGTTTACATTGCAGAAAAAGAAGATTTGATGCTTCATCAGAGACAGGATTCTGGGCTAGGTGGACTGTCCTGAGGGACACCTTATGTTCTCATGACCTCTTGTTGATCAGTGAGTCAGGGAACTTTTTAGTGACACAATTGTGCCATCAAACACACGCCCTTCATAACTCTGCAATGGACAGATAACATTCAAAAAGATCTACTTTCCTTTTGGCATTTTTGATTATTTCACCCAAACTAGATAAAGGCTAAGGTTGAGTAATGGCATCACACAAGCTGTATTGAAATAAGTCTGCTCCTCTTGAAGATAGCAGTCCAGGATAAGAATCTGTTTCATGGGTCTATATTTAGACTTTGTGTGATGCGGTGCAATTTGATAAGAAGAGACAGCAATTTCGCCCTTAGAAGTTTCAATTTGGGGATCATAGATTTAGAGTTGATAGAGAACTTAAGAGGTTAAATGTAATAGAATTACAGAGATTATAAAATATAAAGAATTACAGAATTATAAATATAATATATAGAATTAGAAAAAGACCTTCAAAGGTCAAATATAATATATAGAATTATAAATTATATGATATAAAACACATAGAATTATAAAAATTAACTATCCTGAAGCACAGTTATAAATTTTTTTTGAATCAAGTTCACAGATCCTTGGTTAAGAGCCTGAATTAATGGGTCTTGTTAGCAGGGGACCCCACTCTTTATCCCTTTCTCCAATCTTTTTTTTTCCCTAAGCTTTCCTCAGCATGGATCTGGCTATGTGATTCCTCTGCTCAAAAATCTTTAGCAATTCTCAATTGCCTATTGGTTAAAGTTCAAATTCGCACGCTTGGCAGTCAAGGTCTTCCATAAATTGGTACTGCCCTATCTTTCCAGCCTTATCTTATACAGAGAACCTGCAGCAAATAAAAGTACTGCAAAAACAGTCTGGTGTCAGGAGTTCCCACTAAGCAGAAAAGTTGATGACTATAGATCTGATTTCAACTCAAGCTAATAAGCATTTATTAAGTACCTACTATCTGCCAGGCTCTCTGATAAACAGAGGGGATACAAAGAAGGCAAAAGCAGTCCTAGCCCTTAAAGTGATCAAAGTCTAATGATATATGGTTATATCTCCATTTTTGACTGGATCAGGTATTCTGGTCAGTTCAGACAAAATGTCAATAAATAAAGTTTTAAAAACCAAGTCAAAGACATTGCTGTTGGGTTGAATGGTTTCATATTTTGACTGAGTTGACCATGATTTATTCAGTTATACATATAGATACTGCCTGTATGTGACCCAACAGCATGTAGGACTAGAACAGGTGGGAGCCCAAGGGTTATCACTGAGATGTATTAATGGGAAGCCTGTCCTTCTATAGTTACTGTAGGATACTTGGCATAATACCATTTAATGACTTCCAGAAAGGAGGAGGGCATGGGATAGCTGCAAGTTGCCTTTGCTCCAGGGACTAATAGGCAATGTGTCATAAGTGAAGTGAAGTAGCTAGTCATACACCCCTTGCACCAAGTTATCTTCTTGTATACTTGTTATATAGATATATTATATATTATGTATAGAGAGATAGATATACATGTTATATAGATATATATAGAGAGATAGATATGCTTGTTATATAGATATATTATATAGATATAGATACAAGTATACTTCTTGTATACTTCTTCAAGCATCCAACCCACAGCTGGAATTTTACAAATCAGGATAGATTCCTTTATTTTAGCAGTAGTAGCAGCAGCAGCAGTAGTGGTAGTAGCATTAATAATAGTAACAGCTAGCATTTATATAGCTCTTTAAGATTTGCAGGGCAGCCAGGTGGCACAGCAGATAGAGCACCGGCCCTGAATTCAGGAGAACCTGTGTTCAAATTCAGTCTCAGACACATAACACTCACTAGCTGCGTGACCCTGAGCAAGTCACTTAACTCCAATTGCCTCACCCACCCCCCCAAAAAAAGATTTGCAAAGTACTTTATCAATATTATGTCATTTTATATCCACAATAACCTTGGGAGATGGGTGTTTTTATCACCCCACCCCTGTTTTACAGATGAGGAAACTGAGGCTGACATTGGTTAAGTAACCTGACCATGGTCACATGGCTAGTGTCTGAGGTTAAATTTTAGTGTCTTCTGGTAGAACCTTTCTTTAAAATGTTGGCATTCTTGAGGGAGATAATGCATTGAACATACAATAACTTTGCATGAATCAGGTTATCAAACATTTTTAGTCCCTAAAGGAGAGCTAGGATAACATGAAAGAGAGATTAACTGGAATGGCAGGTGGAAGAATACTGAAAGGAGACCCCAAAAGAAAGGCTAGGAGACCTCAGAGGACAAACTTTGCCTGAGCACCAGTGTTTTGGAAGAGAACCCTAAATGTTAACAAATGGGGGATTTTCAAGCAGAGCATTACAATGAAACACGAGCTATATGAGGTTCCATCAGTAAAAAAAAGTGCATTTATATGTACATATATACATATATATGTATGTGAATAAAATAGAAGCTTCTTGAGGGCAGGGACTGTTTCATTTTCGTTTTTACATCTCCAGTGTGTAACATGTCTAGAACCTAGAATATGGTAGTCACTTAATATAGATTGTTGATTCATCGAGACTCACAAGTCATTAAATTTTATCTTTTGCCAAAGGTGGCAAACATTCAAATAATAATAATAACCAACATTTATATAATGCTTACCATGTGGCAGGCACTGTTATAAGTGCTTTATAATTATTCTCACTTGATCTTCACAACAACCCTGGGAGGTAGGTGCCATTATTATCCCCATTTTACAGCTTAAGAAACGGAAACAAACAGAGGTTAAGTGACTTGCCCAGGGTCACACAGCTGGTAAGCATCTGAAGTCACCTTTGAACTCGTCTTCCTGACTGCAGGTCCAATGCCCTCTCCACTGTGCCACCTAGCTACCACAAACTAGGAAAGCTTATTTAGCTACCTAAAGGATTTTTTGTTTTATTGTTATAACTCTTCCCTCCACAGACTGCAACCCCTCTACCATTTGCGTAGATGGTTTTGTGAGATGTGTTGTGGCCAGAAAAACTCATCATTTTATAGTCAACCTGGTGGTGAGCTCTTCCTGAATTTAGTTGGGTTATTCTTTGGACAATAGATATGTACAATTCTGCTCCATGCCTTTCTGAATTAGAAGGACCAGCCTGATTTTGTGCTCTGATGGAATAACCTTCAAGAACCTTGTGTCACCTCTGCACATCTTCTTCGTCAGAGGACTTTAGGAGAACAAAACAGAAAAACAGAAGACCATCAAGTAATATTGGTGTTAAATGAAAATTCTGTGAGGTGAAGAACAATTAGTATCACAATGTAATGTTGAACTTAACCAGGTAGGGAGTCTGCTGCTCACCTTTCAAAAACTTACTCATTTCTCCCCAGATTATTCTTCCCTGGTGAATATAAATATTTCTAATCCTGTCCTCTGTCTTTGTTTATATCGTCATGGAAGGAAAGAATGATTAACACTATTATTATTATTATTATTATACCTATGATCTTTGGTTTCCTCAAGATACTTTCACTGATCTCTCATCTCTACAAATGTCTCCCTGCAAAGAAAATCAAGACCCGTGGAGTACTTTAACAACAACAACAACAAAAATAAGTGTTATTGAGATACCTCAAAGACACATTTCACATGTCCCCAAAACAAAGCCAGATAAGTAGGCCTACACTCCAAAGTGATCAAAGAAAGAGAATTGTTCCCACATGGGCAAAATTGTTTATAGTTTTGTAGTGACAAAGAACTGGAAACTAAGCTGGTATCCATCAAATGGGGACTAGCTGAACACATTATGGTATGAGAATGTAATTATGTTCAATTGTGCTATTAAGAAACAATGAAAGGGAAGAGTCCAGAGAAACTTGGGAAGATTTCTATGAAGGAAGCGAATGCAACCAGGAGAACAATCTATACAGTGAAGACAATGGGTAGGGGGAATGGATATTGGTATAAGGTTACCAAAAGAAAGAAAAGAGAAAGAAAAGAAAAAGAAAAAGAAAGGAGGTTCTTTGGAACAACTAAAAAATGTACAATAAAGAATAGAAGGAAGGGCAGAAGGAATCACAGGCAAGCTTGTCAGCTTTGAAAGTTACTTGTGGAATTTATTACTTAAAAAGAAAAAGCAAGATGTACTCAGCGATTGACAATTTCATGTGCAATCCTTTTTTTTCTATTCTATTGTGTCTATGGAAATGTTCATTTTATTTCATGTTTTTGAAAATTCAGAATAAAGAAACTAAAAAAAAAAGATGTAGATGGTAAAAACAAGAAAATTAAATAGAGGGATTAAGTCACTTGCCCACTCACAGGATATTGAAATAGAAGCTGATTCTTTCACAGTTAAGCAAAGAGTTGGTCAAGTTCAGGACCACGAGAAAGCATGCTGTTACTCTGAAAGAAAGGAGCTAATTGAACATAGTGTTCACTGACTAGTGTTCAACCAGTTGACGAGAGACTATGGCATCTGGCATTTGGCGTTGTTCAGCTCTCTCAGAAACAAAGTACAAATTTCATCTGTGAGAAAGCATTTCCTATTTAACATTTTTCCACTAAACATGAAGGAGCTGTGATTTCTTCAATGTAGGGAACATTTGGTGTGGGAAGTCCGTCCACTGATGGCAATATTGATCACAACCCATCATGCCTTAGCAGATAAGGACTAGGGAATTGCTTGAGGTACAACTAGGTGAAGTGACCTGCACATAGCTAGTAAATGCTAGAGGATAGAATCTGAATCCAATACTTTGTGACTACAAGTCCAGCAATCTATCCACTATGCCAGGGTGTTCAGAATACAAGCAACCCATGAATTTTGACTCTTCATAGAATTTTTTTTTATTTCCAGGTTACACCTGCAAAGTCATTTGGGCTACAATTCAAACCCATGACTGCTTCTGAGACTCTCCAAGTTTCCACATCCAGATGTCCTGACACCTCACTTGGAAATCAGCTGTGACTCTTTTTAATGAGCATGAAGCCGAGCAAATAAGGAACATTTTCTTAGACTATCAATCCCCACTACTTGTCCATTTCCAAATGCTCTCTTAAATATCCCTAAGACAGCAAAGGGAAGGTGAACTACAGGAAATCAACATGACTAGATTTTATATTCCAGAACAATCTGTTCCCTCCAATGCATGTTTAGCAAAAGCTCTAAATAAAAGCAGCCTGATTGTGAGTTTAGTTGCCTTTAAAGGGTGTGTAGCTCTCAGATCATCTCTGCAGGACATAGATGGAGAAAAGGAATGGGTGATTAGGACCAGATATAAATAAGAATGTGCCTATGTCTTATAGTCATGATGTAGGGAGAGGGGAAGGAAGATAAGAACAAAATAAATGGATTCAAAATGTAAATTATCACCCTGCTATAGAAACTTGAAATGAAGGAATGATGTATTCACAGCTCAGATAACGCATTTCTAATCACCTTAGAAATCATTCTTTGGCAGCTCTCAGGAAGGAACAAATAAATGCTGCCTATATAGGAACATATGGCAGCCTACCCTGACTTCATGAACTGCTGGAGCTGGAGGGTTATCAGTCTAGAGCTGAAAGGGTCCAACTCCTTCAGTTTACAGATTATCAAACTGAGGCCCAGGCAAGTGAAATAATTTGCTGAAGTCACACAGGTTATAAGCCTCAAGGCAGGATTTGAACCTAGGTCCCCTGACTCCATAGTTTGGGTTCTTTCCACTCTACCACGTGACAATATCCCCTCTCAGCTAGAATATTTCAATATAACCATCTCACTGGTCTCCTTGTTTCCAGTCTCTCTCTTCTCTTATCCATCCTTCACCTCACCATCAAATTTATATTTCCAAAATGCATATCTAACCATGACACTCCCCTACTAAAAATTTTAAATGGCTCCCTATTGCTTATACAATCCCCACCCCAGCATTTCAAGGCCCTAATAATCTGACTCATCTCTGCATTCTGAATTTCATTTCATATTGTTCATCTTCATGACCTCTCAGCTCCAAACAACTGGTCTTCTAAATGGACCTTGTATGTGAAGTTCTATCACTAGCCTTCACGCCTTTGCACAGGCATGGAGTACCTGGAATACACTCCTCTTAATCTTTATCTCTTAGAATTCTTAGCTTTCTTTAGATGCCACCTCCCTCACAAAGCCTTTCCTGATCCCCCCAAGTTGCTAGTGATGCCTTCCCCTTAAAATTCCTTTGTATAACTTTGTAGTCATAAATCTGCATTAAGTGTTATACCTTCCTAGTGCAGGGGTTCTTAAGCCAGGGTCCACAGACTAGACTTCAGGATGTCTGTGAAGTTGAATTGTTATTGCTGTTGTTTAGTCATATCAATCATATCTGACTCTATGACCTCATTTGGAGTTTTCTTGGCAAAGATACTAGAGTGGTTTGTCATTTCCCTCTCCAGCTTATTTTACAGATGAGGAACTGAGGCCAACAGGGTTAAGTGACTTGTCCAGAGCCACATAGCTAGTAAGGGTCTGAGGTCACATTTGAACTCAGGTCTTCCTGACTCCGGGCCCACCACTCTATCCACTGCACCATTTTGCTGTGAAGTTGGATAGGAAAAAATAAATTATATATTTATTTTCACTAACTTCTGATTGAATTTTGCATTTTCTTCAATTATTCACTTTTAAAAAATGATTCTGAAAAGGGGTGCATAGGCTTCAGCTGACTGATAAAGGGATCCATGACCCAGAAAAGGTTAAGAAGCCCTGCCCTAATAGAAGGTAAGCTTCTTGAGGACAGGGACTATTTCAAAGTTATAGTTGTATCCCCAGCATGTTACACATAGTGAGAACTTAATAAATGTCTGTGGAATTGAATTATTGAAGAACAAGAGTTAACTGGATTTGGCTGATGGGATAGGGTAGACTGTCTAAGGGATGGCAGGTTTTTGCTGCCATTGCTACTGATGGTTTAGCAGGAAGGGAAGAATGTGCAGTGATGTGACGAGATCAACATGCATGGCTGGGACATTCTAGGGGAGAGCTGGAATTCTCAAGGCCTGCCCTATAGCACACATTGTGGGGTCTTGCCAAGAAAGCATCTGCAGGCCAGCTCTGGAGTAGCTGACAGGTGGTGTTTAAGGACTAAGAAAACAAAACAAAACAAAAAACAAACAAATATGCTGTGCAGAGCCTTACAAACCAAACATGTTGGGAAAGAGTTGCAATCTGACTTTTATACTCCTTAAGATACTTCACATATTGGTCAGATTTGGGAAAATTGGCAGATTGAAGTTGACGTCAGTAGACTGTAGGTGTTTAATGAGTACTTTTAAGTCTCATGGAATTCCTGAGATTCTTGAAACAGGAAACAAAGCATGCAATAAGGAATATTTTTTGCTAAATCTGGCCAGTGTATAAAATGTGCAAGGTCACCAATTTAATGAAGAAAGCATAATTCTGCTTTTTTTTTTCCCTGGTGCCAAAATTCCACACAATTTATGTTCAAGGAGGGCTACAGAGAAGCAGGGAAGAAAGAAGAAATGACGTTGTAGTCCGCTCTTAAATTTAAGCACAGTTAGACACCTGATTACATTATCAGTCAATATGTCAATCTCCTGAAATCAGTAATTATGATTTATGTAGGCGTTCTGGCTCTCTGATTCATGGCTTGAAGTGTGTTTCCTTGTATTTATCTGTGGGGTAGGTCTGATTTGAATATATTTCACCTGTTTGACATTCCTTTCCAAAGAAAGGCTTTTAGTATGAACATACAATCCTTTCAGAAAGAGATGGGATGTTCAGATAAAGAAGCAAGATAAAACTGGGTATAATGAAATCCAACAGAAAACAACGCACAAGACAGAACCTAATGAGCAAATTTATCATCATAAAGTAACACATACACTGTACCTATTTAGATGCAGAGATTAATCAAAAGAAAATCATGTCCCCTGTCTGTCTAAGGCAAACCTATGAAACAAGACATGAGGTGTCAAAGAGTACTGCATTTGGAATCAGTGTTCCAATCCTGACTCTCCCACTTACTTTGTGTATGACCTTGGGAAAGTGACTTAACTCTGACAGGGTCCTGGTTTCCTGTAATAGAAGGGGCTTGGGTTAGGAGACCTTTAAAGTCTTTTTATATTCTAAAAACTTGATTCTATGACATGGACCAATAGAGAGCAAGACTTGGTCCATGACAAGGATACTGCCTCAGTAAGGTGTTTGTCAAATATTGGAGACATATTCATTTTATTCTTTGTAGCTGAAAATTGGCTCTACTTTGGAGAGACATTCTTTCCTAGATGGTGAGTTTGTTGAGTGTGGGGTTGCTGGGGGTGGAGAGGAGGGAAGAGGGATATAGCCAAGAAATAAGCTTAGAAATCTAAAGCCATTGCTCTTCTTCTATATAAGCTTGAAATCAAGGGCATTTCCCCAAGCTTGAGGGGTTAAGAGCTTGCAGAATTAGCCCTTCAGGAATCTACTGTATCCATATTTCCATCAAATTTGCTTTTTTGGATACCAAATAACATTATGATTCTAAGAAGGAGCCCACAGCTTAAATTTTACTGCACAGCCCAAATAAATATGAGCAGGCTGCCAAAACTGCCTACATAAATCTTTCTGATCTCCTAGGTAACACTAAGAAGAGAGGAGACATGAGGAAAAATTGTTTTTAACCTGAAGATGGAAGCAGCAGGACCTGTGGAAACCCTGGACCGAGAAAACAAGACCTAGTCTAATAACCTCTGAGAGCAAGGCTGTCAAATTCCTACTGGCTGAGAAAGCTGGCGAGAATGACTTTTCATTCTGCTGAACACCCAACACACAGGCAGACTGGATGATTTGTGTGCAGCTATTTTAGACAAACAGTCACTTCCAAGGATTCAGGGGTTCCTTTGAGGAACCGATTCAAAGACTAAAGTGACTCATATTTCCTTAAGATCAGAGTTTTGTCTTGTGCTATTGGGGTGTCTTTCAAGACTATAGATGTTCAATCCTGCTGATCTTTCATTAATTCAATCCAATTCAAATGTCCATAACTTTGGGTTCAGCACTAATCCCAATAATGAACACAAAAGGGGGCCCCTCCCCTCAAAGACCTTATAATCTAGTTCAAGAGTCAAGACAGATGAAAAACAATTATAGGAGAAATCAAGACAAAATAATGAAGTACCCAAATATGTGAAATAGATAGAAAGTGCCCTGTGAGGTTAAGGAGGAGCAACATTTGTGTGCATCTAATTGGAGGTGATAGACTATGAAGCAGACCTTAAAGTACCAGCAAAATGTGGACAGATTGAAGAGCAAGGAGGCCATTCCAGGTGGAAAGAACAGCATGAGGGAAAGCTCAAAGGTGAGATTACCTAAAGCTGCTCATATTCCTTTAAGGCTGGATGATAAATGCTAGTTTTCCTGAAAATAACTGTCTGATACCCAGCAGTACCAGACTTTAGCTTACAAACTGTCTCCTTTATTTAAAGTGGACATAACTGAGTCGATTGAAAAGGAAAAGAGCTGTGAGGAGAGTTTGTCTATGACAAAATAGAGGAATAAAGAATCTACCTGACAAATGCAGGAGACCTTTCCACAATGGACCTCCTGTGGAAGAGAATGATATTGGGGGAGGGAGCTCACTGGATCAATGTCAAACGTGGAAGGGACCCTAGCAGCCATCGCTTCTGACCTACACTCCCACAAAGAATCCCTCCAGATTTTCTGCTATCTGAGGTCTCTTTTTGAAACTGTCTTCAGGAAGGAACCAGAGAAAGCAAGAGAATGGGCCAGTACTGACATGCTTCCTTTCATGCCTTGAAAATTCAAGACAGTTTTCCGAGTCAGCCTTGAGTTCAGGAGGCACGGACTCTGCACCTGTCATTTCCAATTTCTGGGAGCCCAATTTCCATCCGTTTTTCTCTCCCAGAAAATAATTCTAGTTATTCTTGTGTGCACTCATGCTTCACTGGCTGCCTAAATTGCATTCTTTGAAAATGTAGCCTGTTAATTAAATGAGGCAAAAGAAGAGGATTAAGCATAAAGTTGGTAATTAATAAACATATATGAGCAGAGTTTCAGCTCCTGTTACAGAAGGTACTTTTAGGGCAGCCTCTCTTCCCTCCCTCTTTCATGCAGTCATCCCTCCTACCGCTACACTGCCAATCCCCTCCACCCCAGCCCCCATCTCCAGCATCCATTGAACACAGATGATTAAGAACCAGCCAGCTTACTGTTTCTCTTATCAGTTTCCTATACAGATGGGATCCTGAGTAGGGCTGGTATTCAGCAAAATTTTAAAGCAGATTAGTTTGTTTTTGGTGCCCTTCAATCTTCCTTTCTCTATCCCTTACCCAAGTGCTCAGTGGCCTCATGCTGCCCTCTGATCATGCACCAAGCCCCTCCCCCCATACTGCTTATTTCTAAGTTTTGCACTTATCCTACCCCTTCCCCACAATTAAAACTCACCTATTCCCCCACGTCCGTATCTCCCAGGCCCTTGATAGGTGACTAGCTAGCTAATCTGACACTCTAACTGGACTGAGCTATTAAGCTGTCAGTTCTCTTAAGTAATGTCTTTGTGTGTTAACAGAGGCCTTCTACACTTTCACTTAAAGAATGGGAAAATGGCAATTTCTGGCTGCCTTGTGAGGCAATCAAGTATGTGTGTTTCGTTGTGGAGGGGAGAAGAGGGTATATTAAGTGGTGGTGGTGGAAAAGGCAGGGGATTTCTCGAATATCTCAAAGCACCTCCTTCAGGCGGCTGTCTACTCTGCTCACATGAGTGGCCAGCCCCAAGACCAGGGGTCTGGTGAATCAGAGTTTTATATCAATCCAGACCTCTTTCTATCTTAACAAAATGGAATTCACTAAATAAGAACTAATACCAGGAATAGGAAACATTTCCATATTGAATTAAAACCCAAAATGTTGTTCGAATTTACAAATGATCAATATTTGGTAATTATTTTAATAAGTCCCATGATAGGCAATTGAATTCTGGAAAAGGAAAAGTCCTGAATGATCTCCTGTTCTGTGAGGTTTGGGGCAAATTGCTATGAATAAGAGAGAGAATAGGGATAGTTCATAAGGGGACTAGATGTTGATACTTTATGGCCAATGCAATACATATTATTCTCTCTGAATTTGGGACTTTTAACTTAGGATTGAGTTCCTTAGAGATGCTAAAATCTATTGATTAACAAATATTCCTCAACAATCAGACTAATAGGAATCTACAAAAAAAGAGTCAATTCTTTTTTTTTTTCCGCTTTTTGGTGAGGCAATCAGGGTTAAGTGACTTGCCCAGGGTCACATAGCTAATAAGTGTCAAGTGTCTGAGGCCGCATTTGAACTCAGGTCCTCCTGACTCCAAGGCCAGAGCTCTATCTACTGTGCCACCTAGCTGCCCCTAAAGTTAATTCCTAAAGCTTGTCCTCGTTAAAACTCAGGAATAAACTACTTATATTCCTTGACTTTAGTCACAGTATATAATAAGAATGAACAAGCTGGTAATTGGATCCAGATTTTCTCAGTGTTTAAGTGGCTCCCCCCAGGACAGTAGACAGGTACTTTGAGAAGCTAGTTGGTTGTTGTTTTTAGTTCTCAAAGAGGAACAAAATGACACCACTATGTTGTGGTCAAGGTACAGTGTGTCCAGCTGTAGCTGATCAGACCAATACGAGCTGGGAAAGATATACCACAGGTTGGGCGCAGATAGTCCATATTTTGGGAAGCTACATTACCTATTTCAGTAGCCTAGAGTTTCATAAACTAGTTCATAAACTATGCCCCCTCAGGGGAGGCATAGTCTAGAGTTTCATAAATTCATGCTTTAACTGCTAAGATGCCATTTGTCAACCTGAAGTATTTTTTTATTTTTTTGGTGAGACAAACAGGGTTAAGTGACTTGCCCAGAGTCACACAGCTGGTAAACTGAGGCTGGATTTGAACTCAGGTCCTCTTGACTCCAAGGCCATTGCTCTATCTATTGCTCCACCTAGCCACTCCAACCTGAAGTACTCTTTAATATGACTGCTCTATGACTGACAAGTTGTAGAATACATACAAGTCTTTTCATTGCTCAGAGCCTCAGTTTCTTCATCTATAAAATAAGGAACTGGGGTTACATCATCTTTCATATTCTTTTCAGCTAGAAAATTCTACATCTGTCATTGAAACATTTAATAATAGCACCTGACTGAGCATAAAGCTCTATCACTCTCACATACAAAGTGGTTCTTTCTTCATGGTTAGAGTTCCTTAAGCATTGGAATTAGACACCATATGTAGAAAGCCATTTCCATCTCTGTGAAATGATGTGAAAGCAACACTTCATTGCTCAGGTGGAAAGATGCAAACCTCCCCCTCTCCGTCTCCATAAGATGACTAACTAACTCGCACATAGTCTCCCAATCAAGCCAAACTGAGCCAATAGAATCACTTCAGAGAATGGTAAATGGGTAAGTGCAGAAGTAAGATATCACTTGTTACCTCCATCCCCCTACCGCCAGGAAGGATGAAGGCTGGTATGCCAGATAGGGATAGAGCCTCATTTTCCACTGCCCTCTTTGGTGGTACTCTGCAATTGATCTTTAAGTGACAGGATCTCAAGTGAACATACACATTGCTGGGGCAAGCTGTTGTTTCCCAAGTATTTTTGCTTTTGTTCAATATTCCTCCCCCCATTAGATTCCAGCGTGCCTATGGGCCTTCCTACATTTAGATTGGCTGGCTAGGTGTTTAGAATGGAATGATGCTGGACTGGACTTGCCTCTGAGAGGCTGGAGTGAGGGGTGGGGGTGAGCAGGATAGAGAAGAGCTGGGAAGTGGAAGAGACCCAGAAACAACTACCCATGACCAATGGTTTCCATTCCTCTTGCCAACCAATAGGAGCCCAGGGTTTAAAATGGGCATGTCTGAACTGAAAGGCTGTATTGAGACTAGTTCTCACTGCATTTTCACTGGCCTTGAAAAAACTCCAGAAGTTTCTTCTCTTTACCCTTCCCCGAGTCCCTCCCCAACCCCCACTTCTTTTTATCTTGTTTTAACACACGGGGCTCAGTTCCAAAATGCTAAGCAGAACAGGACTTTGGACCCTCCCTGATCTGTGGAAGGCTTCACAGGGTTTGTTGAAGGGAGTTCAAGCCTGTTGGAGACCAAGCAATGCATTGCCCCCAATTTGGCGCACTTAAGTAGATTAGGGTCTTGAAAACAATCACAATAGATGTCTTTTTTTTCCCCACTAAACTCTCATTTCTATTTTCTGTACCATACACCAGAAGGGGTTTAAAGAGACCATTTAGGTAACGCCCTTATTTTACAAAGGAAGAAAATGAGACCCAAGACTTGTCTAAGGTCATACAGCTGGTGTTTCCATTTGAAGAAAAAAAAACAGCAAGAGAGGTGATGGAGAGAAGATGAAAGGTGCGGAGGAGAGGATGGGAGACATAGTATAGACACATAGCACAGCTTTGCAAGTAACCACCTAAAAACTGCGTAGCCCAGATGTATTCTGGATAGGCTTGCCTCTCTGGAGGAGGCTGTGCAGTAAGTAAAATGCAGCCTCCTTCCCTGACAAAAATGATGGAATTTAGCTCAGCAGGTCAGGGGCCATATCCAAGGCCACTGTTGGCCCCTTATAGGATCATAGGATCATAGGATCAAGCTGAAAGGACCTTTAGAGGTTATCTAGTACAACTACCTCATTTTATGGAGAATGGAATGAGGTCTGTGGCTTGGATGTCAACCTCTACTCTTGAAGATACCCTCATCCCTTTTCTTCATTCTGTAAAATATGGCTAATCCCTGCCTCCCAATAATTGCTAAGAAATGGGCTGCAGAGAGGGCCTTCGATAAATAAATGATATTCCGTAGTAAAAGTGACAGCAACTTGTGGTTTTACAACATTTGGTCCAGGATGAAATATGAGGAAGACTACAGGAGTGCCTTTTCTCCCCTTTTGTCTTTTTTTATTCAAATTTTAATTCTCTGGGGAAATCTAATACCTTTCAGAAAATTTAAAGAGTAGGACTGCTGCCAGCACTGCTTAAAGACTATCATATTTGACAGAGATTAATGTAGACTTCTCCCTTTAATTCCTGCCCTCCTCCCTCAAGCTTCTCAGTCTTTGCCTAGGCCAGGCATTCAAAGCTCTTTGTGTTCTGAATGAAGGCCCAGAACCCAAGCAAGCTACAGGCCTGTTAGGGGGCACCCTACAATTGACCTGTACTATGATGTTGGCTACAGATATGGAACTTAAGAGTACTTGCATTTTTCCAACTTACCTTAAATATCAGAATGTGGATGGGCTTTTCTTTTCCTCAATTGTGCTTTGAGAGCTAGACAGAAGGGTAAAGGATCTTTTTTGAAAAAATTCATTATGAAATTAAGATGGACAAGTTTGGGCAAAACCATTTTCCAGTTCCTGGCATTCTTTTGGAGAGAACCCAAAACTCACAAGTCTCAAAGTTTCTTCCCTCAGCACATTTCATACCATTTGAGGACTGTCTGTCATCAGAGAAGTCCTTCTCTGATGACTGACATTAGAAATATTGGCCTGTAACTCAACGTCTTAGGAAATACAGTTTTCTTTTAAACTGGGGAGAAGAAAGAGGGTAAGGGCTAGTACTTATTTGTATGTGCATGTCTGTGTGTGCATGTGTGTTTTCTTCTTTTTAAAACCTAACTCTGGGCATGGATCAAATTTGGGCAGGTTCTTGCATCTGAAACCCCATGTTTTATATATGAAATTTAAAAAGCCCAAGTCTCAGCTTGTTAAAGGTTCTAGTTGAGAGTGGAAGGAGTATCAGCAGGTATTCTGGGGTCAGAATTGCATAAAATGCTACAGATCAAAGGGGAAATAGGGTTCCCACTGAGCACTAACAGAACCTATCCTTCTTGCCCACACAGAACCACACCCCAAGCCTACAAGAGCCAAGTTATGCCCAGCCAATAAGGAATATAAATGATTTTTGCTTGGAATTCACCGCCCCATTCCAAGGGAGAAGGAGCCAAAAGATACAAGGCATGATGAACACTCCCAAGATAGAACAATATTTCTGCTCCAAACCAGTGGCTGGCTTTCAGAGCCAATGACCTACATGGAACAAAGGGCAAAGTTGGACTAACCTTGCAGAAAATCAAACTCATGTTCAGATAGCTGTCAGTAAATAAAAATTTCTTAAGTGCCTACTCTGTGCCAGGCACTGTGCTAAGTGATTTACAAATATTAACTCATTTGATCTTCACAACTATGGGAAGTAGGCATTATAATTGTCCCCATTTTACAGCTGAGGAAACTGAGGCAAACAGAGGTTAAGTGATTTCCCCAGGGCCCTAGATTTCCCCCTAGGAAGCTTCTTAGACCAGATTTGAAAGCAGGTGTTCCTGATTCCTAGCTTACTAGAACTCTATTGTGCAATTTTATTTGAAGGCTAAGCATTCTTCCCCCCTCCCCCCAGTATTTTAAGTCTGTAGTGAGCCAGTTAAGGCTGGCGTAGAGCCATTAAATTCCACCTTCATCCACCGTTAACCCAAACCTGAACTCCTCCTCCAACATACACATATCTTTTTCTGCCTGCCCCATGACATTATTAGATATTACTAGGCATGACCCCTCAAGTCCTCTCACATCAGGAAATTTTGAGATGCCTATTTTTAGTCTACCTCCTCTTCTCTCTCTACTAGAACTCATTATATAGGTTATAGTGGAAAAGAGCACCTCCTAGGGTAATGAATAGTCTTAGTTAAAAAAAATAAAAATAAAAAACCCCAAACAAACAAAAACTTTGGTTCAATTTGGAATGAATGGATGAACTCACCTCCCTAGACTTTAAATAGTACTCAATGCTGCTTTCTGTTGTTCTCTTATCCCCTCAATGTTCAACAGTACTGGGCACATGATAGATGCTTAATAGATGGTTGTTGAATGAACAAATGTTAAATACTGACAAATTTGACTTTCGATTTATCTGAGAGAAGGGGTGTCTGCCCTTTGGAATTAGATGAGAAAAATCAGTAAACTGTTCGTACCTATTAACCTGGAGATCCTATCACTGGGCATATATACAAGAGAAGTCAAAGACGGAAAGAAAGGTCCCAGAAGTACCAAATATTCATAGCAGCACTTTGGTAAAATGCAAAGAACTGAAAAAAAATGGAGACCCATACGTTTGGAAATGGCTAAACAAAGTTTGACTCCCCACCGTCCCGGGAGGTCTTTAATCTGAGACAGCATCACCTCTGTGTGCTCTAGTGGTAGGTTCCATTCATGTATGGGTTGGTCTAGTTGGCCCTTGAGGTCTCTTTTAACTCTCACTTTCTGGAAATCTGTGAAATTATAGAGTTCGAGTGTAATGGAATACCATTGTCCTAGAAAGACTCAACAAACATGAGGAATTCAAAGGAAAATGGGAAGATTTGTATGGACTGAAGCAGAGTGAGTAAGTAGAACCAGCAGAACAATATACATGGTGACTACAGTAACAAAAATGAAAACAACACCAAGAGGCAGCTGGATTCTGATTAACTGTAATAACCAATTTTGATCTAGGTCTAGAAGAAACAAAAATGATGAAACACATTCCTCTCTTCTCTGTAGAGAAGTGTCACAGGGTATGGGTGAATAAAATTTCCTATGCTGGCAGACAGGATTGCTATGTCAATTGGATTTTCTTAATTCTTTTTTTTTCTATGATAGATGGTTCAATAGGGGAGGGAGTATGGGGGAAATGATTGCAGTGTCCAAAAAAACACATCAATAAAATTTCAAAAATTAATAAAGAAATAGTATTTGCTTTCATAAGAACCAGGAGTGTTTTCCTTTCTCTATTCCTAATTCTCTATAATTGCACCAAGTCTTTCCCTGTGGCTATGAGAAATGGGCAGAGATTTTAAGATCTTAAGAGTCTCCCAAATAAAGTGGGGAATGTGATTTGAGATTGAAACTATGAGCTAGGGGCAGGACCAGCTGTGTGACATGTGAGAGGAGGCGCTTAACAAGCTGGACTGATGAAGTAATGACAAACACCTGTTATGTGGCTGTTTGGAGGTCACCATGGGTCTCCAAACAGTGTTAATTAATGCACCCATGGCAATCAGCCCAGCATCAACCATTTAATTCAGTATGCTGTCATTAGCCCAAATGAAATCTCAAAGTCTGGAAACAATGCTGCCTGGGGTTGACACTTGGCACTTTAAGATCAAGACATCAGCTTGAAAGATAAACAGTGCCAAACTAACATTGTGCTGACCCACCCACTGTGGAGTCTTTATGGAACATTAATAAACCAGAGTGTAGAACTCTCTGTGCCTCTGGGCTATAAGGCTATTTATATCCCATCACTCATGGTTAGATGGGAGTTAAATAACATGAGAGCCTAGGGGCCAAAGAGACCAAGGGGCCATGCCATGGTGTACTTATTCTGCATCATCAACTTATTAAACAAAGTTCTTTTGATGTTACTTCCAGAATTCAAAACAATAAGTGATCGGAGTAAGGGAAGCATCTGGGAAAAAGGGGGAAAGAAAAATATGACTTGGTCATGGTCATGGACATCTGTTTAAAAAAAAAAAGAAAACAACTGGTAAGCAATCTTGTCTCTCTCACTATGCGCTTTTTAATTCTGGGTGGCCAGAGACACTGAGATAGATGAAAGATGGGTGACTTTTATAGCTTTTAAATGACTGCATAAAAGTAGTTTTGCCCATGAACCAATGAGCTCTGACAAATATAAACATCTTCTTTCTTTCAACAAGCATTCTGATGTTACAACCAAGAGATCTGACATGTCACACAATGGGAAACGTAACACTCTGCAGTTGCCAGTCTCACATTGCTCTCTGAAGCCACAGTAGAATGACCTCTTGGAAAATGTGAGGTTGGGATAGTGGGGTAAGAAAACTCTCCTAGAGTAGCTGATTTGGGAGAAGACTCAGAGCAGGTTCTTTGTTGTTGTTGGTGGTGGTGTTGGTGGTTGAGGTGGTAATAACTTTTATACAGAGCTTTATGGTTTTCAAAGCCCTTTATAAATTTGTCATTTTATCCTTACAGCAATTCTGAGAGGTAGGTGCTTTATATCCATTTTACAGATAAGGAAACTTGGGACATTCAAAGGTTAAGACACTTGCCCAGGGTCACACAGCTAGTAAGTGCCTGAGGCCAAATTTGAATTTAAGTCTTCTTGACTCTAACTAAGTTCACCTACCTAATTACCTAAGTTAGAAAAGAAAAAGTGGGTTATGGTGATGAGGTCAGTCTAAGAAACAGAGCTCAAGTAAGGAGGAACAGCTGGAATTGGAAGGTTATTGAAACCTAGATTAACATCTTATTTTATTTTGTTATCTTATTTGAATCTGGAAGCAATTGAGAGCCAACAGAAAAATGTGATGAGCAAGGAGATATCTAAATGGTGTTTGATAAAACTCATTCCGGCAGGTCTCTTTAGAATGGAGGCTAATGAATAGGTAAGAGATCAATGTCAGGGAGGCCAGAACCATGAGATGACTATTTGGAAAAGGATGGCAAGGGAGAGAAAGGACAGATCTGGAAGAAATTTGAGTTGTGGAGGTGGGTATCACACAAATTAGTAAGAAAGTGCATAGGGATGTCAAGTTGAAGGTGTTGAAATTAGGAGCCTTTCAGGATAATGGTGCCAATGACAATTTCAAGGAAAAAGAAAGTGCTAATATATAGGAAGAAAAGCGAGGCACTCTGGGTTGGGTCAGTTACAGGTTGTTAGCTTTTGTTTCTCATGTCAACAGATAAAATTAAAACAGATTGAGATTACAGAAGGACCATGAAAGACAGATGTAGCCTTTGGTACTAATTCAACTGAAAAACACTGTATATACCACAGCTGATGCTTGGGAATGGATTAAAAAAATGAAGAAGTCATACAGAAGAGATAAGGAAAGGCAAATCTATAACCAGGAAAAATGGAAAGGCAGGACAAATGAGTAAAATGACTGAGCTAAGGAAAAACAAGAAGAGAAAGAAGATATAGTTTCCCTTTGTTTCCTAACCACCACAATTTCATTCAATTAACTCAGTCCAACTACTTATTAAGTGTCTATGTTGTGTTAGGCTCTATGCTGGGATGTGAAGGATACAAAAGACAAAAAAATGAAAACAGTCCCTGCTCTCAAGCATGGGGAGAGTGAGCATATACGTATAAAAGTGAGTACAAAATAAATCCAGAGAAAATACAAAGTAACTTTGGGAAGGAAAGAATGGAGGAGAAGGAGGAAAGATCTCCTATAGCAGCTGGAACTTGAGCTGAACTTGGAAGGGAGCTACAGATCAGCAAAGTCCTACTCTGGTGCCTGGTGCAGTGGAAAGAAAATGGGTTTTGAAGTCAGAGTACCCAGGTTCAAATCTATTACTTACTAGCTGGGTGATCATGGGCAGCTAGATGGTGCACTGCCTAGAGTGCTAGACCTGGAATCAGGGATAGTTTGAGTTCAAATCATGCCTCAGACACTTAGTCATTGTGTGATCCTTGGCAAGGTGCTTAACTTGCCTGCCTCATTTTCCCCAGTTGTAAAATGGAAGCAATAATAGCAGCCGCAGCCCAGGGTTGCAGTAACGATAAAATGATAGAATATTTGTAAGGTGCTTTGCAAACCCGAAAGCACAATATTGGTGCTAGCAATTTTTTTCATTATTTTTAAATGAACTTTTCTGGGCTTCAGTTTCTTTATCAGCTGTAAAGTGATGGCGGTTGCATTATATAGCTTCTAAGATTCCTTTTGGCTCTAAATCTATGATTCATGGTGGCACGAAGGTTCTCAAAGACTATGCCACCAAATCAGAAGCCCCGGTAGATCCTACAGCTTTGCTGGAAAAGTTTCACATGGAGGCCAGTAAGAAACTGAATATCTGCTGTCTGTGAACCAGCCTAGCTAGATTCAGAGAGGCTTGTAACCAGGCTGACCATGGGATACTGATTACTTTAGTCACAGCAACTCTTTAAATCACAGAGGGTTTAGGCTGATATCTATGTAATACTACAATATAAGTGTTATTGGAAGATGAAGACATAGGTAAAATATGCTTTGAAAATATCACATGGTATCGTCCATATCTGAAGCTCCCAAAGAAAGCAATGCATATGTTCTGGGTTGTGGTATTTTTTTAAAGTAGTAGTAATAATAATAGCTCACATTTCATAGCATTTAATAGACACCAAAGATACTTTATATACTTTATCTCATTATATAATAATAACTAACTTTTGTGAGTCATCGTGTAGGTATCTGATTACGTCCTTTTTCAGATTATGAAACTGAGGCTTAGAGAATTTAAATGACTTCCCTAAGGTCACACAGTGGATAGACGTCTGGACCTGAGTTCAGGAAGTCCCAAGTTCAAATCTGGCCTCAGACACTTAATAGCTATGTGAGCCTGGGCAAGTCACTTAACCCTGTTTGCCTCAGTTTCCTCATGTGCAAAATAATCTGGAGAAGAAAATGGCAAACCACTACAACATCTTTGCCAAGAAAACCTCATTGGGTCATGAAGAGTCAGACATGATTGAAACAGCTGAACAGGTAACACAGCTAATAACTGTTGGTACAATGGGTTTGGAAACTGGGGCTTTTAATTTCAAGACTATTGCTTTTTCCACTGAGTCAGTTTGAA
Source organism: Vombatus ursinus (assembly GCF_900497805.2). Taxonomy (NCBI): domain Eukaryota; kingdom Metazoa; phylum Chordata; class Mammalia; order Diprotodontia; family Vombatidae; genus Vombatus; species Vombatus ursinus. The sequence goes on from NW_020954619.1 coordinate 4,887,086, forward strand.
CTCATCCATCCACATTCTCTTGCCAAGTCTTTCTTGACTTTTTTTTTTTAAGACAGCTGCCTGAGGTTAAGGATGGGATCTGTGATAATGCAACAAATAGAATCTAAATGATCAGTATAGGGATCACTAAGCAATGGGTGACCTCTGTTCTGTTGAAACTGTGCCATCTACTAACCCACTGAGCATATTAGCCAGCACTTTCTAGAAAATGAGAAGAGCTTGGTGGTATGTTTCAGGCAAAGGGAGACAGAGAGAGTCTTTGAATCTGGTCACTCCATTTCCCATGGTCATCACTAGAAATAATCAAGTCCCTGCTAATTGATTTGGTGACCTTATTGCTCCTGAAGGAACATGCGAAACAGAACAGATGGGGCCTAAGGCCTAATGGGCAACTTCCCAGGTTGCAGCGAATTGTCTGGGGAGAGCAGAAGCAGAGAAAATTTCACTGCCACTCTCCCCCGATCCTCAGCAAATAAGTCATGTACAGTATATGTAACATTGCAAAAGATGTTATTTCAAAGTCCTCTAGGAAAGAAGGCAAGGGGAAGAGAAGAAATGGCTAAGAACAAACAGTTCATTGTGTCATTTTGCTTTTAATGTGAAAACAGACAGAATGCTTTATCCGAATGTGCCCTATATTTCAACGGATGAATTTTTCCAATGAGTTGGACCTTTCTGTAAGCATCTACTCATAAAATGTCACCAATCATTACCTAAATAAGAGAACAAGAGGTGTATCAGAAAAATCAGTGGTTTTAAAGTCAGAGGAACAGAGTTCAAACTTTCACTTTGCTACTTTCTATTGAGTGACACTGGGCAAGTCATTTAATTTTTCCAAGCCTCAGTCTCCTCTTCTGTAAGACAGGGGTTAATAAAAGCACCTAACCTACAGGTTTGTTGTGAAGATGTATGTGTATTTATATACACACACATGCATATACATATATGTATACGTGTATATATATATGTATATGCAAAATACTCTGCAACCTAAAAGTGTCATATGAATGGGAGATATTATTACCTGTGTGACCTTAGACAAGTCATTTGCCTCTGTGGGTATCAGTTTCCTTTTCTGTAAACTTAAGAGGTTGGACTAGATTGACTTCTAAAGGACCCTTCAGTTTCAAATCAGCAGATCGAATGATCCCTGTATGTTATGAAGGGATGTAATAACTGAAAAGGTTAACCTGTTTTCTAAGTGGAAAATTGAAACACACCTTAAAAGCATCTTCCCTTCCATACTAAATGATAGTGAAAATCTGTGATCTTAGAAATGGGAATAAAATCTCTAGAGACTGATGCTATCATATGAACTTCTTTCACTCACCATTACTGTTGTCCTTTGCTTTTGTAACCTTCCCAAGGAAATCTGATCTCAGTTCACTAAGGAAAGAACATGACAGCAAGGATCCAAGCTGTCAACAAGCAAAAACATGCCCCCAAACTCTGTCCACTGTGAAAGCAAAGCCTTTGAAAGTCAACTAAATTCATAGGTGTTTATTAGATTGGTTAAAATGATTGAAGGACAAAACAACAAATGCTGAAAAATCTGGACACAAATTCACTGTTAGAGTAATTGTGAACTGATCCAGCCATTTTCGAGAGCAATCTGAAATAGGTATTTCTGGGGGATGGAGAAGAGACAACAATAGACTTGGAGTCAGGACAGACTTGGGCTGAAAGCCCATTCCTTACACTTAGCAATGGTCTAACCATGAGCGAATCATTTATAAGTAACATCTCCAAAGTCTCAGTTCTCTCATCTTTAAAATGGAAATAATGTCCTTCTATGGCACTTACCTATCCCACAGAGATATGAGGATCAAATAAGATTGCTTATAAAGAGCTATGCTCTTCTAGATCTTTTAGTGTGGCCTTTTGACTGAATCAAAATTTTACAGAACAAATCCCCTTAATAAAAGAATTTGTTTTGTAAAACTTGGACTCAGTCAAAAGGGTGTACCTAAGGACCTAGAAGGCCACACGTGACCTCAAGGCCACAGGTTCCCCACCCCTGGGCTAGTCAATGGTACACAATAAATGAGCCAAGGGTATAGTAGTCTCTAGAAGCCCTGAGGTTGGCTAGAAGTTACATTTACTCTCACTTAGGGATTCGGACTATATGATTGGCAAAATCCTTTCAAATGTATAGTATTAGATGGCATTGCATCATGAGAAATGATGAATGTGAAAGATACAGAGAAGCATGGGAAGACCTACATGAGCTGATGCTAAGTGAAGTAATCAGAAACAGAAAAACCACAAATGATGGCTACAATTGAAATGGAAACAATTGGAACTAAACACTGTGTAATTATTATGGCAGAACTTGAAGAAGAAAAGAGAAAATGTACCTCCTTCCTATCTTTGATAAAGATCTGAGGGGGAAAGCATGGACAGGCATCCTATACACAGAGCTAAAGGAACCTTCCACCTGGCATTAGAGCCTGTAATTTGGCACAGACTATGGAGAGGAGCAGATAGAACACTGTGTATACTGTCAGACTTGGCTGATTGTGTCTCTTGGTAAAGAAGGAGAAAGAATATACATGGAAATGAGGTGATATAAAAGCAAAAAATATCTATTTTTTAAAAAGATCCTTTATAGTGCTGCAGTTATATAACTACTCCTTTTTCCTAATGACATTCTCCGGCAATTTTCCCTAAGCCAATAAAAATCTAGTTCTGGATGCAATAATCGATCAATTAATCAATCAACCAATAAATATTTATTGAGCACCTACTATATGCTAGAACAGAGGTGGGGAACCTACAACCCTGAGGCCACATGTGGCCATCTAGGTCCTCAAGTGTGGCCCTTTCACTGAATCCAAACTTACCAGCACAAATCCCCTTAATAAAAGGATTTGTTCCGTAAAACTTGGACTCAGTCAAAAGACTGTACCCAAGGACCTAGAAGGCCTTACCATCCCTGTGCTAGATACTGTTAAGCACTGGGATTACAAATACAAATAAAATCAAAGTCCCTGCCCTCAAGGAGCTTACACTTTAACCAACACACAAAAGGAAGCTGGGAAGCTAAAAAGCTGGGAATTGGGGAGAGAGGTACATGGGGGTGGGGCATAATGGAGAATTTCAGAAAAGCCCAAAGGTAGTTTGAACTGGTGGACAATGGGGAAAAATACTGTGCTGAGCCTGGTCTTGAAATAGAGGTCCTGGAGCCCATGGCCCTGCTGTCTTCCAGTCAAAGGGTAAGAAAATGTAGTGTTATTTTACGTCCTATTCTTGTGGCTAATCTGGTGGGAGTAACTAAATCTAACACTTTTGGGAGTCACTCATTTCAAAATTAAGAAGTAGGAGCAGGAAACTATGGTAAACTCTCTCTTACATAGCACAAGGGACTCAAGGTAATCCAATCTCCTGGTGACTACAGTTTAACTAAACACATCACCCATGGACTGCTAATTTTCAAAGAATTAGAAGGCAATGAAATGTACTTGGCCCTTGAATGCTACTGACTATAATTTCATCTTTCTGCGCTGATTCAGGAGCCCTGTAAGGATCTTGCCATGCCTGCCTCCCAGTCATTCTTGTGAACAGCATCATCACTGGCCTAGTCAACACAGTAAATGCCTGTGAGCAGAGGTTTGTGGTTGATAGAATGCTCTAGAAACCTGCATTCACTTCACTTTTACAGGGCCTTGTCCTTTCTGGAAAAATAAATCAATAAAAACAGCCATAAAAGAGGAAAAAAAACCAACTAAAGTTGCCTTATAGATGTTCCAAATTGCACAGAACAGACGGTGGACGCTTAATAAATGTGAATAATAAACCTACAGCAAAAGCAGGTCCCTAGACAAATCCCTAGACAAAGGGTCTACTACAGCACTTATTTAATTTACTTGATGCATATGCTACCCTTTCTGCTGCTTCTAGTTTCTAAAATTTTATTAAAAAAAGACAGTGCCTGACTTTAAGGCTCATGTTTGTCACCCATGCTGGCCTGGACCATAAAAGCCTCCTAGAGGGAGCCATGGCCAATCAATGACCTTATGTCTGGGGCCTGATATGTGGAAGGGACTGAGGATGTATAATCCTGGGTGCTGCTTGGTGTTCCAGTGGTAAACCACTTGCAGAAGTGGGACACTATGGTTTGGGCTTTCCACTCTTATGTATTTATGATGTTTCTATCTAATGGAAATGCTGGGGTTGGGAAGCCTGAATGACCCTCTGTTTGGGATAGTCTAAGGTTCTATGGTCCTCACAAAGACTTTAAGGACATAGAAAATGCTCCATTCTTTTTCTAAGCATTAGGGTATATTTAGAAAGTAGCTATGGTTCATCCTGTTAAGTGAACCTAATCTTTCACAAGTCATGCCAGGCATTTTTTTTAATAGTAAGGTTATTATGCTGGTAGATCAAAGGAAAGCTGCAGAAATAGCTGACCTGGATCTTATCAAAGTGCCTAATAAAGTCATGATGACCTTGTGGACAAGATGGTGGACTGAACGATAGTACAGTTAGGGTGATTCAGAACTGTTTGAAAGATTAGACCCAAGAGCAATGATTAATGGATTGATACTAAACTGCAGGAAAGGCTCTTATTGAACGCTCTAGAGATCTGTCCTTGGCCTTGTGTTTTTAGACAATTTAATCCATATCTAAGAAGAAGGCAGAGATAACATCATAGAAGAAGACATTGGTAGCATAGATTTATAGATGACATGAACTTGGAAAGGACTACTAGGTAACATAGTGAATGAAAGAATCAGGATTGGAAAGACCTTGATAGACCAGGGCAATTAGTTGAATTTGAAAAAAAATAAACATAAAAACATAAAAAACATAAAGTCCTATATGGAGCTTCAAAACATCAATTGCATTTGTATAGAATGGAGGAGACGTGGCTAGACAATGGTAAAACAGAACTGGAGGCTAGTGGACTACAAACTGAAGTTGATTCAACAACATGATATGACTGCCAGAAAGGTGAATGCAATCATAGGGAACACTAACAAACACCCCAAATCCACGATCAAGGAGGTTAGGACCCTATTACCTGGCAAGGGCTTCTACACTGGAGTCTACTCTTCACTCTCTATTACTTAGCATTTTTACAATGGGCATAGAAGGGTATAGATGATGTGCTTACCAAATTTGCCGATGGAATACACTTAGCACCAAAATATAAAACTGGGCAAGATAGCTAATAAGTTAGGTGGCAGTCTATATCTGAAATGGCCTAAATAAATTAGAATGTTGGTTTGAATCAACTGGGTGGGACAGTGGATAAATGCTGAGCTTGGAGTCAGGAAGACTTATCTTCATGAGTTCAAATCTGGCCTGAGACACTTACTAGCTGCGCAACCCTGGGCAAGCCACTTAACCCAGTTTGCCTCAGTTTCCTCATCTGTCAAATGAGCTGGAGAAGGAAATAGCAAACCACTCCAATATCTTTGCTAAGAAAACTCCAAATGGGGTCCACAAAGAGTTGGACATGACTGAAAATGACTGAGCAAATGTGAAGTCTTACACTAGGTTTCCAAAAACCAATCTAACAGATGCAAGATGGGGGAGAGGCTTGCATTCCAAGAAAAGCTCATCAGAAAAAAGACCTGAGGGTTTTAATGGATTATATGCTCCAGATTTACCAGAAATGATATGATAGACAACAAAGTTAACATGTTCAGTTCTGGTCACCACATTTTAAGAACATTGTTGATCTTGTATTGTATGTCTCCAAAAGAGGGTAACCAGGTTGGCAAAAAAGACTCAAGTTCATGAGGATCATCTGGAGGAAATGGACATATTTAGCCTGAGAGAAAGAAGACTTTGAGGGGCCAAAAGGCTGTTGTCCAGCATTTTTAGGACTGTCACTAGGTGAAAGTTGCAGATGCATATTTCAGTTTGGTATGAGGAAGAGCTTTCTAATAATTTTTTTGTTGTCTAGTTGTTTCAGTTGTCTCCAACTTTTCATAACTCCATTTGGGGTTTTCTTGGCAAAAATACTGGAGTGGTTTGCCATTTCCTTCTCCAGCTCATTTGACAGATGAGGAAACTGAGGCAAACAGGGTTAAGTGACTTGCCCAGAGTCATACAGCTAGTAAGTGTCTGAGGTCAGATTTGAACTTAGGAAGATGAGTCTTCCTGACTTCAGACCTGGAATTCTATCCACTGGGCCCTCTAATCATTACAGCTATTCAAAGGTGGAATTGGCTCTGTTGGGGAGTATTGGGTTGCTTCTCCCTTGAAGTTTGAAGGTTCAATGACCACTTGTCAGATGTGTTAGAGAAGAAATTCCAGATCAGTCCCAGGTTGGAGAGTATGACCAACCATGGGTCCAGCCTAGATATTCTGCGATGCTGCTTCTTCTTTGTCCAGGCTACATCTAAAACATTACATCCCGGTGAAAGTGTCATATTTTAGGAGAGGCATTAATGAGCTAGAACAATGTAAAAACACTTGAATACTTGTGGCATAGACCTCTGTGTACTACTACTGCATGAAGGATTTTGAGGTCCATACTTAGATCTCATCATTGCAAAAGCCACCATGGGGATGAAGCCAATAGTTAAGATTTTATGATTTAGCCCATATTAATGGATTTTCTTATCTTGAAGACTCACAAGTTTCTTTAGGGGGCACCCAGAACAAAATGCTTGCTGTTTCTTTTCATGTTGAAAGCACACAATACAAATCTTACAACAACATTTATAAAGGCAACATGATCCTGAGGAAAACACTATGAGCTAGGAGTCAGAAGGTCTGGGTTCTAGGTTTGAATCTTCCTACCAACCCTTACTATGATTTTGGGCAAATGACTTGACCCACTCTGAGCCTCAGTTGTTCATCCATTAGAGGGAGATAAAACAATACCTGACTCAAATAACTTGCTTGGTGTTAGCTTGCCAACTTCCTCCTCTGCAGCATTTTATCTTTGGGGAGCAAAGATACTGGAGGCAAACCAGCTTATTCCCCTAATTTATCAGAATGAGACCTTTTCTAATAGTAAGTCCTTTGGGTTTATCAAACATTTGGCTACTGTGATTCTGTATTTTGTATGCCTCATTTGTTCCATTGATCACTCTCTTTTTTTTAACTAGTACCAAATTATTTTGATATTATTCCTGTGTGGTGTAGTTTGGGATCTGGTACTGCTAGGTCTCCTTCCTTCCCAATTTTTTCACCATGATTTCCCTTAAGAATCTTAATTCCTTCTGTGTGCCTTCTCAATGGATGGAGGAGGAGCTGGAGAATGGGAGAGAATTTGGAACTGAAAATAAAATTAAAAAAAAGAATCTTGATACTTCCTAATGAATTTGTTATTTTTTAATAATGTGAAATTGTTCTTAATTTTTCTAGCTCAATAAAATAATCTTTCGGATAGTTTGATTTGTCACTGAATAAGCACATTTATTTAGGAAGGCCTCTCATTTTCATGATACTGTCATGACCTACCTGTGAGCAATTCATATTTCTCCAATTATTTAGGTCTAGATAGAATTTGATCTTACAGATCTCATTATTAGTCATCCCATGATGGTGTGCCTTTTGTAGGAGGTACTAGCAACCAAGCCACAAATTCTGAGAAAAATACACAGACATATCCTCCCCTATTCACCATGCTGACCACAGTGGGGAAGGAGATTCAAGGCAAGCATCACTGCCACATCTCTATTCCTTCCATACTTACTCACAGCTCTCAGGTTGAAATACACAGTTCAGTAGAACCACTGACTCTTGCCATGCTTTATCACTCTCCCCACTTGAGGAGGCTTCAGATCCATGACCTTTTGCCACATCTGCAAGCAATTGCCTTCTTCCAGATTCCTGTAGTTGGAATCATGATAATTTTCTCCCCATCCTCAGATATCCCAGCAGTGACAAGAGGGAACTGGGCTGGGGAGAGGTAGAGAAGAATCCTCAGAAGATAGCATCACCAAAGCCTCTTTCCTTGTCCCAGCCTGGCAGCATCTGAATCTCTTGGAGCAAGACTGGTATAAGGACCCAGGGAGTATAAGTGAAGGTGTTTTGGAAGCTAAATAACTTTATGCAAAAGCAAGGTATTGGTTTTAATGCTGAGACCTTCAACATTGCCTTACTTTGTCTTACCAAAACTTTCCTCAAATGTAGGAAACATCTGAGAAAACTCTGTGGTGAACTTGAAAAGAAAATTTAAGTAACAACTTCAACAAACTGAAATGCCATTCCTGGAAGGCTTGGAATGGAACTCCATAAACATGTCAGGCTTGTGAGCAGCTCTGAGCAGCGTTGATATCTCAGGGATCAGTCAATATTTCTAGAATTACATAGCTGTGGTCTAGCACTGCAATTTCACTAGCCAATTAGCTTAGTGTACAGCTATTCTTCTTTTTGTCCAGGGATTCATAGCCATTGTGTGTGTGTGTGTGTGTGTGTGTGTGTGTGTGTGTGTGTGTGTGTTTATGGATACATTTGGCAGAGACTGGTGAAGTCTATGGGTCCCTTTTCTGAATATTTTTAAATGCATAAAATAAAATACATAAGGTTACAAAGGAAACCTGTTGAAATACAGTTATCAAAACATTCTTTAAAAAAAAACTCACTGACCCCCACTACTTTAGTCATCATCAATATTTGTTCAATGGCCACTAGAATTTTATGACTTCCTTAAAGTACAATACTAAAATTCAAACCAGAAAATGTTATTTTAATATAGAAAAGTGGCAAGGGTGCTCACTTGTACCTTATATTTGAGAGAGACTTTCAAAAGCACAATGTCACATATAACAGAGCCAAATGGCCAAAGGTTAATTTAGGGCAAATGATAGATAGAAAGAAAACAAGTATTTAATTAAGCACTACTATGTTCCAGGCACTGTGCTAGGTGATTTTCAAATATTATCTCATTTGATCCTTACAACAACCCTTCAAGGTAGGTGCTATTATTTATTCTATTTTTACAGTTGAGGAAACTGAGACAGATAGAAGTTAAGTGACTTGCCCAGGGACACACAGCTAGTAAGTGTTTTAGACCACATTGGAGCTCAGGTCTTCCTGATTCCCAAGTCCAGCACTCTTTCTATTGCATCATCTAGCTGCCTCTAAATGACAGATCAAAGGAGGGAGGAAGAGAAGAGGGAATGAAAAAATTCTGCAGGAAAAGAGCAAAAAGGACCTGAGAAAAGTAAGAGGTCACTTGTCCTTTTTTCTGCCCTAGAACTTCTAATGCAAACAACTAATGAGGTCTCAGGCTGTGAGAAGATGCCTAGATCAGGCAGGTTATGATCCCCTTTCCACCCATGGTATCTTCATCTCAAGCTGCAACCTGCAACTAAATCCATGCTCCACAAACCCAGCTGTCTTTACCAAAATGCACACATGCTCTCATTTCAGGGATTGGATGTTGGCAAATGAAATTTGACTTTTAAAACTGTTGAACTCATCTGTGCAGTGACTCTTAATACTCTATAATCCTCCCAACATTCTCAGAGTTTAAATCTCTCCTGTCATTTCACATTTGGTCATCCATTAACTCTTTGCTGACCAGTGGCTTGCTCTGATATCTTCTGTACTAGGAGAAACATTGGGAATGATATGGATTCCCGACTTGGGCCCTGAAATTGCTTGGCCAGTGATCATTGTATTAATCTCAATATGTAAATGAGCATAATGTGTTTGTTTAAAATTGGTTTGATTCTACTTAAGTCCTCAGTAAATCTTTGCTTCCACCTTCTTCTGCCACCAATCCATACTAAAGATAGCTTGCCAGACCCATGTCTAATATCACACAGGTTATGCATGGCAGAGATAGGATTTAAACATAGGCACTCAATTAAATATTTTCTAAGCTTTAGTCATGTCTCCAAATTGCTAGTTACAATCTCCCATAACTAAGGCTATATTCTAGACTTTTTGTATACCCCATAATACCTAGCACCATATTGAAAATAAAATAAATAATCAGTACTTATTGGCTGACTAATTACTGGGCAGATGATGTCTAGAGTATCTATCTTCCCTAAAACAACAGTCTAAAAAGCTTGGGTGCTCTAGACACAAACATTATAGACAAATGGCTATTCCCTGAATTACGTCTTCACCATAAGAGTTTAAGCTTTTTGAGAGTAGTCTCTGAATCCTATATCATGTTGTATCCTTAGCACTTATCCTAGAGCCACAAACAAAGTAGGCACATACATGTTTGTTGAGTGAAGAAATGAAAGAGAAATATGGTCATATTGATGTATCACCATCACCATTATCTAAAATATTTGTAAGATACCAATCTATAAATGATATGCTAGAATCCAATCCAATAATTATTCATTAAATGCCTACTATGTGCAAGACACTTTGCTAGGTGCTAGTGATACAGCAAAAACAATTAATTAATCAACAAGCATTTATTAAATGTCTATTACGGTAGAGTATTGGTAGGCAATAGGAAAAAAGGAAGCAAGTGTTTGTTAAGCTCCTACTATGTTCCAGGAACTGTGTTAAATGTTTTATAAATATTATCTCATTTGATTCTGACAACATCTCCAGGAGATAGGTGCAATTATTATCCCTATTTTTTAGTTGAGGAAACTGAGGCAGACAACTCAGTTAAGTGACTTGTCTAGAATCACACAGCTGGTATATATCTGATGCTGGAATATTCAGGTCTTCCTGTTTCTAGACCCAGTGCTCTATCTACTGTACCTCTTAGATGTATCTAGACAGCAATAGGAATATAAATACAAAGAATGAAATGATCCCTACTCTCGAGGTGCTTATATTTTAGCCAGAGAGTTTAGAAGTATGTGTACAACTACATCACAGGTTATAAAAGGCAAGTAAAGTGGTATGTCCAAGCCTTTGAACAGTTTATAATTTGCATCAATATTGCCTAAGCTCACATGTTTATGGAACACTTTGGGGCTTGAAGTAATATTGAAAGATCTTATAAAACTGGTCCAGGCATCAAAGCATCAGAAGATACTTGATTCAGAGCTAGAAGAAACTTTGAAGCCTTCTAATTGAATCCTCTCATTTAAGGCCTCAGATGAGAAAACTGAGACCCAGAATGATACGTACAAGCACAAAGAATCTAGGAATAGGAAATATCTCCAGGATAAAATAGGGTCAGGCAAATTTTGGAGCAACTTATAAGAATCATAGTATCCTATCATGATCAAAATATTGTCACAGGTCTTTTTCATGAAGATATAATTTGATATTTACTTTTTAAAAGAAAAATGTCATTGATGTTGGTATTTTTTTTCCTACATTACCCTTCTCCATCCTATAGAGAACATCAGGGTTCAATGAGATTCCCTAGGATTCTAATAATCTAACTGATCTTTGGTTTCATCTACATAATGCCTCCTTCACTCCAAAAAACCTTTATTTAGCATTCATCACAGCACCAGGCACATAAAATAAACTTAATAAATGCTTGTTGACTTCAATATTCACTTCGTATATATTTTCTACATACTTTTATGGTACATATTGCTTTCCCCAATAGAATATAGGCTTACTGAGAATAAAAACTACTTCATTTCTGTCTCTGGGTTTCCACCACTCAGCACAACGTTAAATTCATAGTAGGTGCTTAATGAATGTTTGTTGATTCATCAATTAGATGGATATAAGCTTTAGTAGAATGTAAGCCCCTTGAAGACAGGTACTGTTTCTTTTCCTTTCTTCATATCCGTAGAACCTATCAAAGTACCTTGCACATTGTAGGGGATGAACAAATGTTTTGTCAAAATTAACTTGAATTGAGTACTTCCTCCAACAAAAATGATCATAGCATGCCAATCTGTTCTTTTCAATTCTTGCCCATGACCTTCTATAAATTAACCATAGGTGGTGTACCCAACGTGCCATGAAACACAGCTTGGGAATGATTGATTGTAGTCCTTTTCATTTTGTTAACTATTAGAAAGATGCCCATACATATCTAGAGTCCCAATATTCTCATATGGCTAGAATGCTTTCCTAGTTTCCAACAAAGTAAGAAATTCAGAACCCCTGAATTTCCTTAAGTTCATATTGGTTCTTCAAGATTTTTAGAGAAAAAAGAGCTAATTGGCTAATTCAATAAGTTCATAATAAAGACAGATTGAAAAGTCCTAAAATGATTCCTTATGAATGGTTTTCTCCCCAAATGTTAATATATTTTGATTTCTAGGACAGTCATAATTTTCCAGTTTTGTGCAATAATAAACACTGGGGTTTTAGGGATGGTGAATTATTCTTTTAAGAAAATTGATGAAGTTCTTGCTTGCCTCGATTAGAACTTCTAGTTCACTGGGAGAAGCTCCTGTTCATGAGCCCAAGATATGAGGTTTACTCCAAAAGTGGTTATATAGCTATAAAGATCATCATTTTGAATGGAAGACTTTGCATGGAAGACTTAGCCATTGAGGTAAGTTCAGAGAGGGTAGGGTGGAGGGAGGAGGATGTGACTGGTGCAGAAGATAGTTCAAGGGGTTGAGTATGGCAGCTCAGAGAAGAGTCCCCTGGGATTGGATTTGGGTACCTGGGGAAGTTGCAGATGATTCAGAGAAGGTGTGGAAGCATGAACTCCAAGGAAGGAAGCTCACTCCCTTTGCCCAATGTTGGTGCATTGAATCAAAGTCCTGTTTGCCCAGTCCTAGTTATAACTCTGATCCCTGTAAAAATGATCCCCCCACTTTGGTTTCCCACCATTCTTGTGCTTCTCAAGTTTTAACTTATTAAAAACCAATGCACCTCAAAATACCATTTATTTTAGAGTGGTGAATTCATGGGCAGGGAGGATGTTATAATGGCATTGCAAAAATTAAACAATAATGGGATGTTATGACTCCCACAAAGTTAGGAATCACCATCCTAGGGGTCCAAAATGGTGACAGTTTAGCTCTATCAAACCAGCAGCTTTGTAAAATAGGTGGTTAATAAAGGTTTTCTGAAGAGGATAATTTTTATTTGAACCAGAATTTTTCTGCCTTCTATTCATGCATACCTTCATCCTAGTGAGGTAAGATGGTAGAGAGTGACGGTCACAGAACCTCGAGAATTTGAAAATACCTTGTCAGTCATCTCATCCTACAAGAATTAATTGAGTTAGTTGTCTATTATTTATCAATTTATCAATCAAATTATAAGACCACAAGCTTTAGATCTGGAAGAAGATTAAGAGATTGTTTAATCCAGTCCCTCATTTTACAGATGCAAAAGTAGGTTCACATTGATGCCCATAGACAGTGGGGATTCCACTATCTAAGCCACATTAAGACCATGACTAGGGCAATTTTGGCTGACTTTTTGTTGTTGTTGTTGTTTTAAATAAATGAAGACATCTGAAGACTTACCCCAGAAAGGCTCACAATTTGAAATCTAGTCCACTGAGCCAAGTCAATTATTTAGTAGCTCTTGAAACTTCAGCTGCAGCAACAACAAATAGTATTAAAAGTCCTTGACTTTCAAGAATAACACTAAGGAATTAGATGTTTATTGGCTAGGCTGAGTAATTAAAAAAACATCTGTGAAATAATGGGACTCCACTATTTTTTTATATTATGGAGACTACCCACTACTGTATCTCTCTTCTTATTGATTCTCACAATGCTCCCATGAGGCAGGTAACATCTTCAGCATTTTGGAGACTAGAGGAACAACTAAGAGGGGTCAGGTAAAGTTGTCTGCCCAGAAAGTGGTATTCGAGTCAGGATTAGAATTCAGGTCTCCCTATTCTGCACTCAAGAGATCTAATCTTATCACAAAGTAACTCTCACTACTTAAATAACTTGAGATTCCCACACTTTCATCAGTAATCCTTCCACTTAAGGGGAATGTGTGGAGATAAAAAAAGGAAATAATAATAAAGTAGTAATGATGATGATGATGATGATAGCTAGTATTTATGTTGCATTTTAAGGTTTGTAAAGTACTTTACAAATATTTCATTTTGTCTTCACAACAACCCTGAGTGACGGGTACATCATCCCCACTTTACAGATGAAGAAACTGAGGCAGAGAGTAAGTTAAATGACTTGCCCAGGGGTCATATAGCTTAGTAAGTGTATAAGGGCAGCTTTGAAGTGGCAGTTAGGTGGTAGACCTGAGTTCAAATATGACCTCAGACTAGCTGTATGGCCCTGGGCAAGTTATTTAACCACTGTTTGCTTCAGTTTCTTCAACTGTAAGATGGAGATAATAATAGCACCTGCCTCTCAGGATTGAATGACATATATTCATAATGTCCTTAGCACAGTCCCTGGCACATAATAGGAGCTATATAAAATTTAGCTACTCTTATTATTATTGTTATTATTGTTACTGAAGTCTTTCTAAGTCCAAATCCAGCTCTCTATCCACTGTGCCATCTAGTTGATGGATACTATTGCTAGATCTTCATACCAATATGGTGAAGCAAATAGGATAGATGTTATTATTTCCATTTTATTAATAAGGAAACTGAAATACTGAGAAATTGAATGACTTACCCAATGTGACAGAGTTAATAAGTGGGAAAACCAAAATTCCAATCCAGTTCTTTTGTCTGTAAGTCTAGGTCACTTTTCACTCCAGGGGTTCTTAACCTGGAAGAGGGGGGCCCACGAACTTATTGAAAATTACTTTTCAACAGAAAGGGTTTTCTTTGTGATCTTACACATTCTATTTTATGTGTTTAAAGACACCATACTGAGAAAGGATTCATAGGCTTCTCCAGATTGCCAAAGGGTCCATGACACTAAGTAGCTTAAGAAACCCAATACTCTATTAGCCTGCCTCGTATTACCAATGACTTTGAGGGAATTGGGGCCATGATAGATAGAAGGGGAAAGTTTTCTGGAAAAGGAAAGGTTATAACTAAGAAGAGAAATCTACATATCTGAACATAATGCTTCTGAATTCTCTCAGACAAAGCAGCTAAGCCTCTTGCACGCACCCTCAGTCACATCCTCAGGGATATCCCCTTTCCAGTCAGGTCAGCATTGAACTTCACTTCTGTATTTTAGGAATGACAGCCACCCACATATCATAAGCTGCATTCATCTGCTTCATTGATTCCACCAGCAGGAAGGTCCTTTTTCATCAGAACTCCCTTTATGTTCCCTTCTCCTCAATTAGTGCTAAATCTGAGGACAGAAAGCCTATTTTGCCACACAAAGAAGGATGAGAAGAAGACCTGCACAGCAATCAGATCCTAAATCAAGGAGCCTATTAGTAGAGAAATTCTGGAGGAAGTGGCAAGATTGTGTTCCTTAACTCTGACTCCACTTCCCTAGTCACTTAAAACTGTATACCTAGCTCCTAAGGGATACCTGTTTATAAGGGAATCTCATCCTAATTCCCTGGTTGCTTGTGAACTCCCTCACTCTTGAAATGACTTTGCATTAACTTTATGTATAATTAATAATCACTTTACCCTGCATCCATGTCCCTTCTCCTGCCAAATGAATGTAATTTCCTTGAGAGCAATGACAATTTCATTTTTGTCTTTATAGCTCTAGGGTTTATCACAGTGTTTGGTACATTCTAAGTGCTTAATAAATATTACTGAATGTATGAATGAATGAATGAATGAATGAAAGATTGCATAGTCATCCAGTCTTTGCTTAAAGGAAGGGACAGAGGACAGAGAAATGAGTAGGGGGAGACTCCTAAGTGGAGACAATCAGTTGGGTTAAGGTATGGAAAGAAGAAGCTTATTTAATACCCTGGCTTCCCTCTCTATCCATTCACATCACAGCCACAGAGAACTGCCCACTTCTACTTTACCCTGACTCTCCAGTCTCTTAAACAGTGATGACTCCCTCCTCAATGGGCCTGATTTTCTGAAGAGAGGACACACTTTCTGTAAGTTTTCTTGGAAGATGGAGGTAGCAGGGCAAACTTGCAAAGCAGAAGTTTGCCTTTGGTGCCTTCCTACTTCCCTTTCCTCAGCTTTCTCCATCTCCTTATATCTCCTTTCCCTACTGTCTAGTTCTTCTTTGGGCTCTAACTAAAGGTGAGACACTTAAACCTGGAAAAAACCATTTCTGCTCATAACCCCATCTTGACTAGCCCCTACCTGACTAGGACACTGTATATCAGGAAACAGATCAAGTAGGATGTGATACGCTAAGCATAGCTGCCCATTCCTCAAATCACTAAGACAACTTGCTCACAAGTT
The DNA here is from genome assembly GCF_900497805.2 of Vombatus ursinus. Classification (NCBI taxonomy): domain Eukaryota; kingdom Metazoa; phylum Chordata; class Mammalia; order Diprotodontia; family Vombatidae; genus Vombatus; species Vombatus ursinus. The sequence goes on from NW_020954619.1 coordinate 4,903,182, forward strand.
CTCAGCCTTCATAATTTGCTACTATTCATGAACATTAGCTTATAACTCAGACACTTAAGAGGCTACATCATCAGGAAGCCAGTTCCCCTCTGGCATGCTGAGCAGCACAGAATTTGAGAGGCAACAAAACTGCTTATACATCCAATATCTATATTCAAAAATACTGCCAAATACATTGAGCCTTAAATTTAGGTTTGGATTTTAAAAAAAGAAGAAAAGGAAACCCCAAAACAATGAAACTTAAGGCACCAAATTCTGCATCCAGTGTCCCAGATATGGCTGTATGCCTCAGTAACAATTTTTCCCTGTTTGTTTAAATTTAAAAGAACTTTAAAATTTGTTTTGTTCTTTTGGAAGCCCAACCTCAGTCAGCTACTCCTTACTAGATGTCATCTAATCAAAGATGTTGTACAATAGTAGAAATTATGTCCAATGTAATTCTTACTTCAAATGTAGGATATCACTTGCATGAGGCACCAGGGACTGGGGAGTTGTTTCTTGAAGATTTGGTCAGGCAGTCAAAGACAGTAATCAGCTCTGATTTGTCCATCTGTGTCCAGGTATACATTAATTATATGCAAAATAGCACAATTATCCATTGGTAAATAATTCATTACTGCCCAATAAGGATATATGCAGTATGACTACATGTTTTCTTCAATACCTGTTTTGTTCTTTGTCTTCCACTCTCTTCTCTCTGCATCCTCTTCCTTGGAGATTTCATCCACTCCCACCACTTTAGCTCTCATCCTTGTTTGGATGACTCTCTAAATCTATATCTATAGCCCTGTCTTTTCTCAAGCCTCCAGAGCTATATTTCTAATAACTGGCTGGATAGCTCCACCTGTATGTCTCAATTAGCACCTTAAACTTACTAGGTTCAAAGCAGGATTCTTCTTTGCCCCTCTTCCTCCTGACTTCCTTTTCATTTTCTTTCTATTAATGGACCCACCATTCTCCTGGATGTCCAGGTTTGAAACCTCATGCACCTCAGAGTCTTCCTTTGCCCTAATCCCATACGTGGAAATTCCAATTCCTCTCCTTTCGATCTCACTAAAGTCCTTTGCACCCATTGCCTCCTTAACATACCCATTGCTGCCACCCTCATTTAGGCATCACCTTTCAGCCTTACTATTTTAATAACCTCTTAACTAGCTCTACCGACTCCAAGTCTTTTCTCCCCCAGTCTATCCTACACAGTATACTATAGCGGATTTATGATTTCATCTCTGTGGGTACTCCTTTCATCTATTTAGACTACAGGATGAGAATGAACCCATCTTGTTCAATTTTTGCCCCTGTTTTCCATATATACTCCAAAGAGATACTACCCAAGACACTGTAGTCCTTCCCCTTCTTTTTTTTTATTGTGGGGGCACCTATGTGCCAAATATTGTGTCTCTCATTCTTGCCCCATGCTTGGTGATGATCCTAATGACATTTTTTACCACACTTCTAATGCCACACTAATATTCAATCTACTTACATCCCATTTGTTTTTTCATGGTCATTTGGTTTATTTGTAACTCTAATTCTTCTGAGATTTTGGAATTTCATTATTTGCAGTAATATAGCATCAAGGGCAGAAAAGTGGTTCCAAAGAGATGAATTGTGGGAGTGTTGAATTTGGGATCTCTGAAAGCACTGTGTAGTTCCTTAAGCACGATCCAGCTCAAGTTCTTCTTCCTACTTAATTTAAAAATCTATATGGTGATACCTAGTTAAATAGAGGATGACTGAGCATGTCATGGTTCCACTCAAAAACCTTTAGTATTTTCACATGTTTTGCTGAATAAAGTCTATATTCTTTCATTTGACCTAGGCACTCCACTACTTAGTCCCAACCTAGTTTTCCATCTTTATTTTTCATTATTCCCATTGTGTACCCTATGACAGCCAAATTAGATTATTCACCATTTCGTTCCATGAACAATCAAGAGTTACTGAACAGTCAAAAGCTCAGAGTCAGCTTGCCTTTCACAACAAAATGATTTGGAAGGACAGCTCCTAGGAGGAGGGCAGATGTGCAACTCAATGACTCAAATTAAACTCCGGAATCTCAGACTACACTTTGCAAGGATTTCTTCCCACCTCTGATCTATCAAACACAAAAAAGCATTTGCCATGAACCCAGGGGATCATCCCAAGTCCTACAGAGGTGGCTGGTGTTATAGGTGTACCTATGCTGGTAAATCTCTCTCGAGCTTATTAGAAAAGCTTATGGGAGTTACCGAGATAGGAAGGAGGAAAAAGAATGAACTGATGCCTGGGGCCCTCAAAATTGGCCTTTCGGTTCGTTCATGAATTTAAACCTGATCAAGGGCTGGCTAGGAGAAAAACTGTGACTTACGTGAACCAGAGAATCTCAGAAGGAACAGGGATTTCAGGGGCCACCTAGGCTAAGGCACAAGAGAACAAGAATCCCCTCTACAGAAACCTGACAAACATTAATATAGTTTCTACTTGACCTCCATAAGGGAGAGTTGGCTATCTCTGAAGGAAGCCTGGTCCAGTTCTGGATATTCTAAATATTAGAAAGCTTTTCCTCACCCTGAACCTTTCTTTGAGAAGAATGTTGGAGAGCACTGGATGTGGTGGGCGATAATCATCACACACAAAAAGTGAAATTGACTGTATCTTAACCAAGAGGAGAACTACTTGTTATCTACATAGGGGCCAAGCCTTTCCCAAATGTCCTTTTGCCTTCCTTGTTGCCCTCTCCTGTCCCCATGTCATGTACCCCATGTATTGAGTGCTCGCTCTCTCTCTCTCTCTCTCTCTCTCTCTCTCTCTCTCCACTCCCCACTACCAAAACCTGGATTTTCTACCAGTCATTGAATATTGAGTATGGATTTAAGTCATTGGGTATTTCTTACAGAATGTGACTTTGTACCCTATTAAAAGAATTTAAGATATTGATGAAGCTGGGGGAGGTGTTTTGGGGATGAAAAGGGGGTATTTCATAGCCACTCTGAAATCATAACATGTAGGTGGCCGCCTACTCCACCAATGGTTAAGGCTGGTCATGCCTGAGACATCTTTGCAGCAAAGTCATGGCTGACTGGAACCATTATAAAAAGTCATCTTACATTTTGTCAGTAGGTCTATTCTCAGAAAAGCAAAAGAAAGTGGGCCAGCAAGAGCTGTCTTTGCCTGACAAACAATAGACTGAAACTAGAAAAAAAATAAAAGGAAGAAGAGAATGTGACCCTGGAGAGTGATATTAGTTCACTCAAAGAGGCAACAATATCTAATCAGGTAAGTTCCCTTCCATTTCTTCCAGCTCCCCCTCTCCACCAGATGCCCCCTCAGCTGGAAATCCTCATTTAACCTGAGGAAGATGCCAGGGATTGGAGTGGGGAGGTCAAGAGAGGAATAAAAGGAGAACCTCTGGATATGTTCTTTATCCCTAAATCCATGCAGAGAAGCAGGTAAAAGATTATTTAGGAAGGGAATCCTAAGGAAGAGCTCAAAAGAAAATTTAAAATGTAAAATTGTAGAATTTAGATTTGGAAAGGATCTTAGAGACCACAAAATCATAGGATTTAGAGCTGAAAGTAATCTTTTCAGCTCTTTCACTTTATAAATGAGGAAACCAAGGACCAGGGAGGCTAAATAACTTATTTGTCCAAGGCCACACTGATAGCAAGGGAAGGATCCAAACCCATAGCTTTAGAACACAAATTCAGTCTCTTCGCTTTCTACCATTATTATCTAGTTTTGTTGTTGTTTGGTCATTTTCAGTCATGTCCAACTGGAGTTTTCTTGGCAAAGATACTGGAGTGGTTTGTTATTTCCTTCTCCAGCTCATTTTATACATGAGGAAACTGAGGCAAGCAGGGTTAAGTGACTTGCGCAGGGTCACACAGCTAGTAAGTATATGAGGTAGGATTTGAACTCAGGAAGATGAGTCTTCCTGATTCTAAGTCCAGTGCTCTACCCTCTATGCTGCCTATCATCTAGTTAGTTAATCCACAAACATTTATTGAGCACTTACTATGTGCCAGGCGTTATCTAAGGATACAAAGAAAGGCAAAAACACTCATTGCCCTAATGGAAGAGACAATTCATAAATTAGCTAGGGACATACAAGATATACACAGAGGAGATAAATGCAGAGGGGAAGGCACTAGTGGCTGGGGTCTTGTCCCAGTATTTCTCACAGATGAGAAAATTATAGAACAAAGATATGACTTTTCCCAAGGTCAATTCAATTAAATGTAGGAAACATTATTAAGCTCCCAATATGTACAAGGCATTCTCTAATTGTGAGAATGCATTAAGCATTGGCTCTGTGAGGTGTGGGGACCAATTGGAGACCAATGGGAGAAAGGAAACATAGCTAACCTCCTTTTTAGTTCATTGATTGACTGAGAGACCACAGGTAAGTCAATTATCCCCTCAGAGATTTTCCCATTGATAAAATGGCATGCAAGTCATTCACCCAACATGTGAGGAAATAAGATATCATACTGAAGCACTTTGAAGAAAGGGTCTCATACATATGCAGGAATGCTCTAAACATTCTCAATCACTAGGCCATACCTCCCCACAAACATTCAACCAAGGCAAGAGCAAGCAAAGTGATTCATGCTGGAAACCACAGCCCAAATTATGCAAGGGACAGGCCTTGAATGGACTGTACGTTTTCCCTGAAATCCAGATTCTGGGAAACCGTGTGAAAAAACCCAGCAAAACCCAGCAGTGCAAGAAAATGCAAATCTGTCATGTTAAAAAAGGCCTAGGAAACAAGAAGGAAAGAAATAAGGAAGGAGAGAAAGAAAGAGAGAGCAAGAGAAAGAAGGAGGGAGAGAGAGAGAGAAAGAGGGAGAGAGAGAGAGAGAGAGAGAGAGAGAGAGAGAGAAAGGAAGGGAAGGAAGGGAAAAAAGGAGAAAGGAAGGGAAGAAGGAAGGAAAGGAGAAAGAAAGACAGAGAGAGAAAAAAGGAAAGTAGGAAGAAAGCGAGGAAAAAAAGAAAATGAGTCACTATTTTAATATATGTTGGTAATTTTATCATGTATCCTGGACAGTGAATTGGTCCATTTCACTCTGAAGCAGAAAGCAAGAAAGAGATGCAAGAAAGGACAACTAAAATGATTAGGCATCCTTGAGGCAGAAAAAAAAAAGATTTTTTTGGGAGGAAAGATTAAAGGAAATATGTAGGTGACTTTTTACGAGTGAGTCTAGAAGCCTACAGTCTCTCCAGAAATAACTCCCATTGGTGCCAAGGCTTCTGGAGGATGGCAGGATAGGCCTCTGGATTTGTGAGACAAAATAGAAGGAGTTGTGTGAAACAGATAATAGGGAAAGAGTGACAGCCAACGGAGGGTCTTATATGGTGCCCTAGCAAGGAATAAAAAAGGGTACAAAGACCAAGTGCATACATGCAAAATGGATAAAGTGAAATACTTTGTCTGGCAACAGGTGATTAACCTGTAGACCTCCCTGTTGTCATATGCTATTAAGAAAGGTGCCAAAACAAATTAGACATTGGTGGGGAAGAAATCTGTACTTAAACTAGTCGCAAAGGGATAGGATTACAAAAGCTATTAATCTTCCAGCTCTTTCTGTTGGCATATGGCTTCAGGGAAGCCACTCAGCTAATCGGGCCTTAAGTACGATTATTCCTCTTTCCAGGACTTGGTGGAGGCCTATAAAGGGCACTTGGAGAAATTCATTGCCCCGGTGCTTTCTGGAGGAGGAGAATTAGCTCTCTAAGGCCAAAGGCCAGACGGCACTTCTGTCTAAGCCCTACCTTTGGGGTAAGCAAATACAATTAAACAAACCAGATTCAGACCACTGGAGCAGGTAGCCAGTGTGAGGTCCACAGGGAGGCTGGGGCATCCCCTACCATGGACTATTTGTAGTCAGTGACTAGGATGGCCGGATCTCTGATTTCTACATATGGGCTTCCAAGCCAGAGTTAACAGCCAATAGAGGTTGGCAATTTTTATCAGTAAATATAATTGCATTTGGGGCAAAATGTGGCTTTTTGGAACTGGTTTGATCAATTCACAATAAAACAATTCTTTGTTTTTCTCACTGTCTTTGGATTTGGAATTCATGAAAGCCCAGAAAGAAGAAAGTTGTTCTTCTGGTTTTGTTTTTTGTTTTTAAATATCAAAGACATATACTGTCAGAGACAAGGAAAAAAAAAACCAGTGTAAGGCATCATCCTGAGGACCACAGCACTAGAACTTTTTCTAGCTGATTTATAGGATTGAAGTAGGTCAAAAGGTCTCTTCTGAAGTAAAAATTAGGTCCCCAAAGATGCACCAATTATTACAGAAAATCAATAAGACCTGAAACCTGTGATGGCATCTTTCCCATGAGATGGGGTGGAGGCGAGGAAGGGCACCATTTATCATTCTGAAGGATGGTCAGGATGGGCCCAGCAGCATCAACACAGGCCATCTTCTCATACCTGCACTATTGTAGCATTGCTCAATCCAGGTCACTAATTGAAATCTCCAGAAAAAGCCAGGATGACAAAGGGGAAATAACCAAAAATAACTGATGCCTTCTTGACAGTGCAGATGAGATTCTCAGAGGACTCACAGCCATAGGTAGTAATACCCAAAGTGCACTGGGCATGCTCTTTCACTCTCTAGGGTGGCATCTTCTCACATGAAATGATAGCTTAGGACCTTTTACTACCTTTCAGTGCTACCAAAGTCCAATGGCTAGGAGCTGTGCATTTGTGCTCCCTTTTTCAAGTCCAAATGAAATCTTCTATAAGACTCAAAAGTGAGGAAATAGGAGGTGCTGCTCTCTCAATCACAAACTCACTGAGCAATTGCTTAATGAAACCCTAGCACTGAGCAGAGCATATGTGACACTTGCCCTTCGGGGCTATATGGTCCTCAGGGACAGTCCAGGAGGAATACTGGAAAGGTTACTCTGCTGAAAAATGTCTGTTTGCCAGGAGGATGCAGGACTCTTCACCAGGCTTTTTTCTAAGTGGTAAAATGAGGGGTTAGGCTCGATGATCTAAAATCCTGTGGCACATTGCAGTAACCACAACCCTCTCTGGCACGTGCTCCATTAAAACCACAAATAGGGGCAGCTAGGTGGCACAGTAGATAGAGCTCCAGCTTTGGAGTCAGGAGGACTGAGTTCAAATCCAGCCTCATACACATGATACTTACTAGCTGTGTGACCCTGGGTAAGTCACTTAACCCTGATTGCCTTGACAAAAAACAAACAAAAAAAAACAAAGAAAAGAAACTTAAAAAAACAAAACAAAACACAAATACTTGTGGCACGTTGATTCCCTGACACCTAACTGTGAATGAAATTATAGTATTTAATGTAGAAAGGGATTTTAAAGGCCATCTAGGCCAATTTACTCATTTGACAGATAAGTGACTTGCCCAAGGTCACACAAATAGTAAATGCTCGGAGCCTGAACTTGGGGCTTCCAGAGCCAAATAAATTGCTCTTTCCATTTATGATGCTGCCTATATACCATGGGTTTATGGTAGCAGGCAGCTAGTTAGCATAGTAGAGAGGGTGGTATACTTGGAGTGCTGTTTAAGTCCTGCCTAATACGTTTATTAGCTTTGTGATCTTTTTTTTTTTTTTAAAGGAGGGAAGTAGCAATCAGGGTTAAGTGACTTGCCTAGGGTCACACAGCTAGTAAGTGTCTGAGGTCCGATTTGAACTCAGGTCCTCCTGACTTCAGGGCCAGAGCTGTATCCACTGTACCACCTAGCTGCTCCATTAGCTGTGAACAAGTCATTCAATAAGGGCCTCAGTTTTCTCATCTGTAAATGATGGGTCTGCATTCAATGGCTTCTAAGGTCCCTTTCAGTTGCCTGACATAGTAGGTGCTTAAAATGCTTTCTGACTTGTTAACTTCCAGCTCCAAATCTAAGATCTTATGTAGCAAAATAATTGGACACTTGAAGGTGTCAAAGGGAGAAGTGGAGGTACCAAGGATAGACTGATTTTTCTGTACTTTGTATCCTACCTAGGGTTGCCCCTGATGATTACTGCTTTGCTGGTTTAATTTTGAAGTAGGTTTCCTTTGTGTTTCAGGTTTCTTTGTTAGGTGTCCTTCTTCAAAGACGACACTAACGGTGGAGGGGGAACAAGGGATCCCGGAAGATTCCCTTGAGATTGGAAGCTCTGTGGTCTGGTGTGGAGGGTATTAAAGTGGGCAGCTGGCTGCTAGAGTGCATAGAGCACCGGGGCTAGAATCTGAAAGACCCGATTTCAAATATGGCCTCAGGTACTTACTAGCTGTAAATATGGCCTCAGGTACTTACTAGCTGTGTGACCCTGGGCAGTTCACTTAAACTCTGTCACAATTTCCTCATCTGTAAAATGAGGATAACAGCACCTACCTCCCATGTTGTTGTGAGGATCAAATGAGGTAATTGAAAAGCACTTAGCCCAAAGCCTGGCACATAATAATCACTCTTATAAATGTTAGTTGTTATTATGAATCATCTAGACTCAGGAGACCTGGGTTCAAATCCAATATCAGAAATTTGCTAGCTATGGAATAATGATAGTCAAATTTCTCAACTTCTCAGATTCTTAATTTTCTCATTTATAAAATGAGGATAATTAAATTTGTATTACCTACCTCACAGGGTTGATGTAAGGAAAGTACTTCACAAATCTCAAGGTGATATACACACATAGATGGGTATGTGTGTGTATATACACATATATGCATATAGGTGTGTTTAATATTTCAATTGTGGTGGAAAGGGGACTCACAGGTTGAGCATCTGACTCTCGGCTATAACCATCCCCAGCTTTTCTAGATGAAGGAATAAAAGACCTATCCCTTACATCGTTATCGTTACCTAATCTAGTTTCTTTATAAAGTTTATCTAAGCACTATTCAGAACAAGAGAGAGCGAGGGAGGGAAGAGGCTGTTCTTTGACTTTGCTCCTTGATTCATTCTCCTTCCAATTAATTTTTTGATCTTATTAGAATCATGCAATTAAAAATATTTTTCTTCTTAAAACTGTTTTATCAATTTCCCATTGTTTTGTCGCTTCAAGCTATATCCTGCCATCAAATTGTCTTTTATAACAGAGAAAAACAGTTAAGCAAAGCAGGGTGACAGTGTCTGAGTATGTAATATCTCACACTTGTAGGCTCTGACTTTTCTGACGAGAGAAAGGAAGTATACTGTATCATCTATTTTCTGGAATCAAGTGTGGTCACTACAATTAATGAGTCTGACTATCATTAAAAGTAGTTTTTTTTTCCTTTCTGTTTTGTAGTCATTGTATCTAGGCTGCTTTTTACCTTTGTAAGGTGGTAAGAAGGGCCCTTTTCTCAATTCCAACAGTGATGGGAGATGATTGCTTTTTGAAGGTGAACAGAATGCTTGTCCTTCTCTTGATTTCTCTTTTCCAAAAAGGGCTCATATGTGTCATATTGTGACAGAAAGCCATCCAGTCTCCATTTTCACCATTGCTGAGATTCCCTTCTCCAGGGATAAACATTTCTGTGTGCCAGCATATAACTATGGGATATAAATAGTCTTCTCTAATTCTTAGTGTTTGGGGGAAAATAGGTAAAAAGAAAGCCCTATAAGTAGTAAAGCAGTGATTATTTAAGTTTGTTTTTAATTAAGTCTGTACTTTGTTGGGGGGAAAGGGAAGGTGTAGATTTTTTTTTTTCTTAAATCATCATCCTGTTGGATTTACATCAGCAGTCCATCAAAAAAGACCCTGGGTACATTTATATAACCAAGTGCACACAATACTAATGATAGACCAGGAAGATGAAAACTTGTCTGAAAAAAATGGCAATATTCTGGAAGCAAGTCAATGGGGCTGACGGATTAGAAAAAGACAAGGCTGCCTAGTGGTGAGGGAAACACCACAAAGAGTCAGGAGACCTAGGTTCTAGTTCTGGCTTCTAGAACAGTGAAAGGCTAAAGCAGAAAGGAACTTGGGAGATCATGTAGAACAACACTATTTCTTTACAAAGAAGGACACCAAAATGCGATTCGCCAAGGTCACATGGGAAGTTAAGGATAGGACAAGGACATTGGGTTTTGGGACTCAGAGTCCTATACTGTCTGTTGTTTTCCTACACTCAGTCAAGAACCAGCTGCATGAGTTTCATGCAGTCATGTAAGTTCTCAAGGCCCCAGTTTCCTTCGTTACAGTTGGAAGGAACCCCAGAGGTCATCTAGCCCAACCTTCTATGTCAGACTGTCAATCAGTCAATGATCACTCATATTAAATCCTTACTATGAGGCAGGCACTGGGTTAAGCCCTGAGGATGCAAATGAAGGTGAAAATAGTTCCAGAGCTCAAAGAGCTTATATTCTATAGGGGAAGACAAACAAGAAAACAACTTGGTACAAACAAGATATAAACAGAATTTTGTTACTGTTTAGTCATGTCTAACTCTCTGTGACCCCTTTGGGATTTTCTTGGCAAAGATATTGGAGTGGTTTGTCATTTCCTTCTCCAGCTCATTTTACAGATGAGGAAACTGAGACAAACAGGTTAAGTGACTTGCCCAGGGTCATACAGCTAGTAAGTATCTGAGGCCAGAGTTGAACTCAGGAAGATCAGTCTTCCTGACTCCAGGCCTAGTACTCTGTCTACTGCAGTGCCACTTAGCTGTGCCAGTCTCAGAGGTACAGGCACTTAATGTTAAGAAATGGGCTCCTGTAGGTGGTAAGATTTAAACCACGCCTTGAAGGAAGCCGGGGAAACTGAGAGTTCCTTGATTCTGTAGTTCTAAGGAATTCATTCAACCAACTCTCTGTCTACTCTGAGTTAAAAACCTAGAGACTTTCTGTGGAAGCAACATAGTTGATTTCTACTTTCATGAAAGTTAACTTTGTAAAAATAGGGAAAATAATACTTATAAGTTAACGAGCTTCAACCTCATAGATGGATAAAACAAAATAACGTATTTAATATAAAGTATTTGTAAGCCTTAGACTACTCCATAGAGGTCAGCTATTATTATTATCACTATAATTATTGTGATATTGCCATACAGGAATGACTATGGTGCAGGCAAGCACTGCAGTGATATAGCTGGCTGAAACCTCTAACATGATAGAAAACACTATTTTTAAGATGCTCAGTGACTCAGATTTGCTACCATGGAGTTCATTTGCAAGTTATTAAGACCTGTACTACTTTACTACGGAGAACTGATGAAAAATCCAGCACTATGCTGGGCACTAGGTGCTTTCAAGGGTAGCTTGGTGGTGCTGTGAATAGAGTGCTGGGCCTCAAGTCAGGAAGATTCATCTTATTGAGTTCAAATGTGGCCTCAGACACTTACTAGCTGTGTGACCCTGGGCAAGTCACTTAACCTGTTTGCTTCTGTTTCCTCATCTGTAAAATGGGGATAATAATAGCACCTACCTCTCAGAGCTGTTGTGAGGACCAATTGAGATAATATTTGTACAGTAGGCAAATAATAAATGCTTTTTCCTTCTTTGTGTGCCAAAGAAGGAGGCCACTATTTTTGGTTTACAGGCATCTTGGCATGAAGTGAAAAGTACCTTTTTTCTAACACAACAAGACTGATTTCAAACATTAATAACTCCCCAAATTTAAAAGTTCTTTTTCCTTCCTCTAGCTTGACAATGAAAATTTCACTCATCAATGAGTTTAATGAGATCTCTGAGGTTAGCGTTGTTACTTTTAAGTTACTTATAAGAAACATACAAAAAAGAAAGACAGAAGATATTTTCCCAATAGGCTTACTGAATATGTTGTAACTTCTCAAATAAAAAAATTACTTAAAGGGATTTTATCTCTCCAAATTTTGCTAGAAAAAAGAAATTCACATTTACTTGAGATCAGTTGGCCAATCGGCCGGCCACCAATGCTTTAATTTTTTAAATGTCCATGAGTTTCAGGCTGAGTCTTTATTTTAAGATTCTGGTGATCAGGTTCAGCTATAGGCAAAACTGTAAAGTAGGTAATTATTCTTTAGTCCTTGGACCTAGCATCTTGTGCATTTCTTTCACAATCATTCTCCTAGATGATTGTACTTCTTGACCTGTGAATCTCCAGATTTAAATTTCTACCCCTGACCTTTCTCCTATGCCACAGGCCTCAGTCTCTACCTGCTGGTTAGAACATCTTTACTTGTATGTTCCTTTATTACCTCCAGCTCAAGGAGCTTTTCAGAACAGATGAAGAGTTTAATTTCACATAATAGAATTATCTGAAATTAAACTCTTCATCTATTCTGAAAAATCTGAATAATTTTATTATATGAAATTAAACTCTTCATCTACTCTGAAAAATCATTGCTCCCTCTGGGCTATCTTGGTAATATAATAATAATAATGACAATTATTATCATAGTTAATATTTTATAAGTACTTTAAGGTTTGTAAAAGCTTTACATGTATTAACTAAGTTGATTTTCTCAACAACCCTGTGAGATATGTGCTGCCATCATCTTCATCATCATTGTTTTTATTAATGAGGAAATTGAAACTGCTGGAAGATAATAGGTTTGCCCAAGGTCAAACAGCTTGTAAGTCTTTAAGGCAGAATTTGAATTCAGTTCTTTGTGTGACTCCATTTTCATAACTCTATAATGCCCCATGGCTGCTATCATTTCTTATTTCAGTCCTGTTGCTCTCCTCGGTCTCTCTATATCACCTCGGCTCAAACCTTAGAGCCACACTCTCTTTCCATAAGTCACCAAGTCCTGTCAATTCTTTCTTTTAAATATATCCCTTTTTTTATTCCCACTACCACCATCCATACCCAGACCTTGACTATACTTTTGCAATAAATAGCTATTGTGTCTCTGTTTCCAGTCTTTTCCCACTAACTGCACATCATAGTAAGATTAATATTATTAAAAATCTTCCCCTTCAATAAGGTTATTCCACTGAAAAAATATTCAATGGTCCCCACTGTTTAGTGAATTAATTTAAAATTCTTTACTATTGAGTCCAGTTTATCTGCTCATAGGTGCTCATATGAGACACCCACATTCTGCTACCATTGGATTGACCTATTAATTATCCTCCAAATATATCATGGGAATTCCACTTCTAAATTCCTTATTAAAGTCATGCCTATCCCAATATTGCCTTCCTAAGTCTTCTCCATTTATTGATTCTTTAATTCCAGCTTGTCTCAACCCCACTATGGAGCTTGCCTTGATCACAGAGCCTTGAACCTGTGAAGGGCCACTCTGATAAACAATAGCACTAATTATCTCTACTATCCTTTGGAAATTTGTCAATACTATCTTATATTGTTGTCTATCTTTTTATGTATCACATATGTGTAGTAGACTCCCTAACTAGATGCCAGGAGATTGAGGTGCTATGAGGTGCTATGGGAAAGAAGCGTCCTCCACTATTCGCTTCATAGTGGAAATAATACATGATTGCATGAGCATTTTGTCCTTGGCTATTTATGGGTTCCAGGAAGTAGGAAAGTTTCTGGTGAACAAAGAATTGGGAGAAGCAGAGAAGAACTCTTCTTTGAAGGCAGAAAATAGACGAGGGCAGAGTGCATTAAGTTTGCGGCCAAGCCAAGTCAGTAAGCATTTATTAAGCGCCCACTCTGTGCTAGGTACTGTGTTAAATGCTGCAGAAATAAAGAAAGGCAAAAATGACCCTGCCCCCAAGGAGCTTACAATCTAATGGGGTATGAGGAGATCAATGGGCATCTGTTATTATTATGCTTAGAGAACAGATGTTATTAGGGGGTAGAAGGCATGACATATGATGACCATGGTGTTCGTGGTTCGAGGTCTTATTCCCTCACGTTGTTATTCTGGTATGAGTTGGGTGATTATGTCGTCAGGGTCAGTCTGGATTCTTGGCTAACGTGGTTCTAGTCCACTCACACATCATGCACCGGTATAAAGAGCAAGTGATAATGCAGTTGTGATGTCACGTCCAGCCTGGCTTTACTTACCTAAACTCAGAGAATCACAGAATGATAGAATCTCATCTAGGTAAATGTTGACCTGGAGTCAAGAAGATGTGAGTTCAAATCTGGCCTCAGGTACCTCCTAGCTAGATGGCCCTGGGCAAATCACTTATCTCTATCTGCCTGTTTCCTCATCTGTAAAATGGGCATGAGAACAGCACCTAGTTCCTAGGGTTGTTGTGAGGGGAAAATGAGATAATATTCATAAAGTGCTTTGCAAGGCCTAACATACCATATTAATGCCAGCTATTATTATTATTACTATTATTAATTATAAATTAGTAATAGTGATAGGTTTATCACTTCTACTACTACAAATAACAATAATAATAACACCCCTAACAAATGGCCTTTTTTAAAGACCTCGATTGAAAGGAGAGCCACTATTTTCCAAGACAACCAAATCCATTTGACCTTGTTCAAGGTCACAAACGAAGATCTAACTTCCTTTCCTATCATGGCATATTAGATAAGCATGCTACCTTTGACTTTATTCAACTCCATTTTCGGATAGCACTTATTACACTGAGTCAAAATCTGTCTTTGAAACTTTCACTCAGCGCTAACCCTTCAAATACTGGAACACAGATGTCATATCCTCTCTGGCAGCTAAGCAGCACAGTGGATAAAGCACCAGGCCTGGAGTCAGGAAGACCTGCGTTCAAATCTGGCCTCAAACACTTACTAGCTGTGTGACCCTAGGCAAGTCACTTAACCCTGTTTGTCTCAAACTACTCCAGTATCTTTGCCAATAAAACCCCAAAAGAGGTCACAGAAAGTCAGACACGACTTAAAAACAACAGCAACAACAATCCTAAGTTATCTCTTCTTTGGTTTAAATATCTCCAAGTTCCTTTGCTTGTTCCTAACTTAACATGAATCTGAGGCTCTTTACTATGCCGACTCATCCTCCTTTGATGTTCTCCAGTTTATCAATATCATTTTAAAAATACAGTGCCTAGGCCTGACAGCAGTGTTCTAGAGCAGGGTTACTTAAACTTTTTCCACTTGTGACCCTGGCATTATTCATTGGCATTGTGTGGCCTGAGGGCATGTGCCGTGCAAAGTGCACGTGCTTTGTGTTCAGAACCAAGGCTGCAGTGAAGTTGTGCGATGCAACATGGGCGAATGCTGCCAGAAACACCTCGGATTCATTACATGTTTGATTTTTAATTAATTTTTGGTCGTTGTGCATTCAGAAACCTTATACTGTTGACGAATTTTTCCCCCATATGGGGTTGTGACTCACAGTTTAAGAAGTGCTACATAGAGTAATCTGACGAGGGCAGAATGCTGTGGGATGACCATCTCCCTACTCTTAGACATTTTGCCTCCATGAATTCAGAGTAAACTCACAAGAACTTTTTTGGGGGGGGGCTGCCATATTGCTCGACTCATATTAGCCCAGCAGTCCCCTTTTGCCTCAGATCTTTTTCTTAAGATCTTCTTTCTAGCTATACTTCCCTCATGTTATACTTTCAAAGTTGATATTTTAAATCCAAATATGGGAATTCACATTTGTCGTTTTAAAATTCTGTCTTTCTAAATCTCCTATTAAGGAAGAGGCCCAGGGCAGCCATCTCCTCATTTCCCACCTGGCTACATTTCTTCAAAAATTGTTGACTTCTTCACCATGCCCCTGGGCTGGGTGCCTTCCCCTCTCCCCTGCACTCATTTGACCATCAGCTCTGGAAGGGTAGGGACTCTCTTTCTTTTTTTTTTTTTTGTATCTGTATCCCAGTGCTTAGCACAGTGCCTCATGTTTTTGTCATTCAGTTGTTTCAGTTGTGTCAGATTCTTCATGACCCCATTTGGGATTTTCTTGGCAAAAGTACTAAAGTGGCTTGACATCTTCTTTTCCAGCTCATTTTACAGGTGAGGAAACTAAGTCAAATAGGGTTAAGTGACTTGCCCAGGGTCACTGAGCTTGTAAGTGTCTGAGGCCATATTTGAACTCAGGTCTTCCTGACTCCAGGCCTGGTGCTCTATCCACTGTACCATCTAGCTGACACCTGGCACAGAGTAGATGCTTGAGAAATATTTGTTGACTATCAATAGACCATTAACTTAGGTCCAGTATTCTAATATGTCAAGCAAAAATATCTACAGATTTTAACTCGGTCACTAAGTGTGTTAACTATCTCCTTTAACAACAATACCATATTCATAATAATATTCATATAGCACTTATGTGCCAAACACTGTGCTAAGTGCTATTACCTCATTTGAGTCTCACAACAACCCTCAGAGTAGGTGCTATTATTATCCCCATACAATTGAGGAAACAGTTCAGTTTTAGTGACTCATCAAAGGTCACACATGAAGCCACAACTTCCTGTTATGGCATATTAGATAAGCACGTTATCTTTGTCTTTATTCAAGTTATTGATAAAAATACTAAACAATACAGAACCAAGAACAAACTTCTGGAAAATGTTACTATAGACCTCCTTCCAAGCTGACATTGACCCATTAATGACTACTTTTGGGGTCCAGTCATCCAATTAATTTTGAATCCGGTTAACAAAATCATTGTCCAGCCCCCAATTTTCTTTAAAGATCACATAAGAGACTTTGGCACACGTTTTCTTAAAATCTAAGTAATGTATCTTCCATAATATGTTCTCAGTCTTTATTTTCTCAACACCTTACAGAAAATCCTAAGCTCAGCCGTGAGGCTAACTCATAATCTACCATATTTTATATCAATTAATGTATCAATTATATATCAATCTATCATTCTCCTAATCCATACATCCGTAATGAACATTTGTTGAACACCTCCATCTGGATGTCCCACTAGTACCAAAAAGTCAACATATCCAAAGCACAGCTCATTAGGACCCTTCCCCAAATCCTTTCTTCCTCTGAACTTCCCTATTTCCCTTAAGGGCACTACCATCTTACCAGTACCTCCAGGCTCAAAACCTAGGAGTCTTCCTCTATGCTTCCCTCTCCCTGACCTCTCAAGACTTTCTAGGTCATTTGCTTTCACCTTCCTAGTATCTCTTACAGCTGCCCTTATTTCTTCACTCTCACATAGCCATTACATTCATTCAGAAGCATGTAACCCCTTGGATGGACTATTGTAATAGCTGTCCCATTTCAACTAAACAAATGTTAATTTGTGCTAATCACTGGAGCTTCAAAGACAAAAAAAATACATTTATATTCATATATCTACATGCATAGATATGTATTCAGACACATATATATATATACATACACACGTTTGTAACATAAATATAATTTATCATTGTTAGAGGCAGGTACGTGGCACAGTACAAAGAATACTGGGCTTAAAGTGGGGAAGACCTGAGTTCAAATCTGGCCTGAGACACTTATTAGCTGTGTGACCCTGGGCAAGTCACTTAATTTCTTTCTGTGTCAATTTCTTCACCTGTAAAAGGAGGATAACAATAGCACCTATTTCATAGGGCTGTCCTGAGGATCAAATGAGATAATATTTGTAAATGCTTGGTACAGTAGGCACATAGTAGGCACTTAATAAATGTTTATTTCCTTCCCCTCTTTGTTACATAATTGTGTACTTACATAATGTAATGTATATAATTGTATTGCAGGTATGCCTCATGTTATGTAACAATTGTCCTTTAGATGTTTTCAGTCATATCAAATTTTTCACGACCCCATTTGGGGGTTTTCTTGGCAAAGATACTGGAGTGGTTTGCCATTTCTTTTTCCAGCATATGTTACAGATGAGGAAACTGAGGCCAAAAGGGTTAAGTGACTTGCCCAGAGTCACATAGCTTCTAAGTGTCTCAGGCCAGATTTGAATTCAGATCTTCCTAACTCCAGGCCCAGCACTCTATCCGTAGGTCCACCTAGCTGCCCCTTATGTAATAATAGATAGTATTATATATAAAAATAGATGATCACAATAGAAATGTGCCTCATATAGTAGTAATAGAGATTTATCCATTGGTATAAGGTTTGTAAAATGCTTTACGTACGTTGTCTTATTTGAACCTCCCCAAAATCTTATGAGGTCAATACTAAAGGTATTATTATTCCGTAACATGGATGAGGAAACTGAACCTGGGAGCAGGCAAGCAACTTGGCCATGGTTATAGATCTAATAAGTATCAGAGGTAGGCCTTGAAGACAGTGTCCTGATTCCAAGTTCAAAGTCTTGTCTGTTATGCCTCACTGCAAGTGTATTACTGAAAAGATGGATCTAAATGGGGAAGAATTGGGTCTAATCATTTTAAATAGCCTGCGCTATTTGAAAGGACCCTATCATCTTTCTGTAAAATAAAGAATTTCTGCATTGCTTATAATCAATAAGGTACAATTTTCTCTCTTTTTGTTAAGGTTGGATTTTCAGAAATCAACTTTTGTTACAGGTCTACGGATAAATCTGGAGGCCTTGGTTTTGCACCCTCCATTTTCATCACTTACGAGCACATTTTTGTGTTTATCTTTTGATGGCAAGCGGCAAGGCAATGCTCACTCAGTGGGATTAGAGGCCTGCCCAAGGGGAGGGAACATCCTTATTTTCACTGCAAATAACATGAGAGACTTTTCTTTCAGCTACTTTCCCATCACCTTCATCTTTGCAAAATCAATACCCACAAATATGTGCAGAAGTCATGTTAGACTCTGCTTTTTTCCCAATGAAATCAGACCATCACCTTCTATGTTGGCTCCTGAAAAGAAGTTGGAACTGCATAAGCAATGAACACTGAGACAGAAATTAAAATTATACTTTATTTTAATGGCATAAAAATTAATGTTGAATTATGAGAAGATTCCCCTGAAAGTCACAAAAGAACATTCACAGGACTAGCAAAGGCAATCTGTCAGTACCTTGCAATGGGCCAACGCAGGGGCTTTGTCATTAGTGTGGGTCTCGAGCAGTCTGAGATAGTTCTGACTCTATACAATCCTCAAGATCTGTCTTCTCCCCTCCCATGATACTAGACTGTCCTGAAAAATGCAGTTGTTCCAAAAACTATCATAATGATACATGTGATTAGTGAAGACTTTTGAATTGGAATATGCTGTACTATGGGAATAGGGAGATTTCCTTTCTAACCATGCCAGTCGCCTTGTAGATCCTCTTCAACATTTCAGTTATAAAGTTATGGAGAAGTACCACAGGTTAAGAGATCTCAGAAAAAATGAGGCTTTCAGACCCGTGTGCACACACAGAGCTCCCTGGAATGGATCCCTGGCACTTGGTACAACCAGTATCTCTGAAGTCTATGGGTCTCTGGTAGCTTCTCTCTAGGACAGACTGGCTTCTAAACACCCTTCTAAATCTGAGATTCTGTGATTCTGTGACCTAGGAATATGCTGTACTATGTTGTTTTCTACAAGAAGACTTTCCTGATGCCGCTCATTAGTACTTTCTCCCTTTTCTTCAAATTGTCATGCAAATACTTATCTCTTTGCATGATGTATCCTCTTTTGACAAAATATAAGATTTCTGAGGGCAGGGACCGTTGATAATTTTGTTTTTAAATTCTCAGTGCCTACTAAATAGAATTCACCTAGAAAGAAGACAGGTGGCAGAATTTTTTTTTTAATTTCATTCAAATATGTGTCTGATCTGAAATAGAGAATAACTTCCTCTATTCTCAGTGTCTCTCATGGCCTTCTTAAGCCAAGCCACTGACAGTGACTTGACCGGCAGGTGCAATAACCATAGTAGATGCTGTGTACCCAGAGAGCTGTGGTGAGGGGCTGTGTGTGTGTGTGTGTGTGTGTGTGCTGCCTATTGCTACTGAGGACACCACTGTCCTTCTAGTTACCTAGGTTTTTAACCTTAGAGTCATGCTGGATTCATTCTCCCTCATCTTATACTCCTAATCAATTGCCGTGTCTTGTTTCTTCTACCTCTCACATCTCCCCCTTTCTCCCCATTCACCTGGCCACCACCCAGTTCAAACCCCTATCACCTCTCACTCAGATTATTGCAATAGCATCTTCATTATTCTCCCTTCCTTTAGTCACTTCCCTCTTCAATCCATCCTCCACATAGCTGCTGAAGTGATTTCTCTATAGCAATTTCTCTATTTCTCTATATTTCTCTATAGGTCAAATTTGGCCATGCCATTCCTTAGCTCAATAAACTCCAATAACTCCCTTTTATCTATGGGATGAAACATAAATTCCTCTGCTTGTCATTTAAATCCCTATGTAAAAACTAGCTCCAATTATCTACCCAGCATTATTGCATGTTGCTTCCCTTCATGACTCTACAGTTGATCCAAACTGACTATCTTGCTATTCTTCAGCTATGAAATTCCATCTCCCATTGTGCTCTTGTACTGGCTGTGCCCCCATTGTTTAGAATGCTCTCCCTCTTCAACTTTGCCTTAAAATCCTTGGCTTCCTTCAGGATTTAACCCAAATGCCATCTTCTTCTGAAGGTCTTTCCCATTTCTCTAACTATTAATGCATTCTCCTCTAAGGCTACATTCCCTTTACTATTTATGTATTTTGTGTGTGTCTAATTGCTTACATGTTGTCTACCTCACAAGAATGAACATTCTGTGAAGCTAAGTACTGTTTTTTTCCCCTTTTTCTTTATATCATGAGTGTTTAGCTCAGTTCCTGGCCCTTAGTAAATGCTTAATAAATGTCTCTTGGCTGATTGCTTGTATATCCATATGTAGAGGTGGAAGAAGGGTGCAACGTCTGTATACCACATGGCAACCATGACTTCCTATATACATATATGCATGTTCAGGCTCAAATAGTGAAGGTATCAAAGGGTGTTCACATACATAGAGGTAGCTAGGTACTGTTTTGTATAGAGCACTAGACCTGAAGTCAGCAAGACTAGAATTTGAATTCAGCCTATACAACCCTAGGCAAGTTTGTTTAACCTCTATCTGCCTCATTTCCCTCATCTGTAAAATGAGAATAATAATAGCATCTACCTCGTAGGGTTATTGTGAGGTGTTTGCCTCAGTTCCCTCATTCATAAAATAAGTAGAAATAGCACGTGCCTCTTAGGGTTAATGTGAGGCTCAAATGAGATAATATTTATAAAGAGCTTTGAAAACATAAAGCACAATATAAAATTTGGCCATGATGATGATGATGATGTAGGGCATGTGACAGAATCTAAGTATATCCATAGATGCAGGGAAGTTTGTTTAATTATATGATTTGCCCAATGTTACACCATAGAGTTATGCCTAGAGTCCAGGTTGCCTAACTCCCAGGTAATCATCAATTTCTACGAGGGTCTACCATATGTTAACCATTGATGATACAAACAATAGAAATGAAACAGTCCCTGTACACGAAAAGCTTACATCCCATTGGAGGAGACAACATCTATATCTATATCTATATCTATAACTATATCTATATGGAGAGAGAGAGTGTTACAAAGTCTTAGTGCAGTTTCAAGCTCTTAAAGCACTAAGACTTTTGGGACACCGTAAAATGTGTGTATATATACAAAAATATATTTATTGTGTATTGTACTATATGTGTATATACATACATATGTATACACATACAAGTATATGTATATATATATATATATATACACACACATACATACACACAAAAACATTAAAAATTAAAGTAAGGCAATTGGCAGGGGTGAGAGAGTCAGGAGATACTAGCAACAGTTACTGCTCTTTCCATAATATCACTGTGTATCATTTTACATCCTCTTCTTTAATATGAGACTGTTATGGTATATAGCCTGCCACAGAAAATGACCACGATGTAATTCTTGCAACCATTAGGCGATCAATAGCTTGGGCTGCCCCAGAGGACTCCCTTGGCAGGAGTGGTGAGGTAGCCCGCAAAAAGCACAAATGCAAACACCGACTTTAAGTCCAAACCAAAGTCAATGCCTACTTCTTCTGAAGCTACTTACATTATTTGGCTTTCTCATAAGGGACAGGCTTATAGCTATATCTCAGACTTAAAAATAGTATTGATCACTGTCAGTGGACTTAGTCATACATCAGAAAGACAAGGTGGGCCTTAAATAGGCACCAGGTCAGGCAAGAGGCAGGATACTTCCAGAATTCCAGCTCTGCAGAACCTTTTATCTCTCTCAGAAACCGAAAGCCCCTAAATATAGGCTTTCCATTAAAGATTCACGAGCTCTAGCAGCTATTTGTCAAAGTCATGGAAATCAGAGACTTCCATCACTGTAAAACAGTTGACATTTGTTGCTAATAAGCTTTATTGCACACGTTGTATTGCCATTTGAAGAAAAAGGGAATGCTGAGATTACAGAAATATACAAGGCAATCCCATTATGCATTAGCTCATCAACCTAAGTAGGGTATACCTATCAATGGGCCCTGATCAGCATGCATGCGCTGCCCAAAGGAAGGATAGCATGTGCTAAGACCTTTTAAAAGTAATGTCCTTAAATTACCAATTGAAACAGTTCTTAAGTTTATGGCCTTTTCTCTCTCTGCTTTTTTTTTGATTGAAGCATTTTCTTCACCATTCTTTCAGATAGCTCAGTAGCCTGACAAAATGAGCTTTATAAATGCTTGAGAAGCAGGAAGTCAGACCCCCTCCTAGTTAAAAAACCAAAAACAAAAAAAAAAAAACTCCAATCAAAAGTTTAAGAATCAAGGAAAGTTGTGCAGATTTGGAACCTGGGCTACTCCTAGGAGACATCAGATTTTTCAATATAGAAAAAAAATCTATTTATAGCTTATTTATTTATTTATTGTTTTCGCTTTTTTCGTGAGGCAATTGGGATGAAGTGACCTTTTCAGGGTTACACAGCTAGTAAGTGTCAAGTGTCTGAGGCCACATTTGAATTCAGGTCCTCCTGACTCCAAGGCCAGAGCTCTATCTACTGCACCGCCTAGCTGCTCCTATAGTTTTAAAAAAACAAAAACAAAAACACAACGAACTTAGTTTTATTTAAGAATGATTCCATGTCTACATACAGTAACTTAAACAAAATACAAAACAAGGCATTTAGTGAGAAAGCAGAACAGAGACCAGTGAAAGGACTGAAAATTAAATAGATGGGAATAAGGAGACCAGAATTAGCCCTTCCATTAACTAGCTGTGTGATCTTGGATATGTCATAGTCAATGGAATTCACTTGCCTCATTTATCAAAGGAGGGGACTGGATCGTGACCTCTAATATCCCTTTGAGATTGAAAATTCCATGATTCTCTAAAGAGGAGTACCCAAGATGAACCAGTTACCACAACTTATCACTAAATTGGGGTCTAAGATTTCCGAAGCTAAGACCAAAAAAAAAAAAAGTCAAACATTGGGTTGAATATTTTCACAAGAAGAAACATACAAATTCTTCTGCAGAGATACAGAGCATCCTGGAAGGATACTCAAGCAGGGATTTATTCTGTGTATGAATTGATGCATATATACTTGTACGTATCTTTGTATAAAAGAGATATAATAGATAATATCTTAGACTATTGAAATAAACTCCTATTTGCTCCTCCTGCATCAAGAATCTGCAATTCACCTTTCTCACTGCTCTCAGGGCGGTTTTTCTAAAGCACAGGTATGATCATGTCACTCTCCTACTCAATACATTTTAGTGTCTTCCTATTACCTTCAGGGTCAAATACAAACTTCTCTGTCATTAAAGGTCCTTCACAACCCAATTCCAACTGACCTTTTCAATCTTACATATACTACTCCTCTTCACACAGTCGATGGTCCAGCCAAACTTGTCTGCTTTTTGTATCTCACATAGAATGCTCTGTATCTCACCCATGTGCCTTGGTGCAGGTGGCCACTCATGCCTGGAAAGCATTCCTTCTTTCTGCTCCCTTGAAGGCTTCATTTCTTTCGAAGCCCAGCTCCAGTGCTCTCTTCTGTATGAGACCTTTCCTGATCTCCCCAGTTACTAATACCCTCCCTCACCCACCAATTGGCTTACATTTATTTTGTATATATCTATTATATGCTCATATGTGTACATGTTCTCTCTCCCAATAGAATGTAAGCTCTTTGAAGGAAGGAGTTCTTGTATTCCTAATGACTGACATACAGTAAGTATTTAATAAATGCTCATTGAGTGATCCATTATCTATGATTTTACAAAATAGGAGACAAGTAAAATTAACACTATGTAGGAAATTCTCCTAATGAAATTTCACTGTTAGAGCATTGGACCCTATAGTGCAACAGTATGTGGCTGTGCTAACAAGTCAGATTAATGACTCTCATATTTCCTTGTTGTAGGAGAAAAAAAAAAACAAAAAACAAAAAAACAAACAAAAAACCCATAGCCACACAACAATGTGTGCTAAAGAAGGTAGTTCTCACAGTGGCCCTGGCAGCAGGAGGAGCACTCTTAATGCTTGTACCAATTATGATGTCACTTGCTAGATGATAAACTTTTGGGAACCATGTATATCCTATTGCTCTCCATGTCTCCCAGAAGTCCCTTGGAGTGCAACAAATGGGGAGGTCAAAACTCTAGAATCACTTGAGTGAAGGCATTTCAATGCCAAGTTTCCAGAAAGCAATAAAAGAGTCTGGAAAGGAGTTGGACATTCCCTTAGGGTCTGTGACAATCAGGTTTCAAATGGGGAATCCTGAGGGTCAACAATCATTCAACACCAAACACGACTCTTCCCAGAGTTCTGATGGAATGTTCTGAGTCTTCTAATGAGATACATGAAGAAGGCTGCTATGGTACCAACTGCAGAAGTAGTCTGCAGCCACCAAGAGGGATAGTCAAAAGTCTTGTGTGATGCAGCCACCGTGCTTTGACTACCATGTGGCAGGTCCTCTCCCAAGCTTTCTCCTGTAAAGGTGCCTACAGTGAGATTCTGTTCTGCTGATTTATTTTTCAGTTTTGAGGCCAACAGGACCCAAAAAACCTTTTTCACTTTCTGTGCTATTCAGTACCAATGAACCCATTCCTTTCGGTGCTAACCAAGTTGAGAGCTAGCTTTTACGTGTATGCACGTGATGGGACATGGGAAGGAAGAAAAGGATAACTCAATCTATCAACAAGCATTTCTTAAGTGCCTACTATGTTCTGAGCCCCATGCTAGGTGCTGGATGTTACAAAAAAAAAATGACTGTCATGTGTTTAGGGGGAAAATCACTTTACTTTTCTATAGGCATTAGCTTCCCTCTATGTCTTGAAGAGATGTTTTCAAATATAGATAACACTATAGAACACTGTTTCACTCTCTTTAGAGAAATACCCAAAATAAGTATGAAATAATAATGTTGGTGATGATGATAGCTGGCATTTACATAGCAATCTAGGGTTTGCAAAGCACTTTACATGTATTATCTCCTCACAATACTCCAGTGAGATAGGTGTTACTGTAATACCCATTTTATAGATGAGGAAACCCAGGCATACAAAGGTTAAGTGACTTGCCCAACCTCACACAGAAAGTATTTGAGGCTGGATTCAAGCACAGGCTTTCCTGAACCCAGATATTTTATCTACTGTGCTACTGTTATTTTATCGTGAATTTGAATAGTATCAAATAAACCACAATGCCTTCAAATTAAACCCAGGGTAAAAGTGCAGCTGTTGGTGTATTTTATGAATAACAGCTCTCTAGATCAAATGAGCAAGAGCTCTGTAGATTGTAAGCTCCCTCATGGCAGGGAAATATTCTTCCTCCCTTCTTCCCTTCCTCCCTCTTCCTTCCTTCCTTCCTTCCTTCTTTTTTTTGGTATATGTGTCCTTAAGGCCCAAAACAGTATATTGAACATAGTAGGATCTTAATAAACGTCTGTTTAAGGGAACTGAAAGGAACCCAAACAATAACTGCTTTACAAATTCCATCTTCCTACTCGATTCAATATTTCTTGTCCCCCCCTCTATACTTTTACCCACAATTTGGTTCCTGCATCTATCTTCAGGTTTTTTTATACTTGACCCTCCTCAGTATAATCTTATGATCTGCTCACACTGGACTTCTTGCTCTGTCCTCCCATATGACCACCCCCCCACCCAATCCACTAACTCCACATCTTTGCACTGGTTGGTCCCCATACCTGGAATACGCCATATACTCCTCACCTCCATATACCAGTTTTTCTGGCTTCCTTCAAGACTCAGCTCAGATTAGTTCTAGTGGTACATGCCTGTAATCTCAGTCACTACGGAGGCCAAGGCTGGCAGATCTCTTTAGCTCAGGGGTTCTGAGTTGAGGTTGGCTATGCTGATTGGGTGTCTATACTAGGTTTCTTAAGGAGTGGCAAACTTGTCCAGGTGGGCTGATTAGTAATATGACTGGGCTAATAAGAAGCCCCTGTATTTCTAGCTTGGATGAAACTGGAAGACCAATTTAATTTTTTAAAAAAGCTCAAATTTCATCTTCTGCAAGAGTCCTTTCCTCTATCTCTCACCTCAACTAGATTACCTCCCATGGTAGATCTAGTGGGGAAGATAAAGGAAAGGGTCTCTTACAGAAGGTAAAATTTGAGATTTTTAAAAATTAAACTATGTATCCTTATCTTGTGTGCATGGTCCCATCATACTCCATCCTGGTCAGGCCATATCTGAATCACTGTGTTCAGTTCTGGACCCCATATTTGAAGGATACTTATGAGCTATATAACCTATGCAGATGAGGGTGATAAACATCATCAGAACCAGCATAGTTCTACCCATAAAATTAAAGAAATAAAATAAGAAAAAAGAACTAGCATAGTTCTATTAGGGCCTTCAGGTGCCAATATCTGGGGCTAAGCATTTGCCTTACCCAACTTGATCTCCCTGGCCTGGGCTACTACCTGAGTCTCTGAGCTTCATTTCCTCAGGGTAGACTACTCCATCACCTCATGTGGCATGGGGACTCATGCTATACAGGACACCGGGGGTCACTGGGAAGGAAGAGAACACTTTCAAATTATCTCTATCCCCATTCCCCTGACAATGTAAGCTATATGTGTATATGTATCGTATGAATATAGTTGTTTTCATGTTGTCTCCCTTATTAGAATGTGAGCTCCTTGAGGGCAGAGAATGTTTTTGTCTGTATCTGTATCTCCAGATCTTAGCACAGTGCTTGGCACATGGTAAGCACTTAATAAATGGTGGCGGACTCATCACATTTGCATTTGGGAAAGGGTAAGGGTGTGTGTGTGTGTGTGCGCGCACGCGCACGCACGAGCATGCACATGTGTAGATGAGAGCAGCAGAAAGAAAAAGAACAGAGGAGAGGAAGTCGTGAAAAGGGGTCGTGAAAAGGGGTGGTGGTGGTAGTAGTGGAAATGGTGGACCTAATCTCTGAGATCAGGCTAGCAAGCTGGGCTGACTGGGGCAGTTGTTGTGATGGACTTTTCAGAAGGACTGGGACAGGCATCTGCCAAAGGGTTTAACAAAAATCTCTGAACCACCCCCATTGCCTCAGTGGTGTATTTTTTTTTTTTTTGCTTTCTCTCCGTTTTGCAAGAAAAGATTATAAAGCACTACAGGTACTCTGGATGAAAGGACTTTTGTGAGACACAAAGCTACAACAGAAAAAGAAAAGAAGATGCTAGAACCTTTTCCTCCTATTTTTAATTATAAACTTGGGAAATCGGAGGGAAGACCAGCAAAATCACAGTTCCACCAGGCCAAGTGGGAACCAATGTGACACAGGGAAGGGTCCTAGTAATTGCAATGAAACATGCCATAGCACCTACATCGCCTTTAAAGGACACAATTACTAAGAAGAATATCCTGTGGTGGGTATTACAATCCAGTTAAAAGAAACATTTACTTCCTGCATACACAGCACTGGGTCATGCGCTGAGGGGGACACAAAGTCAATACTACCATGAGATCAAAAACAACCATAACAACAAACGGTCATAGAGTACTTTGAATTTTGTGAAGTATTTTACTTACATTATCTTATTTTAGCCACATAGTGAACCTTGAGAACTAAGTAGGTACTGCATGAATTTTGTTGTTGTTTGGAGTACCTGGGTGGCCCCATCATAACATAAATTCTAACATAAATCCAAGCACTGGATTTGCAATCAGAAAGGCTTGAATTTGAACAGTGCCTCTGACACTTATTTAGCTGTGTGATCCTAGGGAAGTCGCTTAATCTCTTTTAGCCTCATCATCCTCATCTGTAAAATGGGGATAATAAAATCTCCTACATCAAAGAGTTTTTGTGAGGATCACATGAGATAATATGCATAGTTTCAAAATTTTAAAGTATTATATAAATATTTATTAATATGATCATTTGTTTGTGGTTAGACCTGTAATTTCATGGGTATTGAGAACTCCCAATGAGCAAATTGACCATTTGCATTTTAGACTATTTGCAAGATCTGCAATTCCTCCCCAACTTACAGGCTAAGAGAATTGCCTGGGCCAGTGACAAGTTACCTGTAAAACAGTCAATTTATATCATTGGTAAGACTTGAACTTAGGACTTGCCTCTAGGCTGGCTCTCTGTCTAATAGAGAGGCTAAGTGATTTTACTTTGGTCACACAACTAATGTCATAAACCCAGATCTTCCTGGCACTGAATACTATTTTCTATCCATTTTTTGAGGTTCCCAGCTTTGGGAACCATGTTGTATTGGCAGAAGATCCTAAAGCTATGGATTTCTATGGCATTCTTCCTTGGGGATGCTGCACAATTACCATAGGAAAATGAAAGTGATCACAGGTGATTCACATCTCCTCCTGATCTTATCAAGTAAAGATTATAGGGATTATATGGTTCCATCTTATTCCTTTGCTCTGCCATGACGTGCTTGTTTCATTCCCTTACAGTCTCTCAGATTTTAAATGATTCAAGTAATGGGGCAACCATCAAAAAATCCCTGAGACCCTCTGATCAGACCAGAACAATCATTTTGCTTTTCCTTTCTCTGATTTTTTTCCCCTCCATCTACACTTTATCATATCTAGGCTTCCATTGGTTAAACTGCCAGTCTCTTCACCTGCCCTTGGGATATTCTTAAATATGTTAATCTGAATTCTTTTTGAATTATTATGATGCTACTACCAGAGAACACCAAATCAAGTAATGCAGGGGACATGACAAAGTCAGGAATCCCTGAAGGCTTCCTATGGATTCAGAGGCAGGGGCATTTCAAGGGAGCTGTGAGCTGACTCCAGGGTGGGGGGTGGGGGAAGAAACAACAT
The DNA here is from genome assembly GCF_900497805.2 of Vombatus ursinus. Lineage (NCBI taxonomy): Eukaryota > Metazoa > Chordata > Mammalia > Diprotodontia > Vombatidae > Vombatus > Vombatus ursinus. The sequence continues at coordinate 4,932,178 of NW_020954619.1, forward strand.
CTCTTTTGTGACCATGTCATTTGGTAAGTTGAGAAGGAATTTGCATCATTTAACTCTCCCAGGCTTCAGTTCCTCCACTTGTAAAATGAGAATAAAAGTTCTTGCCATATAGCCTCTCAGAAGTGATGTTAGGCTCACCAGGTAATGTCTGGAGGGGGATCAAAACTATTTGAAAGAGGGTGAAAGCAACATGAAAAATTACATTTCCCAGGGACACAAGTGGTTAGACTGCTTTCTATGAGCAACAATTCTAATTCTCTGTGGAGATCACGAACACTTTGTGGAGAAGGAGAGGTAATCTTGTTCATACCACCCTGATGGGATTACGATTAAATATTGGCTGTGCCTTTTAACAAGACTAAGTTTCTTGGTTGGTCTCTTGGATGGAGCTTGTTTTAGTTTCCAGACTCCTACTCCTACCATTCTAAATCAAGTCTAGAAGTTTGAAAGGTTAGCTCCTTCTCAAGGCTTTGGAGAGAAGGGTGTCATCATCCAGAAGGGCCAGTCCACGGAGTTAAGAGGAGACCAGATTGCTGAGGCTACAATGGAAGGAATGTAGTGGGTGGAGAACAGCCCAATGTAGCAGAAATCTACAAAGTGGAAAGTCTCCACTGGGGGCTAGCTACTTACTAGGTAGAGCTAGGGAAATGACATCTTTTGGGGGAATCTCCCACTTGTTCAGAGGAAGCTGATTATTGAGGTCTTATGGAGGTTAAGTAACCGAGATCAGAGCCAATTCTCAGATCATTCTTAGCGATCCAAGATGTCAGACAGCTGGGATCAGGAATGTAGAGAGAGACAAAGTCAGACAGAGATATAAAGAGAGAAGGAGGAAGAGGAAGAAAGAAAGAGGAGGAGAAGGGGACAGGGAAAAGAGGGAGGGGAAGGGAGGGAAAAAGGGATGGAGAGACAGGGACAGACAAACACACACATAGGGAAAGAGAGAGAGAGACAGAGAGAGGGAGAACTGATTTTTACTCTGGAAAAGTGTACATGAGCACTGTGCACACTAAAGTGAGTTAGGGAGAGGAGGTGGGCAGATAAAAGGTTATAACATACAAATGGCTCTTGTTGAGATATGTAGGATCCTAAGTGTTAAAACATGAAGACTCTCTCTCTAATAAGGTGTGAGCCCCTAGGAAAAACATGTTCACACTAAAGTCCATTGTGCCTCAAGCAGCCTTCTGGCCTATAGGGAAATTTCTGCAATGTCCCTGATAGAACCAGCAAGACAGAAAGAAACCAAAAGTCAAGGGAAGAAGTAAAAATAACATCCTCTTAATAATACATGGATGCCTGGCCAGTCCCAGGCCATGCCTCAAACCATAAGCTGTAAAAGCAGGGAAGGCAGAACTGAGCCCAGAAGCTGTCCTGATTTCCTAAGTTGTGAAGGAGACACATCAGCTGCTTAATGGACAGAAGTGGCTTTAAAAGTACAGGCACATCTGTATCCAGGACACGGAAACTCCCCAGGTCTTGTGCTGTGGCTCTACCTGCTCACCTGCCTATCTGTGGACCCTCAGTGCCTGGCACATAGTAAGTGCTTAATAAACTCTCGTTAACTGACTAGGGAAATATGCTCTGAGACTCGAAACAAATATATGACCGGGAATAGGACTCTAGCAAGAATTTTAAAAACATAGATTCCCTTCCTTTTTCCATCCATCACCCTAGATATCTTTCCCAGAAGTTAAATTGTCATATGATGAGGTTTGAAAGAGTCTTTGCACTTGGTAAGAAAATTCCTGATTGATCTTTCCTTACTTTTGGACCAAAGAAAGGGTTTGAAGTAAAGACAAGTGTATAGATTTGGAATCAGGCAAACATAGTCTCTATATAAAAGTATAACATCCTGCCTCCAGAGAAAATGGGTTCCCCCTCATTGGAAGTCTCAGAGGAAAGGTTGGATGGATGCCTGCTTGGCATGTTGTAAAAAAGATTCTTTTGAGGGTATGGGTTGGAATAAATGGTCCCGAGGTTCTTGCCAATTCTGAAGTTAGGTGATTTTGTGAATACCATGGGCAAGTAACTTCTCCTGTTAGCCTCAGTTTTTTTTTTTTTCTATGAAAAGGGAGAATAGTCATGCAACTTATCTCAGAGTGTTGTTGCAGAAAAGTTTTTTGCGAACCTTAAATCTGAGGTAAGTAAACAAATATTGGAAAGTTCCTGTAGAGGACGTCTAGTATAACCTTCTTATTATATAGGTAGGAAACATAAGTACCCAGTTGGCTAGTTCTTTGAGGACAGGGATTGTCTTTTGCTTCTTTTTTTTTTTAATTAATTACTTTATTTTTAGTTTTCAACAATCAATTCCATAGACTTTTGAGTTTTAAATTTTCTCCCCCTTTCTACCTATCTCCCTCCTCAAGACAGCATGCAACCTTATATAGGCTCTACATATACATTCCTGTTAAACATATTCTCACATTAGTCATGTTGAAGGAAGAATTAGAACCAATAGGAGACACCACAAGAAAGAAGAAACAAAAGAAAACAGAAGAAAAAAAGAGCAAATATTATACTTCAATATGCATTCAAATTCCATAGTTCTTTCTCTGGATGTGGTTAAGCATTTTCCATCACGACACTTTTGGAGATGTCTTAATCCCTTGCATTGCTGAGAAGAGTTAAGTCTACCAAAGTTAGTCATCGCACAACGTGGCTGTTACTTTGTACAATGTTCTCCTGGTTCTGCTCCCTTCACTAAGCATCAGTCCATTCAAGTCTTTCCAGGTTTTTCTGAAGTCTGCCTGCTTACCATTTCTTATAGCACAATAGTATTCCATTATATTTTTTCTTTTGACTTTTAAAACATTTCTTGTTGTCTACTGGAGTAATTAACTTCTATTTGGTTCATTCTAATTTTCAGAGAGTTTGTTCCTTGGGCAAGGTTTTGTATCTCTTGTGTCAAGCTGAGGTAATATTTTTTGCTTCCTTTTGTATCCCCAGTGCTTAGCACAGTGGCTGGCACATAGTAAGCACTTAATAAATGTTTACTGATTGATCTATTGAGATGTTGTTAAATTCTGTGGAATTAATTCTACAGTGTAGGTAATATGTTTCATAGAGGCATAACTACACACACAATAAAAATTTCAGAGAAGAGACCATGACACTCACTCTGAGCACAGTCACGCATGCAGAATGGACAGGCTAAGGCACGGTTCTTAGCTCACTTGTGTGACAAATTCACTTTGAGAATCTGGGACAGCTGTTAGGTTTTGGAATCTCAGTTTCTCAATCTGTAACAATGCTTGGCACACAGAGCTGGGGCCATCTTGAGGAATCTCTGAGCTTGTGATGGTGTTATACACCCCAGCCTTCTGCTTCCACAGCCTTGTTTGCAACTGAATGTAGCTTAAGCCTCACTGGCCCATCATGACATACAAGTGGAGATCAAATACATCAGTAGGTGTGTCCTGCAGTTTTCTTTCTCTCTCCCCAGTTCCTTTTCTTCTTATAATAATGTAGGAACTGTCCTGATCCGTATGCCCTGGCACCACTCCTCTGCCCCCTCCACAAGCCTCCAAAAGCTCAAATAACTCATGAACTTGGAATGAGAGCTGAGCTCAGGGTTCACTTGTTGAAAACTGACCTCAGGTCCCTACTCCAGCTTCTACAAAGTAACTGGACCGTCATTCTTGTTGGGTTCCTGAGTATATGCCCTCTTCCTTTCCCCTAATTAATTTCACATTTACCAAAGGCCTCTCCTATGCCTTCATGAAAGGCCCCGAATTCCCCTGACGGCAACTAGCACCAGTGGATATAAGAGAGCACCTCACGTGATAGGCTTTGGAATAAAAAGAAAACATTCGGGAGAGTTTACTTCAAGAGTAACATTCTAACTTACCTGCCAAAGCAGTCTACCTTGGTTCTAACTTTTATTGCATGAACACTCTTCATATTAAAGGCACTCAGGAAATATTTGTTAAAATGAATTAAGTTTAATATTTTTATCCTTACTGTTCTGAGATGGTTTAGGTGTGTTTCTGTCTAAAAGCATTGCAATAAATTAGGTGAATTTCAATTCAATTTTTAAGAGATTAAAGAATCTATGATTTCACATAGAACTAACAAGGCATATTTAGATAGAGTCAGGGACCCTTACTAACTGGGTAATCCTAGGCAAGTCATTTAATTTCTCCATGCCTCAAGCAACTCCCTATAATTTAAATACTAAATCGTAAATGGTTTTCAATCTGTCTCAGTGAATGAATGAAAAGCATTTGCTGAATGCTCACTATATGCCAGACACTATGCTAAGCATTGGGAATATGAATATCAGTAAGATAGTCCCTGTTCTCAAGTAACTTACATTCTAATGGGAAAGGCAGCAAATACAGCAGAAGCTGTGACCAGGAAGGAGTGTTTTGGATATGCCCTTTCCAGGAATAGCAGAGGCATCACAGAACAACTGATCTGATGTATCCTTTCCAGGAATAATAATGCCAATTTGATTACTATTCTAAGAGTCAGTATGCTAAAACATGTGTAGGAAAGGAGGGTATCTATGGGAGCTCACAGCATAGAGCTGAATGGGAAGTGGCCTGGTGGGCCTGGCACTGAGTATGCTTAGTCCTCACCAGTCAGAAGCCCAGGGTCACAGAAGAGTATTCCCACACTCAGAATTCTACATGTACTATAATCACAGATCTCTGACATATTCATGCATGATTTTTCATAGCAGATTCTGGGAGTCCAATTTTCCTGGAAACTCAAATTAAAAGATGACAAAAGAACAATAAAACAAGGGTCCTGTCCTGTTTCTTCATATTTACCTAAATATCTTCTCATTTAGAGGGGCATTGAAAGGAAAGGGAAGGAATAGGAACCATTCAGGAAATGTCTCCTTTCTCAGGTCTACCTGGAAGTTGTAAACCCCCATAATCATGGCCTGGGAAGCATTTGAAATAACAACAGCAACAGCATTAATAATAACAGCTGTCCCTTGACCCGTCCTAGGTAATCATTTAAAATAATGAGGTACTCTCTTGATCCAGAGAACCCCACAAAATCATGCAAGTCAAATCTCTGGGTCCACTTCAAGAATACCCATGAAACAGCCCAAGCTAACAAGGGCATGCATATCCAAAAAGCTACCAAGTATTTGAAAGACATCACATTGAAGAAACAATGTGTTCCTTTTAGGCGATTATAATGGTGGAGTTGGCAGGTATGCTCAGGCTAAGCAGTGGGGTTGGACACAGGGTCGTTGGCCCCAAAAGAGTGCTGAATTCCTGCTGCATATGCTTAAAAATGCAGAGAGTAATGCAGAACTGAAGGGTTTAGATGTGAATTCTCTTGTCATTGAGCATATCCAGGTTAACAAGGCTCCCAAAATGCGATGGTGTACTTACAGGGCTCATGGTCAAATCAACCCATACACTTTGCCATATTGAGATGATACTTACTGAAAAGGAACAAATTGTTCCTAAACCAGAAGAGGAGGTTGCTCAAAAGAAAAAGATATCCCAGAAGAAACAAAAGCTTATGGCATGGGAGTAAATATGACATTAGAAAGCAAATAAAAGTGAAATGAAAACATTTGTTACAGTTAAAAAAATAATAACAGCTAACCTTTATGTAGTACTAACTATGCTCTAGGCACTGTGCTAAGTGCTTTACAATTATTATCTCATGTGAACCTCACAACATTTCTGAGAAGTAGGCACTATTATTATCCCCTTTTTACAAATGAGGAAACTGAAGCAAGCAGAGGTTAAGTGGGTAAAGCTGCTTGTTGAGGTCAACTGAGCATGAGTTTCACTGCCAATGTGGAAAATACAAATACATATTTGGTTTGGGAAGAGGTAATGAACTAGGACCAATGAACAGTAATTCATAAAATTTTAGAGCTTCAAATTACCTTAGAGACCATCTACTCTAACCCCTTCATTTTACATATGGTGAAACTGAGGCCCGTAGAAGTCAAAATGACTTGTCCAAGGCAGAGCCAGTACTCATACCCAGGTCTATTCATCACCAGTCCCACTGTTTTTTTCATCCCACCATACTATGCTTTCTAATTTTGATGGCTTCCAGTCCTCAGTATCCTCATTGGATTCAACAACTTTTGCTAATACCACAATTCCTTGTCTAAAGAATTAAAAAAGTATCAGTATCAAAGGGGATTGGTTTAGGGTGGAGATGCAGGCAAATCAAATCCTATCTTTGCCTCATTAATCACCATAATGCATCTGAGAAGGAAGTGGCTGAAAAGCATCAAGTTCCCAAGTAGTTAATAGCAAGAAGATTTAGCCCCAGAGAACCGAGTTTTTTTGTCAAGGATCACAGAGTTAGGTAGAGAAAAATTCAGAAAGAAATCAAATTCCCACTCCATTTTTCCAGTAGTATTTGAGGTATAGTTTGCCTAACTACATAGTGCCTTGCACTTAGCTAGAGATTAATAAACATTTGTTGAATTCATTTGAATGTATTATTTATTGATAGATGAGATGCATGGCATTGAATCATTTCTGGCAAATGTAGTTTTTGCGACTGCCAAACAGAATAACAGGAGTGAAAACAAGGCGCATTTGATTCCCCTTAAAGAGCTCTAGGACAGGATAAGAAACTGATTCCAGCATACACTAGTACTGCCATTATTTGGGTGGAATTGATGAGGGAAAATGAAGTGCTTTAGCCATGGTTCACAGAAACAATGGAGCTGGCCTGAAGCCAGTGTTCATACAGGATGAAGGATGGACTTTCTAAAAGTATAAGGCATTGGAGCTAGCCTGTACCCTGTCATATGGTGTCAGGAAGTTATATTTGAGCAGATCGATGAATTTCATGAGGTCAGACACTAGAAGGAGGAAGAATGTTTAGATTTAGAGTTACTGTAGTATTATTAAGAGGCAGCACAGTGTTGTAGGAGATTAGACCAAGAGTAAGGAAACCCATATTCCCATCCTGCCTCTCACACTTCATAGCTGTGTTACATAACCTTCTCAGTAAGTAAGTGATTTCCTCATCAGATTTCCTCATCCTGTAGTAACTACCTCACAGGTTGGCTATGAGACACTCAGTAAGCATCAATTACGGGCTTACTCTGTGTCAGGTACTGTGCTAGGCACTAGGATTGAAGGTAAAAACCCAGTCACTGTCCTCAAGGTCACATTCTAGTATTGTAAGACAAATAAAATAATGGATATAAAGTGCTTCACAAATTTTAACTTATTATAGGAATTCAAGTTATTTATCATCATCATCATCATCATCATCATCATCATCAATCTCACAGCCTGAAACATTTCATCATAATTCTGTGAGCCTTGCTCACTTTGCTTGTTAAAATATGATGTAATTATTAAAAACCAGAGGAGATCCACACATGGTCTACTTCTTGGAGAAAAAAAGACAACTAGAATTTGTTCTGGAAACCAAAGGGTGTGTCCAATGATATAGCTCCCTTCAAAAGTGGAATGGGAGGTATAATCAATGACTAAAAATCCCTTTAAGGTACTGGGCTGTAAAAAGGAAAAGGTACCATATTCACTTCTAGTTGAAATGATGTCACTAGGCTCTCTAAATATTCAGGACCATGGATACCTGGGCTCCAGCTACATTTGCTATTACTATGGATTTTCTCTTGAGCTTTATTGTTTTCCTGGAAGTTATCCTTGCTGCTTTTTCTTTTTATAACACTAGGAAGCTTGCAGAGAAGCCATATCTGGCACATTCTTTCTCTTATATTAATCCCCAGAGAAAAATCCAACTTCAGCTGTTAAACTTCTGAGAGTCATTCAATATAATTCAACAAATGCATACAGAGGACCTACTATGTGTCAAATTCTGAACAAAAACACTATTTTATCTTTTTGATTCCAGAAAGGAGATACTACCAAAATAATCCTTTGTGAACATTTTCATATATGGGGAATCACTCAATAGAGCAAAGGTTCTTAAACTTTTTTTGTTCCATGGACCCCATGGCATTATAGTGAAGCCTACAGACTCCTTTCCACAATAATGTTTTTAAGTGCAAGAAATAATATATGTAGTCAATAAGCATTTATTAGGTACCTATGTGCTATGCATGAAGAATACAAAGAAAGGTAAACAATGGTCCCTGCTCTTAAGTGGTTCACAATCTAATAAAGACCCACATGACAATAACTAAGTACAAATAAGAGATATTTACATATATTATATATACATATATTATTTATATGCTAAATTGAAAGTAATCAATAAAGGGAAAGCACTAGAATCAAGGGAGACAAATAAAAGCTTCTCTTAGGAGATTTGATTTTAGGTGGAACTTGTAGTAGTTGGAACTTGAAAGAAGAGCAGGCAGAGATGAGGAGGAAGAGGGTTCTAGGCATGGAGAACAGTCAAAAAAAAAAAACTGACCTGGGGCTGAGAAAGGGAGTGTCTTGTGTCAGAAACAGTAAGGAGGCCAGTGTCACTGGATCACAGAGTATGTGACGGGGAGGAAGTTATAAGAAGCCTTGGAAAGGTAGGAGGAGTTCAGTTTGTGAAGAGCTTTAAATGCCAAACAGAGAATTTTATATTTGATCTTAGAAGAAGCCACTAGAACTTATTAAATGAGGGATGGGGGCATTGTAATCAGATCTGTTCTTTAGGAAGATCAATTTCACAGGTGAATGGAGGACAGGGAGAAACTTGAGGCAGGAAGACAAACTAGCAGACTATTTCAATACCCTAGATGTGAGGTGATGAGGGATTGAACCAGGGTGGTGGCAGTGTCAGAGGAGAGAAGGCATATAGGAGAGATGTCGGAAAGGTAGAAAAGACAGGACTCTACAAAAGATTGGATATGGGGAGTGAGAGAGTGAGGAATCAAGAATGTCATCTAGGTTGCAAACCTACATGATTGGGACCCTCGGTAGTAAAAGGGAGTTTGGAAGAGGGGAGTGTTGGGGGAAGATAATGAGTTCAGTTTTGGACGTGGTGAGTTTAAGATGCCCATAGGAAATCCAGTTTGAGATGTCTCATAGACAGTTGGAGATGCTAGTCTGGAGCTTAGGAGAGAGGTTACAACTGGATAAGTAGATATGAGAATCATAAGCACAGAATTGATATTTGAAATCATAGGAGCTATTGAGCTCACCAAGTGAAACAGGACAAAAGAAGAGAAGAAGGCCCAGGACAGAGCCCCGGGGACAACCCACCCTTAGTGAGCAGGACATCCAACAAAAGAAATGGAGGAATCCAGTTATATTGAAATACAGTTTTATATATGTGTGTATATAGATCCCAGGTTAAGACCCCTACAATAGGGCTTAAGAACTGAAAGAGACATTGGAGGTCCAACCTCTCCATCTTATGAATGAGAAAAAATGAGAGAGGCAAAGTCACTTGCTAAAGGTCACCTGGCTCATACATGTTGGCGCTGGGCTTGAACCTTGGTCTTTTATATCTTTTGTCATGGACCTTCAAGCAAAACTTGAAACACCAGTGTCATGCTATAACCTGAAGGGAAGGCCTTGGGCAGCTGGTCATTGCCACTGCCTCATTATCCCTGAAAAACTACCAACTGTAGGACTCAAAGGACAATGACTGAATATCCCTTTTTCAAGGAAATCTTTATTCAAGAAGGTAAAAAGTATTTGCATACTCATAGGGGACAAACTCTTATTCAAACTCCAAGACCATGCTAAATTGCTGAGTGAGTTATTTCTTTAGCTCTAGAGAGTATGTCTTGGGCATTGGGCAATAGCTATAATCGTTAAGTAAACAGGAATGGACAGCTGCATATTTAACCAAGGCCCTGACTTGAGTCTCACATCTATCCTGGCTTCATCCTATTCCAATGTAATTTTTTAAAAAATGAAAACTAATTTCAGGAAATTAATCCACCAACCAACCAGTGTTTATTGTGTGTTGGCTACTTGCCCAACACACCATCTGTCAATACGACATTCCCCAAAATTATGATCATCTCAGATTACCCGGCTGTGTCCAGAAAAAGGGAGGTGGTAGCCTTACTAGAGTAAGTACTATTCTGCCCTGCTCAGACTTGCCTGTTCTGGACTCCTTTTGTTTCTTGACCTTACATTTTAGGGTGGCATCCTGTGACATGTCCAAAGTGGGGTAGTTAGAGCAATAAGGGGCTTAGAAATTACATCATATTAGAAAAATTGGGGATGCTTAATATTAGAAAAGAAGAGATTTATGAAGAACACAACAGCTGCCTTCAAATATCTGAAAAGCTATCATATGGAAGAGATTAGTTATTTTGTGTTGCTTACTTAAGAAGGCATACTTAAGATCAATGAGTGATAGATCTAAGGAGGCACATTTTGGTTCAGTGGAAGGAAGAACTTCTTCCTGGAGTCAGGAACACCTGAGTTCAAATCTGGCTTCAGAAACTTACTAGCTATGTGTCCCTGGACAAGTCATTTAATCTCTGTCTGCTTCAGAGATTCTTGACCTCTGAAAAGGAAATAAAAATAGAGCCTACCCCCCAGCACTGTTTTAAGGATCAAATAATATTTTAAAGCACTTTGCAAACTTTAAAGCATTATATAAATGCAAGCTATTATTATTGTTGCTATTATTAATAATAACCCTTAGGGCTATCAAAAATGGAATGGACTGCCTTGAAAAGTAATAAGCTCCTTGTTATTAAAAGTGTCTAAGTATAGAAGTTGGAAAATCACCCTGCCTCCCAGGGACAATGTAGGTAGGAGGGATTCTCAGTAGTTTGAACCATCTGACTGCTAAAGTCTCTTCCAAATCTGCCATGGTAAGACATGCATACAACTATACATGAGGTAGAATGGTAGAAGGACATAGGAAAGGTCTAGACCACATGTGGGGAAGGTAGGTTAGAGCCAGATTGTAGAGATGCAAAGAAATTGCTTTCACATCAGGATAGGGAGTTTGCATTCTACGCTATAAACCATATAGTTTAAAACAATGAATGTTTTTGAATAGGGAAGTAACAATGATTAGACTTCTAGCTATGTTGGGAAGATTATTTTTGCAGCTGTGTGGAGGATGGATTGGAGCAAGGAGAGACTGTAATGACCTCATAGTTGGAGGTTATTACAATAATCCTGGGAGAATAATAATAATAACAATAACAATAATAACAAATAGTATTTATGTTGGGCTTTAAGGCTTGCAAAACATTTCACATTACTATTTCATTGCAGTTCTTACAACAGACCTGTGACACAGGCGCTGTTATCATCTCCATTTTACAAATGAGGAAACTGAGGCTCAGAGATGTTAAATGATGTATTTGGCTAAGATCACAGAGCTGGAATAGACTTAAAGCAGTGTCTAAGTCCGGGTCTTTGGATTCTGAGTTCCTCATCCTCTCCACTCCCCTGCAGGCCCCAATGAATGTGGTAGAAATATCAGTGAAGAGAAAGGGAAGGAAGTGAAAGAGAAAGTCCTGCCCATCTGTAATATTCTGTGGATCAAAAAGAGGAGAGGGGCACTGCCTTGAATAAATATTTAACCTGGTGTGGATCAGGGGCTTATGTTGAGGACAGAGGAACACAAGGATTAGAGGGTCTGTTCACTATTAATTAATTTGATTGCTCCCCCCATAGAATACAGGTAACCAAACAGTCAGTTTACCCTGCTCAGGGCCTCAAATGTTTGGGGTCCTCTATAAATACTCAATTAAATCAGATCTGCCTCCAAGTCATTGTGTGGCTTCAAGTATATTACTTAACCTCCATTCCTTGTTGCTTCTTCAACTATGAAATGGTAATACTGCTAAACTTGCCAGATTGCTGGGAGGAAGAATTCAATGAAATGCAGAGAAAGCAGCCTGTAAAATAAGAAAACTGGCCAAGTCAGCACATCTGACCATCCCCCTTCCAGTGGCAGGCAGCAACTACTTCCTAGAGGCACATCCTGGCTCTGGGCAGGACTGGTCAAATCAGGGGGAGCCTGAATATGAGGTCATTTCAGAGGCACTAGGAAATTCTCCCTAAAAATTTCTCCTTCAGATGCTCATTGATATGAGGAATTCCTTTTACAGGAGAAAAAACCTTAAACTGAACACTTGGAAGCAAGGAAAGACTTTACATGAATGTAAGCTGCAATTAGCTAGAGGGTTAGAGTGGATAGCGGCTAGAGCACTGGGCCTGGAGTCAGGAAGACCTGAATTTAAATCTGGCCATAGACACTTACTAGCTATGTGACATAGGGCAAGTCACTTACCCCTGTTTCTCTCAGTTTCCTCATCTATAAAATGAGCTGGGGAAGGAAATGGCAAACCACTCCAGTATCTTTGCCAAGAAAACCCCCAAAAGAGTTGGGCATGACTGAAAATGATGAGAAAACTGAGTCCCAGAGTAGCCCAAGGTCCCACAGATAGTAAGTGGCAGAGCTGGACTTTGAACCCAGGTTCTCTGACTCCAAATCCAGTGCTTCTTTCATTGCATGACTTGCCTAAGTTGGCACCTCCAAAAAAGCCCCAAAGCAGGGATGGACCCTGCCTCCTGAATTTATGGTTTCACTGGTAGAAAGAATTCCCAGATAGGGAAACATTCTCTAACAATGCAGGTCAGCACCTTTTCTGCAATTTATAGTCTTAGACTGCTCAGGTGGGAAATCTGTGGCCTTGAGGCCACATGTGGCTCTCTAGGTCCTCAGGTGCAGCTCTTTGACTGAATCTAAACTTCACAGAACAAATCCCTTTAGGGGATTGACTTTGGATTCAGTCAAAGGGCCGCACTTGAGGACCTAGAGGGCCACATGTGGCCCACCCCTGTGAGAGTTACCCAGAGCCCTAAAAGGATAAATGACTACCTCTGGGTCAAATAACGTGGCAGAGGTGGGGTTTTCAGACTTTGATGCACTATACCATACTGCCTCTGGCAGATGACAGTCAACAGATGGATGTTGGCAGGTCAGAAATCTCACCTCTTGCATCTCACTTCTTCTACCCACTTATAAAGCTACTACCTTAGTTCATCATTGCTCACCTAAATTGTTTCAACAGCCTCCTAATCGGTTTCCCTAACTTAAATTTCTCACCACTCCAGTACATATGACATACTTTTGCCAAAGCAATTTACCTCCAGCACATATCTGACCTTGAGATTTCCCTACTCAATCAACTCCAATGGTTTCTCCTCTGTTTATCCTTTAAGACACTATGCAACTTGGGTTCAACTTATCTGTCCCAACTCATTGGACATTATTTTCTCTCCCACACTCTTGGGATATAGACATCTTGACCCTCTGTTCTTCACACATGACAATCCATCTCTTGTTTCTACATCTATGCATTGGCTATTTCTCATGCCTGGAATGCACTCCCTCCTTGGCTCTGTCTCACAGACCCTCTCATCCTTTAAGTTGTAGTTCAGGTACCATCTTTTGCATGAAGCCTTTCCTGATCCTTCCAACTGCCAGTGCCCTCCTTCCCCAACCATGTTGTATTTAACTACTTTGTATCTTTTTGCATTTATTCCATATATCTTTATAACTGTTCTTATTTCTCCCATTAGAATGTAAATTCCTTGTGAACTGGGATTGTTTCGTACTTTGTACTTGGATCCCTGTTTAGTACATAGTAGGTGCTTAATAAACACTTGTTAGTTGATTTGCTCGAGGATGGAGGGAGCTTTAGGGAACAGAACAGTGGCATCATGGGAAGAGAACTCTAGAAGTTTTACACTCATTTTAAATAAAAAAATGGAAAACCTTAGAGACCCATCCTCATCTTGTCTAAGAAACTAAAACTATTATATAGAAAAAGGGAAAAGAAATGAGAAAGTAAGAGACAAACAGAGTGAAAAAGACAGAAGGGAGAGACCGACGGGGACATGTGGCAGAAAGACAGCAAGAGGGAGAAGGGGAATGAGAAAGGAGAGAGATGGGGAGGGGAGATAGAAGAAAGGGAAAGGGGGAAGGAATACAGAGAGAAGGAAGAGGAGGGAAAAGGAGAGAGAAATGTGGGGGTTGGGGGAAAGGGTGGAGAACACAGTAATACCCTGATCTCTTTTAATTGATAAAAGCAGAGAGAGAGAGAGAGAGAGAGAGAGAGATTTTGGTGGGAGAGGGGAGAGGAATCTTTGTCAGAAGAGTTGTCATGTACGGCTTTGAGTACCTCTGGAGACTTCCTCTGGGGAATCTTTGGAATTAATGGCTACTCCTTTACTCATTCTCCTCTGTTTTTTCCCCTCCTCTATTATGTAACAATACAAATTGTATGCTCATAGTTTGAAAGTCATTCTCAGTAAATGGGAGGGTACCATAAATAGATTTTTTTTAAAAGTTTCTTGGGTTGAAAGAGGTAATCCAAGAGAAGTAAGAAAAGTCCCTGGAATATTCCCTGGCCCTTCATGTCATAAGGCCTCTGACACAAGAGCTTTGTTTGGTTCTGAGAACTAAACACAATGACCACCTAATTAAAAGCATTTATGAAGTATCTACTATATGCCAGAAATTGTACTAGACACTGGGGACACAAAGACAAAACTAAGGCATTCCCTTCCTTCAAGGGTCTTGCATTCTACTAAAGAATATGAATTTGGATTCTACTTTAGAAGTGGTCTGAATGGGGTAGACTACAGAGAGACTTCACCTTTGCTCTGATGGGCACTTAAATGCTAGCTGACTGACTAACAGATTGCTGATCCTTGTCTGTGAGCCTGAATGAATCATACAAAAGGTGAAGGACAGAAGGAACATGACAAGGAGGAGAAATTGATACAGAAAGAGGAGTCGATAAGTGGCCAGATCAAATCTCCCTGACTTCACGAATTACCCCCGACTGGTTCCAGTTCTTTTTTAATCGAATGCCTAAAGGAGAACCCTGGTTTCCTAGTTCTGGTCCAAGGTGTCTGCTTTTCTGCCTCCATCTCTGCAATAGGAGAGGGAAAGGATGAGGAGTCTAGAGAGGGAGTCCAGATGTGAGTGACCAAATCCTCATGGTCTTCATATGTTCAAATCCAGTCGAGTGAATTGCTTGTTGGAGGAGTTTAATAAATCTGTATTGAATTGAACTGATTGGATCTGATCAGGCTGGCATACGTGGACAGGACGATTTTGCTTTCTCAATCAGGTGATACTGCTATATAGGAAATTGGAGGTGGTCAGAAAGAACTTAACGTATGGGCTGAGTGATGACTGCAACGTAGAGGCCTGGAGGGAGTACCCTAGATCCAGAGGACATTTTCATGAGATGACAGTTCTGTCCATCCTAATTATTTCCCAGCCTGTGGAGCCCTGCATAATGCTATGAACACAGCCTTCTGAAACCTCTGAGTGGCCTTAAGCATTCTACCTTCCCCCACCCTCTAGACCAAAAGCCACACATCCATCCTCTACCATCTGTTGTAAGAGGAAATACATTTGTTTTAACTTGTGCAGTGATGAGTTCCGACAACAGCAGACACAATTAAGAAAGAAGTGGCTGAGAGGCTATGCATTAGATTGCAAACTTTGGTGGGAACCGCTGATAAATGGTAACCTCTGGAAAATTACAACCCTGTGCTTTAAATAAAGTGCACATTCTCTTCCTCTGGGCTCTTCAAAAAATTGGTCTGTTACTGAAATAGAACTGCTGCACTTGTAGGATAAGCCTTGAGCCTCTTATCTCTTAAATGAAATGGGTCCCATGAGCAGGGCTGGGTTTCTTTTGTAACATGTTCATGCACTGTAATAAGAAATGGTGCAGGCTCCTGAAAACAGCTGGACAGAGAAAATCCACTTTCATAACATGTAGCTTTTAATCTTATGGATCTACAGAGATCAAAATCCACGAGAAGAAAAAGGAAAGAGAGAGGAAGGGACTTCTGGTCACCGTTTCACCCCTGTACCTCTCCCTTCCCACTCTAACTCCCCTTCATAAAGACTGAAAGTCAGAATCAGGGCTAGAAACACTGTGACCAAGTTTGATTTCACTTTGATAACCACAGATGCCAAGATACTGCTCCCCCTCATCCTCTAAGTCACTAGAAAATTCATGAACACTCTTGAAAAAGGGCAGAGAAGGAGAAAAGGCAATCCTAGAAGCTAAGTACTTAAATAGAGTGATGGAGATAATCTCTCTCTCTCTCTCTCTCTCTCTCTCTCTCTCTCTCTCTCTCTCTATCTATCTATCTATCTCTTTCACACACACACATACACACACACAAACACAGAGAAAGTTACTTATCAACAGCCAAAAATGTCGCCTGCCAGCCAACCTTGAGAATGTTCCAGGCCTTGTAGTCCTGGATGCATCATTCACAGTATCTATGATTCAGGGAACTGCTTTCAGACCTTTCATTTAATCCTGCCAAAGCAGAAAATTATCTCTGGAGACAAAGAGTTTGCCCTCTCATGAATGACCTGGAGGCTACCTCCCAGCTCCTTCTTCATGCCCCACATCAGTACACTCCAAGAGACTTCATTGGTAGTCACTGGGTATAGTTATCAGTTGACTTTGCCTAGAGATGGAGTAGTTGGCTTTTCTCCATGTAGAAGTCAAAATACACTTTAGGTCTTAGTCAGAAAAGCAAGGACAGGGACCTCAGTCACCTGCCCTCCCACACAATAGCAGAATCTCAAATCTCAAAGGGAGCTCAGAGGCTATTTAGTGCACCATTTACCTGGACAAGAACCTCTTACTAAAATTCCTCAATAAGGAGTCAATCCAGCTCCTGCCTGAAGACCTACAAAGAGGGGGAACCCAGTACTTTTTGAAATAAGCCATTGTATATTTGGGTAGTTCTAGTTAGGAACATTTTTCACCCTATATTCCTAATTTGGTTATTTCCATTGAAGCCAAGCAAAACAAGTTGACAATGGCTTAAAATCAACTGCTATAGAGACACAGCATAATACAGCAGAAAGAAAGCTGGATTCACAGTCGATGGAATTGAGTTCAAATCTTGCCCATCACTTACTCCTTTTGCAGTAACTTGGGAAAGTCATTTAACATTGTTGAGCCTCAGTTTCCCATCTATAAAATGAGGAGGCTGGACAGGATGGCATGTGAGGTTCCTTCCAGCCCTGAATCTGTGATCCCTCCAGAGGAGAGGTATCTAGTATAGAATGAAATCAAATGAGATTACAGATGGAAAGCACTTGCAAGTCTTAAAATGCTAGATAAATGTTACCTATTGCTGTCATAGCGACTGGAATATAATAGGGGCTTCATAAATGCTCATTCCCTCCCATTACTATTATTATTACCAGAGCACGAGAGCACTGGATCTAGTGTGATGTGACCTATTTGGATCCCAGCTCAGACACTCACTAGCCCTGTGATCCTGGGCAAATCCAAGCCTAGTACTGGGAAAGTGGACGTCTGTCTTTGTGTTCTCAGGAGGAGAAGGTTCTGTGCCCCATAACTTCTTCCAGCCCCACCAGAATGTGGCCACAACAGGAGAAAAGTGATTTGTACCATTAGATTGCTTCTCTTGGGTAAACTATTAGGGTCTGGGAAGACAGTGTGATTGGTTGAGGTATCTGATATCACGATGCCTGAGGTTTTATCACACTCAAAATCCAGGAAAAACCCAGAGAAGCTAGAGCTGAACCTTCACACAAAGCTTTCAATGATTGCTCTAGTCCACATTGCTTCAATTTCTGAAGTGCATTTCCTTCTCTTCTCCGCCTCTGGATCCCTTCAAGGCTCAGCTTGGGTATAATTTCAAAGGAAACTTTTCCTTGTCCTCCATATTTGCATTGTTTTCTCTAGCCTTGAATTATATTTAATTTACTTATTTGCATATATACAGGGTCATAGATCAGATGGGTCCTTAGAGAAAAACCTAGTCCAATAATCTTATTTTACAGCTAAGAAAACTGAAGTACAGAAAAAGTGAAGTTAATTGTCCAAGGTCACACAGAAAGAAAGGGGGCAGTTAGCAATCTAACCATGTTATACTTACCTAGTAGAATGTAAACCCCATAGATGAACTCTTTAAACTTGGTCTTTGCATCCCCAGCATCTAGCAGACTGCCTTACACATTGTTGTTCAGTCATTCAGTTGTGTCTACATGACCCCATGGACAATGAAATTTTCTTGGCAAAGACAATTCCATTTCTTTCTCTGGTGTGTCCCCATTTTGCTGATGAGGAGCTGAGGCAGATAGTGTTTGACTGTCTTGCTCAGGATCCCATAGCTAGTAAGTATCTGATGCCAGATATGAACTCAAATCTTCTTGACTCCAGGCCCAGTGCTCTGTCCACTGTACCATCCAGGTGCCCCCACCTTACATATGGCAGATTCTTAATAAATGTTTGTTGAATTGAATCTAGTTGTTTAAAAATATTCATTTGGCATTAATTATGTACTGTCTGAAGTTGTTAAATACTTCCTGTATATATGACCCATTCCTCCAACAAGATAGAGGTTCTTTGTGTTCATGGTCTATATCTTAAATAAGATTATATATGTGAAAGCATTTTGTAAACAGTAAAGCAAAATAAAAGTATAAAGTATTAGCAGCATTACTTTATTGTGTCTCCCCATAGCTCCTAGCACAATGACTTGCATATATATATGTATATATATATGTGTATATATATATATATAAGTTTAATGAATTCATCTAATGGTTTAAACAAAAAAAAATAGCATCTTGGCCTTTTTTACACCCACATAATTTTTTTCTTCCCTGTCCTACAAAAAAATTCAAGAAAAAAATCAGGTTGGCCCTAACTAGGGCCAGATTACCAGGAGTCTGACTTGGAATGTTGAAATTTAAAGGGAGTTGATAGTATTTTACTCCTTTAGCACAAGGAATTAATTGAGCTTATCCTATAGTAAGCTAATAAAAATAATGTTATTTAAAATAGGAAGCTACCAGATGGTGCTGTGTTCTTTGTTGGCCCTGTCAAATGCCTCTCCAGTGGCAGTCACCCCATCAGGATCCCAGTAATCATGATGTTGGTCCCACAAAATCTAGCAAGGTTTGAGCAATGGTCCAGGCAGCCAAAAAAAAAAAAAAAACTAAAACACAGGGTATATGTGTTGGGATAGGGGAGGAGGGAAAAGAAGGTAAGATCTGCTTTAGAGAATGCATAGTAATAGTATAACCAAAAATGGCTTCAAAAGATGAATGAGTTCAAAGAGTCTCAAATGAAATACATGTAAATTCTTTCCGCCTGACAAATTGGTGAAATATTTGGCCAAAGGCAAGGAAAAATACAGACTCAAAACACGTTTTTAAATGTAGTCCGAGCATTATATTGAACTGAGCATTATATAAACTGGGTGGTAGACCGTGACCTTTCCAGTGTTCCAATTTTGACCCTGGTGGTTTCATTCAGTATGAACACGCTCTGAACTCTTTTGCCATCTCAGCCCGAAGCTGCTTCTCCCAGCACCTGGTCAGAACCTACCCCACGTGCATCACCACTATTGCCTCTTTAGTTGGACTGTAAGATCCTGGAGGATGTGGATGTGATCATTTAATTGTGTTCCCTCAGTGCTCAATGCAGTGTTGAACATTTTGTAGGTGCATTCGATAAATACTTGTTGAACTGAATTGGATTGAACCTGTCTCTATTCAAAATGTGAGTAGAAACACATTAAAACAGGCTCCTTTTCCCTTCAAAGCATAATTAGCTATTGGCATGAGTGTTAACAACTGAACTCCATCTCAGGGAGTAAAATTAATGCCTATCTCTGAAGAGAAAAGAAAAAAACAACAGCAACAAGACTTTGGACTTGATGAGTGATTTTGAGAAGATGAATAGTCATTATTATCTACAACACACATTTATTGAAAGTCTGCTCTGTGCCAGGCACCGCATGATGGCCCAAGGGCACAAAGGGGCATCGGACATGTTCAGCAGCCCAGGGTCCTCCACCACTAGCCTGGGGCAGTGATTCAGCGAGGTAGCAGAAACAGGCTATAGCTTATTAGCAGATGCCAAAGGAGACCTTAGGCTCAAAGATGTGGAATTTGTCCATCAATTATCGTAGGGTATAAAGCTGGACGGACCTACAGGATTATTGAGAGTCCCAGAGAAATAAAACTATAAATAGCCTATCTACCTATTTATCAATCTATCTATACACACATAGAATATACACAATAAATATATACATGATACATAAATAAATATGTACAATATACCACTGTTACTAGTAGAATAGTAGTAGCACAGAAGCAGCTAGATGACTCAGTGGATAGAGTACTGGGCCTGAAGTCAGGAATACCCAAGTTCAAATCTGGCCTTACTAGTTGTGTGACCCTGGGCAAGTCACTTAACCTCTGTTTGCCCTAACCTCCTAAAGAAGGAGATGGGAAACCATTCCAGTATCTTTGCCAAGAAAATGCTGTGGACAGTATATTCCATGCAGTCACAAAGAGCCAGACATGACTGAATGATTGAACAACAACATAAATAGCACAGATCGGATTTGAACACAGATGATCTGATATTAGAGTCAAAACTACCATGTTGTCAAACCATTACTAAGACTAAGTGAAGACCCACTACTATTGCTTTCAGACAAGTCAAGTCAATAAACATTTACTAAGTTCCTACTATGTGCCAAGCACTGGGCTAAACCCTGGAAATACAAAAACAAAACAAAACAAACAAAAAAAGGCAAAAGGTAAAGCCCCCAAGGAATTTACATTCTAAAGGGACATCTCTTGAGTTGCATATTTCCTTTTTCATGACTTGATTTCCTTTTCAAGTCTTCCACTGCTGTTCATTTTTATCTTATTTTCATCTGCGTAAAAGAATCAGGGACTAGGATGTACACAGTGTGATTTGGTCAGCTGCCTCTCCAAGACCATGGTGTGATCGCTCTGGATATGACCTCTGCCCTCAAAGAACTTATAGTGTGATTGGGGAAACAGAATACATATATAAAAAGAAAACCAATAATTTTTGGTTTTGTTTAGTCATTTTTCAGTTATGTTTGACTGTTTATGAACTCATTCGAGTTTTTCTTGGCAAAAATACTGGAGTGGTTTGCCATTTCCTTCTCCAGTTCATTTTACAGATAAGAAAAGTGAGGCAGAGTTAAGTGACTTGCCCAGGATCCCATAGCTTTTAAGTGCCTGAGGCCAGATTTGAACTCAGGAAGCTGAGTCTTCTTGACTCCAGGCCCAGCACTTTATCTACTACATCACCTAAGTGCCCCAACAACCAGCAATATAAGGTAATCTGGGTAGCATATTATCAATATACAGAGCACTGCTTTCCTAGATGCTTACCGTATTTATCGCCACTTGGCTGAGGTGTAGAATACAAGAGTGGCCATGAATTTAAGGATGATCATTTTTCTAATGAGGAAATTAAAGGCCATAGGAGTTTAATAGCTTGTAGTAGAAAAGCTGGATAATGACTCATATGTCTTAAGTAACTATTCCTCTGACTGTATTTAAGTCTTGTCCTGGTCAAATGAGGCTCTGACAGCCCATACATGTACACTAAAATGTGTCTTCTCCACAGCATAGCTGAGAAAAAAGGATACCAGATTTGAAGTCAGTAGACCTGAGTTCAGATCCTGTTACGTACTACTTATGCTACTTAACTACTTACTCATGCTACTCACTAACTGTGTAACTTTGGCCATTAAAAGAAGGAATTATATTCCATGTTCTCTAAGGCTGCTCTGGTTCTAAATCCATTATCTTAGGATTACTCCCTATTTGATTACAGCTGAGTTACTTGGGTTTATGCAACAAAAGTAAGGTCACCAACCACTAGCTTCCTAGGAATGTCAAGAAAATGAGGTAGAAAGACCCTTTCCATCACTGAGAGACCTTCACGTACCCAAACTGTAATCAGTACTTACCTAAAGACAAATCATATATTAAGAATTAATATAATTCACTTTTTTTGTTAGGTAGTAGCATACTGCAATTATATCATGCCTAATAAGAAACCCTGATTTCTAGACTTTTACATGGCTTTTATCTACAAATATTAGCTTTAAAGTTAAGCTGCTTGCTCTCAATCTCTCGTGCATTTAATGTTTAATTAAAAAGCTCCTGACACTCATTCTTGGCTGCCCTCTAAAAATTAGTTCTAAAAGTGCATTCTTTGTACTGTCACCACAATCCTTTCCTTCCTAGATATTTTCAGGGATTTCATCTACCAAATAAATCAAGCTTTAAAAAATTGATTTCTTGGGGTTTTAAGGAAGGCAGAATGTTCCTCTTGGCTGAGGTGTGGACTTGAAATAAAATGGGCTTATTCTAATTTTAGGTCCAATAGCCAGTCACCAAGTGAGTATCTTAAGCTATCATACTTTCTGTTATATTGGTTTCTACATCTGGAAAAAAATAGGATATTTATAAAATAGCCTATGTTGGTCTTGCACTTAGCTGTGAAATGGATTGCCATAATTACTTCTCTCCCTGAGATGGGGAGACAGAGGATTCCAAAGGTTAAAGGACTTCACTAAGGTCACAAAGAATATCTGTAATAGAGCCAGGATAAAAAATGATCTCCTATTGTTTCCAGGAGGAGGGAAAACTCTCTTCTCCAGCCTGGGGAAGGGTGAGAAGCATGAAGCATTCCAGCTCAAAAGCTTATAACAGCAATCTCACAAATGGCTTGACCCAAGCAGAATGTCATAATCTTGCTTGAAATATTGCTAGAGACCCGATGATACGAAACTGAATTTTAGCAGAGTCCCAGAATCGGTCCTACTTTCAGGGGCAACTACACAGTGGTTTCAGATAGAAAGTGATCTGCTCCCAAAGGAGAAGCCAAATGAAAGAGTAGAAAATAATGCCATTTATTAAGAATATAACCTTAGATATGCATGGGACATTAGATAGTTGGAACATATTTGGCATTAGAGGAACTTTGCTCAGATGGTACAGACTAGACAACCAATCTCTAATATTCTGCCATCCCATGATGCCTGTTAGTCCCCAACTCCCTATGATTCATGCCAAGGGCATAAAAGTTCCAAATAATATGTCTAATTATTTGCCCAGGAGAAATAAACCCATGCAAATATGTCTTCTGTCCCTGTGCTCCTCTGTTCAAGCATATGCTTGATTTATAGAATCACAACATTAAGCAAGGCTGGAATAATTCAAACCCATTCATTTTTCTGGGCCCATATCTATTTTAACCAAGTTTCCTTTCCCACTTGGGGACACAGTAGATAGAACTTTGAGCCTGGAGTAAGAAGACTTGAATTTCAATAGAATCTCAGACTCTTACTTTCCATGTGACCTTGAGCAAGTTTATTTGCCTCAGTTTCTTCAACTATGAAATGGGGATAATAAAAGCAGCTCCCTCCAAAGGTTATTTTGAGGATCAAGTGTGCTTGGCACACAAAAAGCACTATAAAAATGCTAGCTGTTATTATTATAGTGCATATCATGTACTTTGCTCAGAATAGTCAATTTAGTGAAACTAAAATGTTCTATAAAATAAGGGGATTAATTTAGATGAACATAAGGTCTCATATACCTGAAACATTCTATGAGTCAAAGAGTATAACCGTCTTCCCTTAATTAGCTAGTGGTTACATTCCTGAAGTTCAGGTACAGATTACTCTGCTCAATAAACTCCAGTGGCTCCCTATTACCTCTGGGATCAAATACAAACACCTCTCTTTGTCATTTAAAGCTTTTCACAAGCGGGTCCATCCTTCCTCTAAAGCCTTATTACTTCCCCTGCCCTCCAGGTTCCAGACAAAGTAGCCTTCTTTCTACTTCACGCACAACTTTCTATCCCCTGTATCCATGCCCAGAATACACATCCTTCTCATCTCTGCCTCTTAAAATCTCCAGGTTTCTTAAAAGCTCAGCTCAAACACAAGCTCCAACATGAGACCTTTTCTGATCCTCACCCCCATGCTAATTACCTCTCCTTGAAATGACCTAGTCTTCACTTGGCATGTATTTTGTATGTACTTATCTATGTACATGGTGTTTCTTCAAATAGAATGAGCATTCCTCAAAAACAGGGACAGTTTCACTTCTTTCTTTATATCCCCAGTAAGCATAGCATATTGCCTATTTGTTTTTGTCGTTGCTGCTTAGTTGTATCCGACTCGTCGTGGCGCCATTTGAGATTTTCTTGGTAAAGATATTGGAGTGGTTTGTAATTTCCTTCAGCAGCTCACTTTACAGATGAAGAAACTGAGGCAAGCAGAGTTAAGTGACTTGCCCAGAGTGGCACAGCTAGTAAGTATCTGAGGCCAGATTTGAACTCAGGAAGATGAGTCTTCCTGACTCCAAACCTGGCACTCTATCTACCTCACCACTTAGCTGCCCGACTTTGCCTATAGCAGGTGCTTAGTAAATGTTTGTTCATGGACTATTGTTAATGAATTGACCACTTTCACCGTTTGTTTCATCATCATGTTGCCATAGCCTAAGTGAGGGCAAATGAGAAGGAGATAACTCATGAGTATGGAATATTCTGGGAACATAATGAACATGTCTGAATCCTGGACATGATGATTATTGGCATGGCAGGGGCCAAAGTTGCTGCTTGGGAATGTTACAAGGAAATAAAATAAGTCAACAGTATAAGTAATTCAAAAGTGTTTATCAAGCAACACACAGAGCCAGGGGAACTCACCCAATGCATTTGCTAGAGAGAGTGACAATGACATTGTCCAGTTTCACTGGCTTCATGACAGGTTCAAATGCTTTCTCCCTCTCCAGGTGAAAAGAAAACTGAGAATTGCAGGCAAAAACTTCAAGTCATGTTGGCTTTTTGTTATCAAGGGGACTGCAATTTCGACTCGGAGCAGTTTCTCAAGTTCAACCAAACACTCCCCTTTCTAAGGCTGGGCTGGGAAGCTCAATAAAAGATCAAGCCATATCTCGCTAAGGAAATGTTGTGTCTATAGGCAATGTAGCATTAAGATGCGGACACGAAGTGTATATTGAATAAAAGCAAGTGGTCTTTACTGATGGGTAAGAATGTAAACTAGGGGGCAAGAAGCCTTGTTTTCTGGAAGGTTGTTTTACATCAAGAAAGCCACAGTATAGTCAAACAATCCCCATAGCCCTGGTCCAATGTTGCTTTCTAGATATGATCAAAAGCACTCTAGAAAGCCATCAGTTGGCAGCTGCAAATTGCACAGTGGGTGGTAGAGAGGTGTAGCTGCCCATTACAGAGGCAGAGAGAAACTGATCTAACCAGGGAATTAGCTGACTTTGTGTTCCATTCCCCACTCCCTACATGAAAATAACTAGCATTTAATAGTACCTACTCTATGCCAAGCACTGTGCTAAGTGATGCGCAAATATTATCTTATCTGGTCTTTGCAACAAAGGTAGGAGGTAGGAGGTACCTAGCAGGTAGGTGTTATTATTATCCTTATTTTCTAAACGAGGGAACTGAGGTAGACAGAGGTTAAGTCACACAGCTAATAAGTGTCTGAGACTGGATTTGAACTCAGGTCTTTCTGATTCCAGGCCCCCTGCTCAAAAGCATGGGTGTATGCATGCATATGTATATGGATGGATGGATCTATAAGATATGGCATTTAAAAAGAATGATGAATTTCAAGTTTAAGTCCCTGTTTTGCTTGGGAATGACCAAATTGCTAGGCTACCTGAAATAAATAATACTAGCTAACATTTATACATCACTATACGTTTTACATGCATAAGTGCATTACTTATGTTACACATGTTAATCCGTTTGATCTTCACAACAGTTTTGTGAGGTGGGTCCAATTATTATGCCCATTTTACAGATGAAGAAGCTGAGACATAGCAAGGTTAAGTGACTTATCCAGTACTGAACAGTGTCTAAGGCAGGATTTCAACTCGAGCCTTCCTGATTTTAAGTCTAGGGCTCCGTCCATTGCTGTACTTGTGATTTAATTGGCTCAGCATAATGAAGTCCCAGTATGGAAAGGTGTGGAAGCTTGTTCCACCAGATGGTTTAACATCTCATCAGCAACTTACATTTTTAGAAAGTTGTCTAGGGCACTCAAAGGGCAGCTAGGTGGAGCAGTGGATAGAGCACTGGACTTGGTATCAGAAGACTCATCACTATGAGTTCAAATTTGGCCTTAGACACTAGCTAGGTGATGCTGGACAAACCACTTAACCCTGTTGGCCTCAGTTTCCTCATCTGTAAAATGAGCTGGAAAAGGAAATGGCAAATCACTCCAGTTTCTTCACCAATAAAACTCCAAACGGGGGTAATGAAGAGTTGGACACAACTGAAACAACCAAACAACAGTAACAACTGGAGTCACTCAGAGCTTAAGGGACTCAACCAGGGTCATAAAGTTAAGATGTGTCAGAAGCAGGACTGAAACCCCAGTTCTCCTTGACTTTAAGACTGGTAGTTTATCCATCATGCCGTGTTGTCTCTCAAATGCATACGTTAATATCTTCAATTTACTCTCTTGAAGAAAGAGTTAACTTTATTTCTAAATCTGTCAGATATTTGATCAAAAATCCATTGTTTTTCTCTCTATAGCTGAATATCCAGAACTATCTAGATACTAGGGACCCTCTAAACTTATCAGGCTTCCTTTTTTTTTTTAATTAGAAGTTCGTGTTTCCACAAAATAGGTCCCTAGATTTTAACCTTGAACTCACAAGAGGGGGCAATGAAATACCATCAAAAGTCTCTAGTAGAAATTGAAGTTATCTCCAGTAATTTGTCAAGAAATCTGACTTTTGTGCAATGTGTCCTTCACAGGATGTTAGAGGATTATAGATTTGGAGCTGGAAGAGACCTACAGAGGCCATTGAGCCTAACCTCACTTTTTAAATTTTTAGACAGATAAGGAAACTGAAATTTTGAGAGAGAAACCTACTTGTCCAAGGTCACATAGGCAGGAAATGGAAGGAAGATTTGAACCTAGATCTTTGGATTTCAAATTCAGTGCCCTTTACCATGGCACCCCCAAGGACCCGTGCAATATAACTTCATTAACTTTTATTTATTGCCCATGTTTCAGAAAATAGCTTCCAATGCATTACCAAAGAGAAGGAAGCATTTCCAAAGTTAAGGAAGTTCTTAATTCAATAGAAAAATCATCTCTTTAAGTCCCTACTTGAGGGCTGCTGGGTGGCACACTAGATAGTGGGCTGGGCCTGGAGTCAGGATGACCTGAATTCAAATCCAGCCTCATATACTTATTAGCTGTGTGACCCTGGATAAGTCATTTAACCTCTGCGTGCCTCAGTTTACTCAACTGTAAAATGGGGATAATAAAATGAGATAATTGTAAAGCATACAGCACAGTACCTAGAACATAGTAGGTATTATATAAATGCTAGTCATTATTATTATTATTGTTATTATTACTATTACCATGTACAAGCAATTGTATCAAGTACTTAATGAATAAAAATGAATGAAAAGCAATTAAGAGCTTAAAATGGGTCAGACACCCTATTAAGTGCTGGGGTTCAACCGATCAATCATTTAACAAGCATTTATTAAGTGCTTATTATGTCCCAGGCATGGTGCTAAGCACTGAGGATACAAAGATACAAGTGAAAAAGTCATTGCCCTCAAGGAGCTTATATTCTAATGGAGAAGACAACATGAACATACATAGAGTTGTTTACGTAATTTAGGAGAGATGACATGGCTTCATATCATGGTGAGAAAGTTGGCCTTGGAGACTGGAAGACCTGGGTTCAAATTCTGCCTCCAAACACCTCTGCTGGTCAAGGAAGTTTCTCAGTGGGATTTCCGATGTCAATCAAATCTCAGGTCTAGTCCCACACAGTCCTGGTCCCTGTCTCCTACATAATATATGCAAAATGAAAGAAAGGGCTTTGAGGGAAGGAGTACAGGAGAAGCTGGGAAGGGAATCACAGGATCATAGAGCTAGATCTGGAACTGACCTTAGTGATCATCTTATCAAGTTCCTTGATTTTATAGATGAAGAATCCCAGGTCTAGAGAACTGACTTGTCCAATGTCACACACACATTTGGTGCCTGATAATCCCATTAATTCTTCATTTTAGATCCAACACTCTCTCCATTCTATGACCCTTGGGTGGAGTCCTGAAGGAAACTAGGGATTCCAATAGTCAAAGGAGAAGAGGGTGGCCATTACGTTCTTAAGGAACAACCTTAATATAATCTTTAACAAGGGCATAGATTTCAGGGCTGAAGGGCTAAAGATTGAAAATTGTGCCTAGATTGGAAACTTTGCTAATATCAGGGTCAGAAACAGAATGTAAAGGGAGACAGTGAAAAGATGTGGGTCTGGATCTAGCTTCAAGATTCTACACAGAGATAACAGGCAATGATTCTAGTTCCACAAAGAGTTTCCCCATCTTGCTTCACTCAACTTCTGTCAGACCCTAGTGTTGAGGTACATATGGGTATGTATACCACGCTGCATGCAGGTGGCCCTATTGTCCATGATGCTTTAGCTATTTTAATTTCCTGGAAATGGATGTTACCTAGTAGAAGGGGACAGAACTGAACATTTAGATGTCACAAAGTTAGTCTTTTGATTTCTAGGAACAAAGAGACTGTTTATTTTGGGTGTGGGGCTACTTCTGTTTTAAATCTATCTTTTCACCCTAGTTTGTGGAGGACTGAGAAAGAGTAGAAGATATGAAGGGGTTGTCAGTCGATCAGCCAGTTGGCTAGCTTTGTTCCACTGCCACAGAGGGTACCCCCAAATCTTATCAGATATCTTATAACTGTGCCGTAAGTCACAAGAGGAATTAGTTACAGATTGTAAACGTATCTTCATATCAGGGAAAATGTTTCATAACACGTGACCTACTAATGAGAGGACCCATCTTTCTCCCTCTCCTTTCCTCCCCTCTTTTTCTATCCTCTCCCTTTACCACCCCTCATTACTATAGAGGTCACTAGATACTCATTCCTGGCTCCCTGTCCCCTTTCCAGCATTAGTACAAATAAAGGATTATTGTTAGTTGTAGATTAGGGTCTCGGTCTGAGTCTCAAAAGAATCTACATTGACATCACTAGCAATGGGAAATACAGCATGGACTGGTCAATAGAGAATCTGCTCGCAAATTGGGAAGTCTTTCTTTGACTTTGCCATTTACTACAAAAGTTGTTTAATTTATATATATATTAATCACTCAATCAATTAGCATGTATTTATTAAATGACTACTTTGTACTAGCCGCTGGGGATGTGGTCACAAAGAATGAAACAATCCCTGGTCCCAAAGAGCTTGGACTCTCATGAGGGCCAGAGCAAGGACACAACAAAACATATACAGCACAAATATAAAGTAAACAAAAATAAGCAAATACAAAGTACTTAATGTTGTTTGGGAGGCAAGACATTTTAAGTTTCAGGGATCAGGAAAGGCTTCAAGGAGACAGTGGTGTTTTAGCTATACTCATCAACTAGCCTCCAAAGGCATATCAACACAACAGCCTAAACAAGTATTTTGGAAAATGATAAAGTTGCTAATGGGCAGCTAGCTAGTGCAACGGATAGATGGAGTCAGGAAGACCTGAGTTCAAATCCAGCCTCAGACACTTACTCCTCGTGTGACCCTGGGCAAGTCCCTTAACCCTGTTTGCCTCAGTTCCTCATCTGCAAAATGATCTGGAGAAAGAAATGGCAAACCACTCCAGTATCTTTGCCAAGAAAACCCTAAATGGAGTCATGGAGAGTCAGACATGACTGAAACAACTCAACAAAAACAAAGAAGTTGCTAATGCAGTGGTTATTTAAATGCCCCAAACACTCCCCTCCCACTCCCATCCTCCAAAGATGGGACACAACAGTCAAATCAGTTTGACTTTTCTTTCCTCAGGTCTGAATTTCTCCTTCTAAGAATGGCTACTGGCTAAAAAATGATTGGCAGGTATGATAAATCTTCTTGAGACAGCAGTTTGTAAATGGAAGTAGGAGCCATGTCAATGTAACGTCTAACCTTCAGTACCCTTAAGCAACATCTCAATAACCTCGTTTCATTACTCCAACCATCCAAGATTTCATTGTCCAGAAGCCTTCCACTTCTAGCTGAAAAGCAAGGGCATCCTTAAGGAGAGAAAGGAGGTGGCATATGCCAGGCAAGCCAAACCACTGTTGCCATCTTCACCACCACATATCCCAGGACACTGAACTCAAATGCCTTGGGAACCCAATGGCTCCCAGCCAAGCCCCTGCAGCCATCATCTAGGAAAGCAATCCATGTGGAGAAGGTGCCAGGCACCCTGACAAACTGACAATGAATTGCAACTTAAAAAGCAGACAAGACAACCTATCTCACTTGTAGTAAGACACCCTGAAGGAGACATAGGTGCCATGTTTCAGGCAAGTCAAATTATCATCATCCCTTCAACCACGGCCTCTTGAAACCCCAATGGAGATAGTTCAGAATCCTGAATCCAAGAACTTTGGGAATAGCAGTGCCCTACAGACCACCAGTCCTGTTTCTAGGCTAGGTCCCATAGCCATCATTGAGGGGAGTAATCCCTGTGGAGAAGGGATATAGCTTCCTTGTCACCACAAACACCAACTACTGACCAAATGCTAAATGGGAAGGTAAACCATACTCCACAAGTAGCAATACTTCTACTTCCATCCCAACCCTCACAGCCCTCATCCTGGGAAGCAACACCCATGGAGATGTGACCCAGTAATTGCTTCTGAGGTGATATAGCCAGAACTACTGAATCCCCAAAAAGAAACATCTCATTACAGAAGTCCTTGGCACTGCCAAATGGTTCAACATCAGAATGGTGTGATTTTATCAATGGAAATGACATCAGAATACCATCTGATTTCCTGATGCATTTTAAAGACCATAGAGCCTTTCCATTTGACTTAACAGGCTAAAACCTTCTATGTTGTGTTGTGTCTCATGTTAGAATGTGAGCTCCTTTAGAACAGGGATTATCTTATTTTTCTATTTGTATCTCCATGGCTTAGTACAGTGCTTTGCACAGAGTAAACAATTAATAAGTGCTTTTTAATTAATTAATTCGTGCATTCATGCCACATGCCACTTCACTTGAGAAAGATATTTTAATGGAATTATAAGCCTTTAAAAAATCTTTACAGTTGACTATTAGGATGGCAAAAAGGACTGGACCTGTGATTTAACTTATATAGGAAATTTTCAGATGAGAAAATTCCCTCTACCAATGCAAATAAGCACCTTATAAACACACACACACACACATATATATAATATATATATAATATATATATTATATATATATAATATATATATAATATATATATAATATATATATATATAACTTATAAAGTTAGAAAGTTGCCTGGACAACTGATAGGCTAAGCAACTTGCCAAGGGTCACCTAGCCAGCCTGGGTCAGAGGTCACACCTGAACACATCTTCCTGACTTCTAAAGCAGTTCTCTATCAAGTATCCAGGCTCAGTGGCAACTTTCCCTTCCTGCTTCTCTGGCCTTGACAAGTGAGGTGGAAACCAAGGATGGAAGATCACTGACCACCTTTTCAGGGTGAAGCTTAGTACACCAAGAAATGTGGGAAAAGGTTGTTGAAATAGTGTTGTTGTGACTATGGTATATATTGGCTACCTAAAATAAATTTGGACCAAAGTGGTTTAGGTAATGGTTTTGTGTAAACCAAATTAATAATGATGGAAATGACTTTGGCTAAACCCCAATTATCAATCAATCAATAACTATTTCTTGAGAACCTATCAAGTATTCAGCACTGTGCTAAGTGCCTTAAGACTGAATTCCTTTGCACAAAAGTTCATAATTTTATAAACATCTCTGGTGTTCTGTCTCTCAAAGATAAGCTCCCATAGGGTGGGGGTGTCTGTTTCAGGTGTGAAATCAGCATTCTACTCAAAAGGCAGCTCCCAATTAGCATGGAATGTGTTCTCTAGGTCTGTTCACAAAGTGGTTGTTTTTGTGATGTCTCTCTCCTTACACTTGAATTTCAGAGGTTTCATGTGATCATATAATTAGAGCTGGAAGGGAGCTAAGAGGTTCTAGTCCAACAACCTCATTTGTCAGATGAGGAAAAAGTCCAGACAGGTTAAGAGACTACCTCATGATGCAGAAAAGAAGTGTAGAGCTAGGATTTGAACCTATGTCTTTTGATTCCATAGCAATCCAATGCTCTTTCCACAGCCCCACAACAATGATGCAAGCAATGGTTACACCATAATTATACCACACAGCAGCCCCAAACAGCTAAAATCGGAAAACGGAACCTTAAACCTTAAACCTTAAATAACCTTATTCCCCCAACCCACTGAGTCTGAGCTTCTCTCAACTTTGTAAAATCGTGTGACTCTGGCCTCAATAAAGAATAGCAGTCAATTTGTTTGACTTTTAAACCTTTCATAAGCTGTCTCTTTTTTACATTTCTACTCTTTCTATACCCTAGTTCTCTATCCTGGCCCCACCACACATACATGCAACCACACATACATTCACATATACAACACACAGATACACACATTCATACATATACACACATATGCACAACACATACACACACACACACACACAGACACTTCAATACACTGACACTGTCTTCTTTTCTGTTTCTCATACAATATTCTCCATTTCCCAACTCTAACTATTTTCACTGGCTGTCCCCCAGGCCTGGAACTGTCTCCTTCATTCCACCTCCTGGCTTTCCTGGTTTCCTTCAAGGCTCAGCTCAAGTCTTGCTTTCTACAAAAAGCCCTGGGGTGGCTATGTGGTGTGGTGAACAGGGCTCAGGACTTGGAGTCAGGAAGACCCAAGACACTATGTGATCCTGTGCAAGTTACTTAGTTTCCTCATCTACAAAGTGGAGATAATAACAGCATCTACCTCCCAGGGTTGTTGTGAGGGTCAAATGAGATAACTGTAAAGCACTTAGCACAGTGTCTGGTACAAAGTGGGTACTATATAAATGTTAGCTATTATTTCTCAATCTCCCTCAATCTTGGGGCCTTTCTTCTGAGATGATCTCTAATTTATCATCTATATATTTTGTTTGCATAGTCTTACCTAATACATGCTGAACTCCTATAGAGGAGGAATTATTTTCTTTATTTGTCAGGGGCGGGGGAGTGGGATTTTCTTTGTATTTCCTGTGTAGTATAACACTTGGAACATAATAGATTGATAATTAATTGATAACTACTTGTTGCCTTGTTTTGCCTTCAGAAAGCCTATAGAGACCCCTTTTCAGAGCAATGTTTTTAAATACATGAAGTAAAATACACAGGATTATAAAGGAGACCGATTATCCTGAAATACAGTTATCAGAATAAAACACACACACACACACACACACACACACATACACACACACACACACACACACACAGAAGTCACAGAATCCTGATTAAGATTCCTGTGTAGAAGGAAAATCCCAGGGCTGAGAAGGAAACTCTTTGGGTGGCTCTCATAGCATCAAGAAGGGATAGTTTCAGAAGAAGAGATATCATTATTGGGAAAAGATTCTTGTGCAAAAGAGGGTATCCATGTCAGAGTGAGGAAGAGTTTTAATTCTGGTTTAAGAGGTTTTAATAAATAATGCATTTGTAAGTAAAGGACTGCCTGTACTTGACCTTCTAATTATATTTTTATTTGATTTTTTTTTCTTCAAGAAAAAAGTTGAGCACACATCAGTTGAAAAGACTACTTATCTCTGTAATCAGCAAAGAACAAATAGTGGGCCAATGCAAGTGATACGCACTTGAAAGGAGGGCGCTGGGAAAGGACAAGGCAGCAGGCACTATATTAAACTGTAAATATTAGAGACTTCTAACCTTTCTTCTTTCTAAGCAAATGGCAAGTTCTCTAATAAGGTCGTTAATCAGAAATGTCTAAAAATAAAGGCCCAAAGTCCCAGAGGTATCCATCTTATGTAGCAATTGAAATGTTACCTCTCCAAGATGAACTTTTTTAGGCTAAAGTCTTAGGGAAAAAAAAAATTTCTCTAAGTCCCTCGGAAAGCAGCAGATCCTGGTCTGTTTCATACAGTCCTCCCTACTCAGTCATCATCTTTTCTTCCTCCCTCTTACACTGCATCTGGTCTTCTGCAGATACCTCTATTTGGTAGGAACTAATCTGTGCTGAAGAGCTGGACCACTTGTGTGTACTGTAACTTACATAAGACTGGAGAAGAGCAAGTATGTGACTCTTTGGCTTACTTTTCACGAATGTGTACTTTATATCAGATATCTGACAAATAAAGACAAAGCACCAAGTGTCTACTGAATCAAATGAAATAATTATAAAGTGCTTAGCACCATGCCTGGTGCATATTAAGTGTTATATGTTACCTATTATTATTGTTATTGTTGTTATCATTTATTATTATTATTGCATGGTCTTATTCAAAAATCACTGGAATTTGTTCACTGAGGTTGGCTTCTCAGTCAAGATGCTCAGAACAAAACTGATGCAACCCACCTTTTTCACACATAGTAGCGGAAGATTCCTGCATATGTCCTATTGCTTCCCCCCTTCTCTTGCATTATAAACTACAAAAGGAAAAAATGACATAATGGGAGAAAAAGTACATATGGGCACATGTCAAAAATGCTGAACAAGGGACAAATGGACAAGACATAGAAGTCATTTGAAAGAGTCAAAATAATGACTCTATTATCATCACATCTTCAACATCAACACTTGGTCTATTTTTGAAACATTCTTTTCATAGGTGTATTCAAATGAAAATTATTTTTCATTTTTCCCTATAAAGTTTTCATTTATAAGTACTGTAGGAATGTTTTTTGAAGGTCCTAGATTTCATAATCTTCTTAGTTTGAGGGAGTGCTGCTTGCTTGGCTTTGACCTCATTTCAGTTCCCAGACTCTGTCAATAAAATTAGCATCAGAAACCAAGATTTTGACCATGTTTCATTACTAAAGATAAACAGATGAAGAAATGAACTTGGCAATATAACACCATAGCCGACTTAAAGTGCCCTTCCTGGACATATCCTGGAGAAAGTCTATGTCTTATTAAATTTTGTTTGAATGAATGAAAAGTATTTATTAAGTATTTACCCTGTGCAAAGCACTGGGAATATAAATACAAAAACAAAACAATACTTGCTCTCAAGGAGCTTACATTCTAATAGAGGAAACAACATATAAGGGAATAGCAGACAGAGGAGGAAGTACTGCCTGGAAAGTCACAAAGATGGTAAATGAAAGTAGCTAAATGAAAGAGGGTAAAAGAGAATAGTTCATTATTACACGCTTTACAGAGGCAATGGTAATGGTGATTTCCTTACTGTTCTTAAAGAAAGAAGTAGAAAGTGAGGGGCAGATGAAGGGTAGCACAATAGAAAATATCCATTACCCAGTGCCTGGTACATAGTAAGCACTTAATAAATGCTTTGTTGATCTATTGATCTCTTTAGCCTATCTGTCTATCTATCTATATCTATCTATCTATCTATCTATCTATCTATCTCTCTATATTTATCAATCTATCCATCCATCCATCCATCCATCCAGGGTGAAGCTGCATGGTACCAGAGAATATAAAGTCTAGTGACTTATTTCCTCCCAGACATGGCCTCTGGTGATCCTGTTTGGAGAGCAGTAACAGGAAAGATAGGACAATCAAAACCCAACTTCGCATGATAAAGAGAAAAAAAATGACCATGCAGTTATCTATCTAATGAAATTCCATCTTTTTTATATCCTGATACACAGCCACCATCAGAAGGAAGTTCATAGAACTAACACAACCCACATTTCTTGCAATTTACTGTACCCCACCAAAGTATCACAACACTGAGTCAGAGGGACTGGGTCACTGTAGGTCCTATCAAACCACTCTCCTTTTTAGCTGAAACAGAAATAGAGTAGGCATTTTCCACAGGCTCATAACTCTCTATATACTTATTAATTGATCATTCAAGAGATAGCAAAACAATGACTGAAGATTCATCCTCACTTTAGTTGCCAATTTATTTTCTCTTAGGAGTGTTTGGGGTGGGGAGAGAGAGTAGATTAAACTTTATCTTGGAATATCTGTGCTATGACCTACATAGAATTGAATTATATTAGGAAAGTAGAAAAAATTCATGGATTACCACAAACATAAGGAAGAAGATGTGAGGAAAGCTTATAGTATATTTGAAGGTACACCTGTGATTAATTTATAGGAGGGCATAAATGACATAGGTTGTGACTTGTATGTCTAAATCAAGTGTCTAAATTAAGAATCCATTGGATTACTGAGAGATAGGGAAAACTGAAACGTCCTTTATAAAGATAGTCTTACACAAAAGAGAATGCCCACCTAATGTCATAAAGCCAGGTCACTGCTGTTGGCTGGGTCCCAAGACAAGGTATCTGGAGATTTGAGCTTTTGACAAAGGGGATAGTCTGCGATGTGCCTGTGGGCAAGGAACCCAGATGAGAAGGACTATGTAAGGAAAAGATTAGAAGTGTTCACTAAATGAAAGCCAAGAGAAAGAATATGGACTCAGAAGTTAAGAAGGTCCAGGTTCAAATCCTGTCTCTTGCTACCTGTATAATTCTGAGCAAGTTACTTACTTTTCCTGGGCCTCAGATGCCTTTTGCCTATAAATGAGAAGTTTGGACCAGATGACACTTGAGGTCTCTACTACTCAGTTTTTATTCCCTTGAGCTTTTGCTAGAAAATCGTCCCTTAATGTAAGAGAAGACGAAGAGGATTTGTCCCTTTACATAAGACAATAACCCAGTCAATGTACCCGCTGTTAAGAAAACATCACAACAGGTTTTCAAATGAGGACCCCCAAAACAGTTGGATTCAATGGAGGATAAGATGGATGCTGAGGAACCTGCCGGGGCTGAGTGGATCATTTGAAAATTCAAAGAACACTGTGATCAAGTCTTGTCCTGCACAGAGTTACTGGGTATTAGCTGACATATGACACACACACATACACACACACAAACACACGCACACACACACTACCTTAAAATCTCTACACACCTTTTCTGCCCTTTCTGATAATGATTTTTAAAAGCTTCAAAGTTTCTTATCAACCTTTTCAGGATGCCCATGGAGGCTGTGTATTTATTCAAAGAAAATAAAATGGCTGAATTAGAGCATCCAGTCAATAATTGATAATAAACAATTGATTTCATTAAAAATAAGTCTCTTCAACTGAACCATTTTCCTCCCCCCTCAATTACTTTTTCATTTTTAAAAATTTATTTATTTATTTATTTGGTGAGGTAATTGGGGTTAAGTGACTTGACCAGAGTCACAAAGCTAGTTAAGTGTTACGTGTCTGAGGCTGGATTTGAACTCAGGTCCTCCTGACTACAGGGCCAGTGCTCTCTCCACTATGCCACCTAGCTGCCCCTCAATTACTTTTTCAGCTTTCGTGTGTGTAGACACATCCTAAGTTTTACTGACCTTTATGATCATTATTTACTAAGGTACAACTGCTTTTACAGTAAGGTCATTCTTTTTAACATCTTTGTTTGACAGCTGCGACCTTAAGCCCACCCCAAGTAGGTAGAAACTAGAGAACAACAACAAAAAAAGAATTCACAGCTCTGAAAAGGATCTATAAAGATAATCTGGTTCATCCCACCTATACTTGTAGCCCCGACAACTTTGGAACCATCATAGGTAGATGGGAAGTTTAGAATTATTTTTAAAGCAATTTTAATAATAATTATTTTAATAAACAGCACTTATAAAGGGCTTCAAGGTTTGTAAAATGCTCTACATTTATCTCATTTGATCTTCCCAACAACCCTGGGAGGTAGGTGCTTTTGTTATCTTCCTTTTATAGAAACTGAGGTGGTTAAGTGACTTGCCTAGAATCTTTGTTGTGGTTCAGTCATTTTTCAGTCATGTCCAACTCTTTGTGACCCCATTTTGGAGTTTTTTTTTGGTAATGATACTGGAATGGTTTACTATTTCTTTCTCCAGCTCATTTTACAGATGAGGAAACTGAGGCAAACGGGGTTAAGTGACACAGCTAGTAAGTGTCTGAGGCCAGATATGAATACAGCTCTTCATGACTCCAGGCCTGGCACTGTGTTCACTGTACTACCTAGCTGCCCTCTAGAAAGTGCCTGAGATAAAATTTAAACTCAGAGTGAGTCCAAGCCCATACTTTATCTATTTAGGAGAAAGTGATCTAGTAACACTTAATTTACATGGCTGTTGGTTGTGAGGAAGGCTCATTGCAAACTCTATAAAAGTGCTCTATACATGTGAATTATTATCATTATTCTAAATGGTTAATGCTCCTCATATTCTTTACATGTCTCATGATAATAAAGCTCCTGATATTGGAAGGTATGGAACTAGGCCCTGTTTATGCCTTCAATTCTGTTGGAAGGGGAAAAAAATAATCCAGTCAATGTACCTGCTATTTTTAGGGCAACCAGTAAATAACTAGCTATCTGAGTGAATGGAACTGGTTCTTTTCACAATTCTATGCAATAATATTTGCATAATGCCTTTAGTCAACCTCCATTGTGTCTCTTACAGCTACACTTGTCCTCTCTTTATGCCTTTATTACCTCTGGCCGGAAGTATTTATTGTTAGATCCAACTTACTTTCCTCTGTGCTCCCATCTCTTCCCTCTTCAATCCACTCTGCAACCAGCTGCCAAAACAATTGTTCAAATAT
This sequence comes from Vombatus ursinus, assembly GCF_900497805.2. NCBI lineage: Eukaryota > Metazoa > Chordata > Mammalia > Diprotodontia > Vombatidae > Vombatus > Vombatus ursinus. Next base: position 4,970,598 of record NW_020954619.1, read on the forward strand.
AGTACACAAGTCAGATACTATCGCCATCCTACTCAAATACCTTAAGTAATTGCTCATTCAATCCAACCAATATTTATTAAGTCCCAACCATGTACAAGGCATTGTGCTAGGTTCTTAGAAAACAAAGATGAAAAACAAAGGAAAAAAAAGATATTTACATGATAACTTTATTATATTTTTAAAAGGAATAGCAAGTTGTACTTAATAAATTTGCAGTTTCATGTGCAATCATCTTTTTTATTATACTATGTTATGGAAATACTTTTTTTATTCCATAAGTTAAAAATAAAACTAATTAACTCTAAAAATATAAACAACAGAGGTCCTGTCCCTAAAGGATTTATAGCTAATGATCCAATATCTTTTCTTGTCTACATGAGATAAAATAGAAGCCTAGCATAGCCTAGCATTTAAGGTCCTTTACAATCTAACTCTTCTTACCTACCTTCCCACACACTTTTTATTTTATTTTTAACATTTATTTTCTGGAGGCAATTGGGGTTAAGAGGCTTGCCAGGTTTACACAGCTAGTAAGTATGTGAGGCCAAATTTGAACTCCTGACTCAAGGACCAGAGCTCTACTCCTTGCACCACCTTGCTTCCCCCTCCCAACCTCACTCCCACATCTTTTCATGCATTTTTTTCCAGCCACAATGAACTACTAGTTAGTGCATAGTCTTATCCCAGGACAGACTTTGAGAGATGGCGGAGGATAGAAGGGTCTGCATGCTATGGTGCAAGGGGCCACAAAGAGTTGGAAATGACTGAACAACTTTACAACAAAAAAGTCTCATTCTGTCCTTAGCTTCCCCCCAGGCTATAAAGTAGGAAAATATACTTTCTCCTCCTCATAGGCTAATTAATTCCTTCTTCTCCTTCAAGGCCTATTTCAGATGTCACATCCTTCAGGAAACTTTCCCTTAGTTAGCTCCTACCCCTCTGAAAATGATCTCTCCTTTAGTCTTCTGATCGAACTCTGTTGGAGTGTTGTCCCTGCCTTTCATATACTCCATCTTGTATAATACTTATTTATGTCTCTATTCTCTCCTATTAGATTTTTAAGTTCTTTAAAGGAAGGGGCTGTTTTAATCTCTGTATCCTGGCACCTGCCATAGGACCTAGCACGTAGACCTGAGCAGATGCTCAGTAAATGTTTGTAGAATTATTGAATTGAACTGAGTATAATCATGGGATCATAAGGTCACATTTAGAGCTGCAAGGAACCTTAGAGACCATTTAGTGCAACTTCTTCATTTTGTAGATGAGGAAACTGAGGCATCAGGAGTTTGAGTAACTTGGAGAGGGGGAAAGAGAGGAAGGGCGAGACAGAGAGACACAGAGAGAGAAGGAGGAGAAGGACAAGGAGGAGGAGGAAGAGAAGGAGGAGGCGTGTTAAGTAGAAACCATGTGTACCAACTTGCAATAGGTTCTTAAAATCCACCTGACAACATTCCCTAACCCCTATCCACTTGAGCTTTTTGTAAGGAAATCATCTCATATCATTTGTTTTCATCAGTATTCAAAGGTAACATATGAGTATGGTTGGACTAGATGGTCACCTAGGTTCCTAAAACTAGCAAATTCTGTGAAGGCTACCCACATTTAGACCTACACAGAATGGGGCACCCCTTTCCATTTAATGGTTAAGCTCTTTGGCTGAGATCAAACAAAAGAACTAGTAAAGAACTCCATTCAATAGCACCACTCATTTTCAAGCTTCTCCTTTGGGAAAAATATGCAAAAAAATAAGGAAGCAAATGCTCCAAACTCAGGCTAAAAAAAAAAAAAAAAAGATCAGCTATGTTTTCCACTATTAGTGGATCAGTGTATACGGGAGAAGGCTTCCAGAGGAAAATGGTGCCAGCGCCCAACCCAGGCCCCTCTTTTCTTCTGGTTCATGGATGCAAATGGACAGTTGTAAGCCTTTTAGAGCTAGAGAGTTTCCTTCTGAAAATTCAGTCAGAGAGCACGACTCTTTTCAGGCCAAAGCTACAAAATGACTTCGGCTTTCACAAAATGGCCATCTGTGAGTCATCAGTGGCTTGAGAACAAGGATTGTCTTTTGCCTTTTTTTTTTTTTTTTTTTTGTATCCCCGGCACTTAGCGCAGTGCCTGTCTGGCACATTGTAGGCCCTTTATAAATGTTTATTGGTTGACTCAATGTTTATTAACTGTAAAGCTAGAGAACAGGTAAGGAAGGAACAGTACAGAGAGGAGAAGGCAAGGACAGCTAGGAGATTCCTTCTGGAGCTGGGCCTGGACCATAGTCACTAAAATCCCATAGCATGGACGGGGTGGGCCGAGGCTTTAGGGAAGATTACAGCAGGTGAAGGTATAAACTCCTACTTTGGAGGCAAAACTTTTTGGAATATCTCTTTCACCAAGGGCTTTGCAGACTTGCTAGTGCAGAGCTCTGTTATTGAGAGTATGCCCTAAATAAACTGCTTAGAATGCAAAACTCTAATTCAATCCAATCTAACAAACATTGATGGAAGTGCCTACTTACTATTTGCCGTGTGCTTTTTTAGTCCTTAGGCCTATAAAACAGAGACAAAACCCTTCAAGGGTCCTTGACCCCAACGAGCTCACATTATAGTGGGAGGGACTGCAATACCATTTGAAGGGGAGGAAGAGAAAATTAGCGACCAAGGGGATTAGGAAAGCACAGGAGTTGAGTGGTAAAGAGAGTTAAGGATTCTAAGAGGTGGAGGTGAGGAATGTTCCAGACACGGAGGACAACTTATTAAAATGGAGATGGAAGATGGGAGATCTTAGCCTTGAGGTGGGAGATGGTGTGTTTTGTTCTAGAATCAACCGGTAGGTTAGTTTGACTGGAAGAAAAATGCACAAAGGGGAGCAGTATGCAATAATCCAATAAAGGGAAACACGCCAGTTTATGAAGGGCTTTAAGTACCAAGCGAAAGAGCTTATATTTTATCCTAGAGAAAATAGGGAGCCACTGAAAGTTATTAAGCAGGAAGCTTATGCTTTATAAAAATATTTTAGAAGTTGGATTGAAAAGGAAAGAGATTAAAGACAGGAATCCAATTAGGAAACTCTTGGAATAGTATGGGTGAGAGGTGATGAGGGACTGAAGTAGGCTGGTGGTTGTGTGAATGGTGAGAAGGAGGAAAATGGGAAGGGTGTTGTGTAATTACCAATCAGGTAGGTTGGCAGAAGAAACCTCTATTTACATTTTCTATTTTCTCAGTTTTCCCCTCTTTCTTTCTCTCTTCTTTTGATGAAACCAAAACATAAAACAAATCATTCCCTTGCACCTCTAAGTAAACAGTCTGGCCTAAAAATGAGACATGTTAGATCAAGAACTAAAGGCATCGGCTCCCCAAGTATGGGATGAGCAGTGGGAAAGAGAAGAAATGAGGACAGGTTCAGAGAGAGGAGAGGGACAAACAAAATTCTGCCTTCCCAGGTCTTTACTTACCCCTCCACTTGCCTTATACCTCAAAATTAACAGCCTCTGAATCTCTCCTTCCAAATCCACAATTCTATAGTACTTACCTGCCCTCTATCCTAAATAATCACATTTCCAATACAGCTCACCCTTCTTCCAAGCTACACTGACATGCTATCTCCCTGAATCCAGGCTGAAAATGAGAGATTTATTTTGAGGAAATGCTCCCTGCTTTAAGGGTGACATAACTTTAAATCAGATGACGATCTCATAATCAGTAACACTGAAGATGCTTTTTATGGGCTAGCCTGAAATAAAGATGGAGCAAATGCACTCTCCACTTTCCTGTTAGTGGAGATTTATAACCCTTTCTCATGAACTGTATATAGATTCTGCTGGCCAGGGGCATTATTTATTTAGCAGATCAGCACTGCTTCTAAGACAGCTCTCAATGAACCTCAACACCAGGAAAATGTCACTGCATATAGAGACTTACCCCAGTTCTTGTCCCCTCCCCACTCACACACATGGAAAGAGAAAATTCAGATTCTCTGAATTGAGGCAAAATTGAGATGAACAGTTTTCTAGTTTCCAAAGGCAAATCAGTGCTAACCTGCTGCATTCCCTTATATTATCTCTGTTCCTGTGTGTGTATGTGTGTGTGAAGGGGGGTATTTCAATTCAATTCATCCAAGTTTTTTAAAGCCCTACTATGTGCCTGCCAGCTGTAGATACAGACAAAAATGAATCATTCCTTTCCCTCAAGGAACTTACTTTCCCCTGGAAGTGTGGAGGTAGGGTAGGAGAGGGAACAAGAAGTCCAGAGATGAATAAATAGAAAACAAACACACCATCATTTTGGAGGTAAGAGTAGTGAGGAAAAACAATTAGGGGAACGAGTAAAGGCCCCTTGTAGGATGTTGTTCTCAAGCCGAGGGTAGAAGGGAGCAAAGATTTCTAAGAAGTGAGGAGAGAGAGCATTTCATGGGGACCAGCTTATAGAAAGATATGGAGATGGGAGATGGAATTTCTCATATGGCCATTCGTAAGAAGGCAGTTTGCCTGGAACAAATTTGTGGAGTAATAATGGGTAATCAGCCTGTAAGGATGGGTTAGAGCCAGATTATGAAAGGTAAACAAAGGGGTTTATAGAGGCAACAGGAAACCATTAAAGCTAGAGATAGTGCTTGGACAGCAATGAACCCAATTCAATGAATTCAAAATCTAGTAGGTACTTATTGCAGGCAAAGTACTAATGTTGAGCCCTGGGAATACAAAGATAGAAAAATACACAATTATTGCTCTCAAGGAGTTTACCATTCAACTGGGGGGAGATTAAAAAGATACATATGAGTAACTACAATCTAAGGTAAGATGCTATAAGTGCAAAGGAGAGATCAAAAGTACAATGAGAACTTAGAGCTATGCGAGACCAGGAAAGCGTCATGGTGGAAGTAATCCATGAGATGGGCCTTGAGAAGAAAGGAGAAGTTTCCACAGCAGAGTAGTCTATTTAAAGAATGGGAGATAGCCTTCCATACCTACTTTTGGCTGCTTTCCCTATCTGCAGTCATTTCATTTTTTCATCAAAGGAGCTCGAAGAGTTATGAACAGCTGACTCTTTCATTTGCTTTTTTTTCAAAGAAGATTTACTTGAAATAGTTCATGCTTCTTCAACAACTCTTACCAAGTTTTCAGTAGATCAGGACTTTAACCATTGGGGAAATTATTCGAAGAAAAATGTTCTTATATTTCTTTTTCAAAGTTAGTGTTAGGAGAGAAGAGAACTATTTAAATGAGTTAAATATTGGGGCTTCACAAGAAAGCCTCCCATACAGACAAGTGCAAACCAGTGAGAACAAAAGGACCATCATTTCCTTGTTCCTGAAAGCCATTCCTCTCTTAATGCAGCTCAGCATGGCCCTAATTTTCTTGGTTGCCATATTACATTGTTGACTCATATTGAGTTTGAAGTCCATGACAATCTCCAATTTCTACCTCTCCCCCTCAAAAAACCCTGTTATATACAGGCAACCCCAACCTACCTCTACTGTGTTTCATACTTTGAAATATATATATATATATATATATATATATATGCACATATATATATATATGTATATTCTCATGTCTACTTTATTAATTTGTACTCACAATAGCTCTGTGAGGTAAGTAAGACCCAAACGCCACCTACTCCTTCATGTCTGGAACGCACTCCTTCCTTACATCTACATTTTAACAATCCTGAACTTCCTTCACAGCTTAGCTTAAACACCACTATGTGGGGCCTTTCCTGATTCCCTTACCTATTGCTTGAAATTATGTGGTATTTACCTTGTATATATTTTGTATAGAATCATATATGTACATGTTATTTCTCCTGATTGAATAGAAGCTCTTTGAGGGCAGCAGGTTTCATTTTTGTCTTTGTGTTTCCAGTGTCTACAGAGCCTCGCACAAAGTAAGTGCTTAACAAATACTTGTTGATAGATTGATATTATGTGCTTCATATTATCATAATAAGTTAAGCAGTAAACATTTTTGAAGCCTTACCTTTTTTGGCAAAAGATAAATTCACAGTCTGGTACAGCAACACTCCATTTATCCTCTTCTGAAATATGGCGCCAAATCCAGAAATTGGTGAGTTCTTTGTCCTTAAATAACTGCTATGATGTCCCTGAACCAGAGCCATGTCCTTTATAAAGACTGACTCTTTCCAGGTCCTCTCACTCCAACTTAAAGTCAGTCTTATTTTTTTTTAATATATATTGAAGAGCAAAGTCCTGAAAAGGCTGCTTAGCTAATTTCCTAGACTTCAATAAGATTATAAGCAGCTAGCTAGGAGAGGCAAGGGACAGAGAAGTGTAGAGAGACAGTAAGAAACAGGCATGACAGCAGGATAAATAACATCTGATAAGACTGACAAGAGTGGAGAAATTATAGACAGGACTCATCGGAAAAGACCCTGATGTTGGAAAAGATTGAGGGCAAAAGGAGAAGGGGATGGCAGAGGATGAGATGGATGGATAGTGTCATGAAAGCAACAAACATGAGCTTGGACAGGTGTCAGGAGATAGTGGAGGATAAAAGGGCCTGGTTAACTATGGTCCATGGGGTCACGAAGAATTGGACAGGACGGAACAACAACAAATTCCCTTATGATTTTAAGATGGATGTTCATGTCTTTCCTTCTCATCCCCACCTCTTAGGAGCTCTAGTTTCTTTGAAATCACAGTTTCAGTACCACCTCCTCCACTGGACTCTTTCTAATACCCGTGTTTTTAAGGAGATCTCCTTTTTGAAATTACAATGTATTATTTTGTGCATATATTATATTCACTTGTCCATGCCTAGGCTGTATCATGCAAGCTCCTTGAGGGCAGGGCTTGTTTCATTTATGTCTTTGTATCTCCAGTACTTGCCTCAATGCCTGTAGTAGATACTTAAGAAGTGCTTGTTGCATTGAGCTAAATTAAAAAAAAAGAGTTTAACAATATGTTATATGTAGGTGGTGCTTGATGGCTACAAAGTACTTATTTCATGTACACTATCTCATATGGTCAACCTTTGTAGTGGAGACTGGTACATACTCATAAGCGAAGTTCAAATTTTTCTTTGGATTACAGTATTCAAAAAATGATGTGGAATTTGCACATTTGAATGGATCACAACTCATTCTTTGCTTTCTCAGAGAGGACAGTTTATTTTCCCTGCCTGAATTACTTGCCAAACAAAAGCAGGACCTTCCTGCCTTACATACTGTCTCTGTTCCCCTCCTCTTATCCAAATAGGATTTTTTTTTAAAAAAAGATAATTTTAATAGAATGAGTCCAAGGTTTTCCAAACTGAAAAGTCATTTGTCAAATTTAAGCCCATAGTGTAATTTCACAGCCAAGTCATAAACACATGGAAAGCAGCCCTCACCGTGAAGCTGCTGACAACCCTGGACTGTGGCGACGGCAGCGTGACTGGAGCGCCAGTGTGCATACAAATGTTGCACAACATGAGGAAGAGGCCAGGCATAGGAACAGAAACTGTATTCCAAGTATTACATTGTTCCTTCAACCTTTGAGACAGTTGAGCCTTTTACAGTGTTAGCCTCTTCCTTTATAGAGACCTAATTAAAGCCTTGCCCCATGATGGATGACAAAAGTCATATAATCCCATAGGTGCCAGTGCATAGGCAGTACAATAATGAGTGGGAAGGAGTGGGCTCAGGAGGAGAGGGAAAGGACTTGGCTCTAATTCCTAAAGGATATGAAAAAATAACTTTAGCCTTAGGACATCTCAGAAAGGAAGCGAGGGAGGAAAGGCAGCATGCAAGGCTCAGAAGCAGAGAACCTGAGTTCAAACCATCCCTCGAGGGATCACTCTCTGTGCAACTTTGGGTAAGTCACTTAACATTCGTGTGCTCTAGATTCCTCATCTAGAAAGTGAGCAGGTTGGACCAAATTGTCTCTGAGGTCCATTCCATCTAAGACCAATGATCCTATGACCCACAGACTTGGCCAAGTCCCATAATTTCTTGGGGCCTCAGGTTTCTCACCTGTAAAATCAGCTAATTTTAAATAACCCCTGAAGGGTCCTTTCCAGCTCCAGAACTATAATCATTTGAAGAGTGCCTAACCTTTGTCAATACTCACAAGGGATTAGAGACACCAGGAAGAGGTATAATTAGTCTAAAGTAAGTAAATGAGGGAGTGGCGTATAAAGTGAGCAGCAGCAGGGTGCTATGGACCAAGTACTGGGATCCGCAACTGGAAAATCCATATTAGAACCCCAGATTGCAAACTTACTATATGTATGACTTTGAGCAAGTCATTTAATATCTCTGGACCTCAGTTTCATCGTTTGTAAAATGAGGGGATTGGACTATATGATCTCTAAGTTTCTTGCCAGTTCTCATTTCTAGGAGTTCAGTCTTTTCCTTATAAGAGGTATTTGGACTAATAGATTAGTACACTTAAAGGTATAGGTAAGTTGACAAAAATTTTTATTTTTAATGATATAACTCTAAAACCTAAATTGAAATTTCTCTTTGGACAATGACAATAAAAAAAAAAAAAAGGATGTGGGAACCACACAGCCTGATTGAGCGTGTCCTCAGCCTGTGCTTTATCTGAGAAGGAGGGTTTGTTTACCTTCCCCAAATGTTTACCAAGGAGGAACACTCTTTTCCTCATTAATGCACTTCCTTCAACCCTCAACCAAATAGGAGAACCAGGTTTGGGGGAAAGAAATTCAGAGAATCATAGAATTGTAGACACGGAAGGGGCCTCAGGGGCCATCTAGCCCAACCTGCACTTGAAAAAGAATTCCCATTATAACATACCTCACAAGTGGTCATCCAATCCCTCCAGGAAATGTTTGCAATATAAAATAAAACCCTTCAATAAAACTTTTTTTTTTTTGTAAGAAGTACTCTGAGGAGGAATCTCCTACTACCATTCCACTGTTAGGAAGTTTTGCCTAAAGGCCTTGACATTAAGTTTCAATTGGATTTTTTTAACTCTTACCTTTTGCTTGTAGTTCTACTTCATGATACCAAACAGAATGAGTCTAACACTTCTTCCACAACACAGCTTTTCAAATATTTGAAAAACTATTGTGTCCCCCTTAAATATCCTGAGAGCCTTCAAACAGTCCTTAAAAGAAGTAGACACGTGGCCCTTCACCAACCTTCCCTGGGATGCTCTCCAGTTTGCCAATACCCTTCCTAAATTGTGGTGCCCATAGCAAAAACCCAGGGCTCCAAATGTGGTCTGATCAAAGATAAAAATAATGGAGTAAGTGCTTAGTGCAGTGACTGACCCCTATTAGGCACTTAAAAGTGTTTATTGAATTGTTTAACAATCATCTCTTTATTTCTGGAAGCTACACCTTTCTTAATGTAGCCTGATATCAGATAAACCTCCCTTAATGTTGCATAGCATTGTTTCTTCATATTGTGTTCACAGTCTACTAAGACCTCCCAGTCTTCATCAAAAAAACCTTTCTAACTGCCCTCACCTTTGACTTGAGAGCTGATTTTTTAAAATATAAAAATCATCCCTTCTGACACAAGGTCTTTCATGCCAAATCGAGTGCTAAAATTTTAAATTAATTAAGCAACAAAAATAATAAAACATTCTCAATGGAAGCCCTCCTCTGCTTCAATTTCGTGGCGGGGATGTGACCTTGGGCTATCAAAGCCTAGGGTAGTAGACTGTAATTTCTAGCAAGTTCTACAAATCTGCTCAAGTTTTAAATACGGAACTTGTGTTAGACTCTTATCCAAGGACCAGCCTACCTTCTCAGTACTAGGAGACTCATCATCAGGTTGGCCACACACTGATTAAATTTTCTGATTGTGTTTACTCATTAGAACCATTTAATGAGGCACAGAAGAACTGTGATCTTTATTGGCAGAGCCTAGACCTTGACAAAATAACGGATTCTGGAAATTTTGAAAAATAATTTTAAAAAGACTTTATAATGTAGCCCCTTTTCTAAAGCCCCAAACAATCAAATCTATCCATATGTGCCTGTGTGTATCAGTGGGTCTGTCAGTCAGCAGCATTTATTAAGTATGCCTTGTGTGCTAAGAAGCAATGTAGCCTGGTGCATAGAAAGAGCTAAGGCAGGGAGACCTAAGTTCAAGTCTCTCCTCTCATATATACTGGTTTTGAGGCAATGAAAAATGATTTCACTTTGTAATGACTCAGACACTCCCCTATGAATCTAAAGGGCAAGAGACATGCAGATCTGCTTTGGTGTAGGGAGTATTCTTATCATTCCTTGTTTCTTAATTCAATGAAATCACAGATCTGAACTAAAATAAAAACAAAAAAATGCCGAGTCACTGAGAGGTTAAGTGCCTTGCCCAGAGTTACAAAGCGAAAATCATAGAATTTGGGAATTCAAAGAGATCTTAGTCAAATCATGGTGTACTGAGAATTCCACTGGATTAGGCATTAAGAGAGCTATGTTCTAGTTCTGGTGAAGATTCTTATGTGCCTGGGTAATATATAATTTAAGGCAGCCAGGTGGTACAGTAGATAGAGTGTCAGACCTCCTGAGTTCAAATCCAGCCTCAGACACTTAATAGCTGTGTGTGACCCTGGCAAATTACTTAATCATGTTTGCCTCTGTTTCTTCATCTGTAAAATGACCTGGAGAAGGGAGTGGCAAACCACTATAGTGTTTTTGCCAAGGAAACCCCAAAAACGGGTCAAGAAGAGTCAAACATGACTGAAAACAACTGAACAAAAACAACAACAACAATTTATAATTTCCTGGGCCTCAGTTTACTCATATTAAAAATGGGATGATTGGAATAATTGCTATAGTCCCTTTCAGGAGGCTCTAAAATTTACAAACCCTCTTTCCCAGAGCTTTTCTCTTTCCCCAAACCCAGGCTTTAACAACTGCAGCGTTGTTACTAGTATTAACAAATGAGATTCTGAAAGACTAACAATGTTTGAGTCAACACAAATACAGAAAGAAATCCTCAGGAGCAGAAAAAGTAGCCCTGAAAGTTCCTCTTTGAGTTCAAGCCATTAAAAAGATCTCTGGGGTGTTTCCCATTTAGCTAGTTCTTCTAAAGGGGGCGTTATCCCACAAACTTTTTTTTAAAGCCTCAGCTATATTTACTAATGCCCTAATTATGGTGTGCATCTCTCATAGTTTTTATGAGCACCCCTTATCATGCTGTTTACCACAAGCAGGCATTTCTGCTTTTTTAGTCAGGGTAGGGTGCGAGGAAAGGAAGGATGAACAGAGGAAGTGAGATAACTAGAAACTTAGCTGCTTGTAACATTTGCCTCAGTGGATGGCATCTGATGTACATCAAAGAAATAAGAGCATGTTGGGTCCCCAAGCTCCACAGGGGCTTAGCCCCTCACCAGAGGTACAAAAGGGTTCAGAAAGACAGTCAACCCTCACCAATAACCAGTCAGAAGAGACAGAGAGGCAGCAACTCTCACCAATCCGCTCAGTGATGAAAAGCCAGGCTTGGGTCATTCCTAACATCATAGCACCCAGATTGCTTTTTGAATGCAAATAGAGCCTGTAAATTCAATCCTCCTCCCCAATCCCGCTCTGGCCCTCAAGGACCACAGATCAAACTCCACAGCAGGATTGAGCTGGTTATAAGTTAATGTGAATAGCCCACCCCTATAAAATTGAATTCCTTGTGATTATTATTTTGATTAGTTGGCATTTTTATAATGCTTTAAAGTTTAAAAGTTATGTAAATATATATACATTAATAGCAACCACTTACATAGCTTTTAAGATTTACAAAGCATTTTACAAATAATATCTCATTTTATTCTCACAATAATCTTGAGAAGTAGGGGCTATTATAATCCTCAGTATTATCTGTATGATCTGTATTATTTACAGATGAGGAAATTGAGGCAGACAGGTTAAGTGACTTGCCCAAGGTCCCCTAGATCATAATTGTCTGAGGATAGATTTGAACATAGGTCTTTCTGACTCTAAGTCCAATGTTCTATCCACTTCATTATTTATCTGATATTATATTATTTGATCTTCACAATAACCAGTGAAGTAGGTACTACAGCTCTTATCCCCATTTTATACATGAAGAAATTGAGATTATGTGAAATTAAGCTACTTCCCCATGGTCACATAACCAGTAAGTCTGGAAACAAACCCAGGTCCCTCTTGACTACACATCCAGTTGTTTTTTTAACCACTATACAATGCTATACTTTCAGGATGGATAAAAAAAAATGCAAATACAGCAGAAGCCAATTATCACTTGACACATCATTTACATGAATTCAGATGTATCAGAGATGGAATAATTTCCCTGAAATATTACTACGAACAATAGAAGGTAGTCGGTCATGTTACAAAGTAGTTGTAAGTATTTTTATTTTCAATGCTTAGCATGTCTATATGCCCAGCCGACACGATTCAGTTGTCACTGCACTGTATGCATTGCTCTTAAAGCCTGAGAGATATTCTTTAAGTGTCTGGAGTGTTAACCAGCTTTAGTCCCTTGTGATCACTCATACAATTACGGAATCTTAGAATTGGAAGGGATCTCAGATGTCATCTAGTTCAGCACACACCTGAACAAGAATCCCCTCCACTTCATAACTGATAAGCCATCATCCAGTGTTTGCTTGAAGACATTGGGGACAGGGTCGGGGGGGGGGGACTCATTATGTCCCCAAGGCAGACCATTTCACCCTTGGACAGCTCCTAAACAGGGAGTTTTTCCTGACATTGAGCCCAAACTTCCCTCTTTACAATTTCCCCTCACTGTTCCTACTTCTGCCTTCCTGGGTCAGGCAGAAAAAGTCTCATTATTCCCCTCTTCCAATATGACAGCCCATCCCCTTCTTAGAAATTGTCTGTCTTCTGAATTTTGTTCTTGAGAACTACCCTTCTCTCCTGGGCTAACTTGTCCGAAGAATTTTAATTCAGGGCCAGCTAGGCGGCACGGTGGATAGAACACTGGCCCTGGAGTCAGGAGGACCTGAGTTGAAATCTGGCCTCAGACACATAACACACACTAGCTGTGTGACCCTGGGCAAGTCACTTAACCCCATTGTCTAGCCAAAAATTTTTTTTTTAATTCAGGGGAACCTGCCTATTCCTTAAAGAGTTTCTCACCTCTGTGCACAGAATTAGGGATCATTAGAGCTGCCAGGGCCTTGGAGATCATCTCATACAACACATTCATTTTAGAGATGAGGAAATTAAGAACCAGAGAAATTAAGTGATTTAGTCTAAAGTTCAAAGTCACATAGAACTGCCATGTGATAGAGGCAAGAGTCAAACCTATGTCTTCCAGCCCCAAGTCTAGTGCTTATGAGAAGACAAGGTGAACCGAAGTCCTGCCTTTCAGTGTCTTGTTCTCCTCCAAACCCTTCATGCACCCAGCTAAGCCTTTTTCAGCTCCAGTCTAATATAAACTCTTACCATTGTTTTTCAGTCATTTTCAGTCATGTCTGACTCTTTGTGACCCCCATTTGCCATTTCCCTCTCCAACTCATTTTATTGATGAGGAAGCTGAGGCAAAAAGGGTTAAGTGACTTGCCTGGGGTCACACAGCTAGTAAGTACCTGAAGATGAGTCTTCCTGACTCCAGGCCCAGCACTCTATCCACTGTACCACCTAGCTGCCCAAAACTCTTACTAGCATTGCTAATTTTTCATCAATAAAACTAAACATCATCTTCTGCCTAAGAAGAGCAACTCAACTGCTGACTCAGAGAAGAATGCGCTGACAGCTCTTCTATTCATGTCCCATTGCTTCTCCAACTATACATCTCTCGATATTTATTTAGAACTACAGGGTTTTTGCCTTCAAGCTTCATCTTCTCCTACCCCTCAGTGCTGTTATTTTCATGATCTTTTTTCCCCCATTATAATGTGAAAGGTTTATGAGTTGCAGCAGTGCCCACTCATTTCTGGACCTTTCTTCTCCTTTCTCTATCTCTAAAACAGACACCAGTGAGAACTCTAATTGTCTCACATTTTCACTTTAACTTAGAATGGAACCCTTGTCTCCTAGCTCTTGGTGGAAAGAACACTGGATTTACATGTCAGACAATCTGGACACAAATGTCATTTATTAGTTTTGTCACATTCAAGAAATCACTTACTTTCTCTGAACCTGTTTATTTTTTGCAGAAACCCAGAAATCCTGAGGTAGATGAAAACATGGCTGCTGATCCAAGTCCAAAAGGAATCCTAAGTATAACACCTGACACATGGTCATCCAATCTCTGCTTAAGACCCCCCAAATAAGGGAAAACTCAGCATCTAGAGGCAGCCTAATCCATTTGGGGATAGGTCTACTTGTTAAGAAATTTTTTCCTTAAATCAAGCCAAAATTTGCCTCTTTGGACTTTTTGTTTACTGCTTCTAGTGATGCCTTCTGGGGCCAAACAATCCATTAACTCTTCCAGAAGACAGCTTTTCAATTACCGTCTTCAAGTGAAATGGACTACCTTAGGAGATAAGTCAGTCAACAAGCATTTATTAAGCATCTAGAATGTGTCAGGCATTGTGTTAAGCTTGAGGGATAGAAAGAAAGGCAAAGAAGGACAGGAAGAGAAGAGAGAAAGAGAAAGAAAGGAAGAAAAGAAAGAAGGGGGGGAAGGAAGGAAGGAAGCAGGGAGGAGGAAAGAAACAGTCCTGCTCTCAAGGATCTCAGTTAAGGGGAAGTCAACATGTAAATAACTACATATAAACAACACACACACACTCAAGTGTGGGTGTGTGTGCGTGTGTGTGTGTGTGCGTGTGTGTGTGTATATGATCAATTGGAGATAATGAATAGAGGGAAGGCCCTGGCATTAAGGAGAATCAGGAAAAATTCTCATAGAAATTGAGATTTTAGCTGGGGCTTAAAGGCAGCCAAAGTATACCTCAATCAATAGGTCAGAGCTCAGGAAATACTCTAAACAGTAATGAAACTTCTGCATATACTTTCTGTTTATAAAGAAGCTTATTTTGAAGGCCCACAAGGGAACACATAATTATCCATAAGTGTATTACCTACAGATTTTTTTAAATGACCGTGACCCACTCTCCCTCTATGTATAGTCATGAAATATAGATTGTTTATAGTATTACTCAAAGATCAACATCATTTAGAAAGTAAACCTTCTACTCACACATTGCATTTCAAAGGGAAAGAGAAATAATTTTTGTATAGGTGTTGGTTTGAATGATTCATACCTTTACTGGATGACCATTCTTATTGTTATAGAAAATCAAGGTAACTATTATTATCTAATGTTTATTGAGGCTGGTAAGCATTCACTTTAGGGGAGAAGGGAGAGAGAGAGAGGGAGCCTGTGTAAGTGTGACCTAAGATGTTATTTGAGAGAAACAGAAATGGATCATAGCCTGGCACCAAGATTTGGAGTCAAAAAACCTGAGTTCAAATTTTAATTCTGCTCCTTATTTCCTAAGTACCATGGTCAAGCTACTTTATATCTCTGAGCCTTGATGATCTTTTCCATAAAGTGACCTATATGATGATATCTACGGTCCTATTCACCTCTAAATTCTATGATCCTATTATCTTGCCACGCCCAAACCTCTAGTATAGTCTAAAGCAGCCATATAGCCCAGGAGGATAAAGCCACAATAAGCCTATTGTGGGTTTTCAGTCTAAGTTTTAGCAGGTGAGAGAGATAGGGAGAGAGCCTTATGGAAACAACAAACGATTAAGGACAATAAGGAACATATTAGTAAATGTTTAAAAATAAATTCTGGGGATAGTTTTAATAACCAATGGAGGAAAATGCATGCAGGACATACTTTTAAGCTTAATCTGAATTAACATTTTCTCCATCAATATCTTAAGTCCATACAATCAGCAAAATAATAAATCAAGCTCTGCCAATGTGCAGCTTCTGACAATTTTCAAGGTGGAAATACTCATGTTGAAAATTTAACAATCAACTCTGGGAGTCCTTTTGAGCTGGTGCCAGCATATTGGAGCACAATTCAAGTGTCCCTTCCATTCCAAGGAGCCAGCTTGACACCCAAAGGCCCCAAAAGGGGAAAAGAAGTCAAAATAAGTATTTGTCTTATCTATATCTAATATATAACAATTACAAAGTCTTTTCACAAACATTGTCTCATGTGATACTCATAACAACCCTGTGAGGCATAAAATACAAGTATCATTATGCCCATTTTAGAGACGAGGAAGATGAGAATAAACTAAGTCACTTGTCTAAGATGACACAAAAAGAAATGGTAGAATAGAACTCAAATTCAGGATTTTTGAGTCCAAGTCCAATGCTCTTTCTACCATGCCACCTTGCCAACTCTACAAAGCAAATCATGGATGTCACTTTCTTGGAGCTGTCTTTCAGCTAGGATTAAAATACTAGGCAGACATACTCTACCTAACTACATTTCTTGGTTTCTGCTAGGCGAAACATTACAGAGAACTACCACTTCCATAGGCACAGACAGGTAATCAATACAGTAATGTTACTATGGGATTTCATGTCTTTCCACTCAGATTTGATTATAATGTAGTGATGATGATGTAAAATCTTGTAAAACTATGTTCTTTAGGGATATTTTCTATGATATATGCTTGTATTATCTTTTATCCTAGGACTCTCTAATGTATGTATAACTTATTTCATAGGATATACACTGCTGGTGAGTAAGAGGGCATTGAAATTATATATATATATATATAATATATATATAAAATGATATGTATGTGTGTAGATATGTGCATGTATATATATATGTATATATATACATGTATACATGTATGTGCATATATTTAAAGCCCTCTCATCATCAGCGTGTATCCTATGAAATAAGTGATATTACTTTGCTCTATTTACGGACAAGGTAACTGGGGTGCAGAGACGTTAAACAGCTTCATGAAGGTCATGAAGTTATGTCATAACAGTAGAGCTGAGACTAAAACCGAGTTCACCCAACTCTGGGATACTGCACTTTATTTATTGCCTTCTTCAGCCTACTATAGTTAACCTATATTCTTAGTAGTGTTTTTTTAAATTTGCTCACATTCCTGTGTATTAATTTCTCTCTAGTGCATTAGCATTTTTCTCTGCCCTTGGGGCTCTAGAGATCTCTGTGGATGGGTACCCAGACAACCAGGAGGTAAAGTGAAAGATGGGAAGGACTTCTGAGATTTCTACCTCCAAATCTCCCATCTCATTCAAGCTGATGGAGTCAGAATCTATTGGCCCTTAGGGTAATGTGCAAGGTGTTTTCCCTGAGGAAAGAATGTCTGCTCAATTTAGCTTTCTCAGTCCTGTATTACTTTCTTTTAAATTAGCTCCAGTAAGTGAATGACAGGTAGGGTTTTCAAAACCAAATAAAATAAATAAAAGAGATTGCTTCCCAAACACGAGAATAATACTTCTTGTTGAAACAAAGCTTGCCTTCAAAGAGTTCAAAACCTTTCAACAAATATTCTTACTTGAACTCTAGGTGGCATATCCATAGAATTTCCTTCTGGCTTACAATGGGAGACCAAAGATTCAGAAAGAGGTGAAATCACTTGTCCAAGGTTGGAAAGCAAGGTGGTATTTTGGCTTCTTCTAAATAGAAGAACATTCCTAGGCTTCCTTGGGCACTCTATCACCACTCACTGCCTCTCACACCTGCATACCCAAGACTTCATTCCTTATACCTCAGATTTGATTCATTCATGCCTCTACCCTCTAGCACTTCAGCAGGGATACAGGCCTCCCATTAAACCCCCATCCTCCAGGATTCTCTACATTCCCCCTTTCAGATCCACACATTTTGCAAAAGACTCACAGAGGCAAAGTCTTTGTGAACTCATCTCCACAGACAATCCTAAAATGGATAAGCAATGGTTTGTTATCACCTACATGTTTATATGGTCTCCATTATCTCTTCTTTTCTCTCCCACCTACCAAAATCCTACATTTCCACCACGGTTTATGCCTTCTCAGACTCCTTTTGTACAGTGACCTTACCTTCCTTGAATTCCTATGGCATTTACAATCTGTTTTATACAAACTCTTGCAGTTTCTAGTAGATTCATATAAATAAGTCTGGTTTCCTTATCTAGGTTCTAAAGGGGCAGGGGATGTAATTTGGTCTTGTATTATTTTTTTTTTGTATCTACCATATTGCCAAGTACACATTAAATACTCAATCAATACCTGTTGACTAAAGGTGATGGGAATGGCTGGCTTCCCTCTCCCGCAACCAAACCACCATTCCTCTAAAACCTTGATACATTAGCAGCAGCATCACAGCACTGCATAATGTTATAGTTGGGTAGAAAGGCACTTCACTTCAAACTATGTGACAGGCATTATACTAGATGCTGGGTATGCAAACACAATAATAAGATGGTCTCATCTTTAAGAAGCTTACACTCTCTTCTGGGAAGACAACATGCTTTATATTTACTTATCGGTATATATTCTTCAGGAGAATGTAAGCTCCTCGAGGGTAAGGGGTGATTCATTTTTGCCTTCATATCCCTTGAAGTTGCTGTTGTTGTTTTTTAGTCATGGCCAACTCTTTGTGACCCCCATGGACCATACTATTCATGGGGTTTTCCAAGCAAAGATACTGGAATGGTTTGTTATTTCCTTCTCCAGTGGATTAAGGCAAAGAGGTTAAGTGATTTGCCCAGGGACACACAGTAGGTAAGTATTTGAGGCCAGATTTGAACTCAGGTCTTCCTGACTCAAGGCCCAGCACTCTATCCACTCAGCTGCCTCTTCTTTATATCCCTACCCCTTGGCAAAATAGTTTGTACAAAACAGGAATTTAATAAACACTTGTTCAATTGAATTGAATTGAGAGATTAATGTCAATTAGCGTCCTTACAGAACAGTGGGTTCTTAAGATCTTTTTGCTTAGGACTTGTAAGGAGCCATAGAGAGTAGGGGTATAAATTAAATCAAATTCACAGGAGATTCAACTTCAGCACGTGATTGCAAGTATAAGCAGGATACAATTCCCTGAACATGCTCTGTGAACCATTGTCACAGAATGTATTCATCACAAGTAAGAGGACTTTTATGTATTCTTCATACTGGACTTAGTAAGTATGAACACACAATCCAGAATTCCTTCACACCTGGGGATATTAGAGAAGAGACTTCCTAAATTCTGATACTGTCAGACCCTAGAGCTCAGACCCAAATCCTGACATCATTACCAAAGGCAGATATGCTCTCTGGAGACATATAACAGACTGCAATTAAAGCATCTGGATTTCTAGAATCTGGATTTTCCTTTCTTTTCTTTTCTTTCTTTTTTTTTTGTTGGGAGGGTCAAAGGAAATCCTTTTATCATTCTTGCCAGCCTATTTAAGTACCTGGAACTACTTGCTGCAGTCACCACATAAAGGCAGAGGTACATCGCTCTCTTTCAAATCTTTAGAGATTATGTCTCCATCAAGTCTTTATTACCCACTTGAGAGCAGACTTTAAGGAAATTTGGGATTTCCTAGAGCATTGCTTGACTGAATGCCAAGATGTTATCAGAGACACAAAGAAAATATGTTCCAATATCTCCTTAATAAGGTTCCACTTCCTGCTCTGAACTTCATAATTATGACCTGCATTTGGAATATATCACATGCACATGGCCAAGCAAGCCATGTACAGATGTGGCTTAGAGATCTCTAAACTTTACCATCTCTCATTATCATCACTTTCAACACTGGCCCACCATGGTTGCTTGTTTTCTTTTTTTTTTTTAAATAAAACTCCAGATGAGCTACCAAACAGACCAGAATCCCGTTTGCTATCCTTGGACAAAGGACAATGTCTCTCTTTGATTAGTGTGCACATAGTGGTAACAGATTCTGCTGGAATGGTGCAAAAGGGCTCTGACAACTATGCTGTGGTGTTTGAATATGCTAAACTCTCCCTTTCGGACAAAGGTTGTTATGGGAGAATTCACTTGTTAGAATTAATTCTCAGATAGGTGAAAACTTTTAATAATTTCAAGCCTGGCAGTTGTGGTGGTATGTTTTTTTTAATAGAAGTTGCACAGCAGAAGCACTCACCAAGCTCTGAAGTATCATTCCCAAAGAATTCATCTTATGTATCTTTAATGGAACCTGGATTTTTGGTCAAGGTTTCTCTTTGGAAAAATAAAATTGCATATTTGTAACACTCATTTATGTCTCATCTGCTATAAGGAGACAAGTGAGAAAGGTACCTGGTCTCTTTATTAAAGTTTTGCTACGCTGAGCAAATGAAGTAGAATTCTACTGAAAGTAATGAAAAGATATTGGCCATCTAGTACAAAGGCTCCTGGTCACGAAGGCCTTTCTAGATGATCCAGCCAAACAGAATGGTAAAAATTTCCACCGTTTGGAAGCAGAGGCCCAGCTGGACTCAGTGACATCAATAACGTGGCCCAGAAGACCACCGGATTTTGATTGCACTCACAGTCCCCCTTTCCCCTCTGCAGCTGACTTTCTAAACTTTGTCAGTATGGTTCAGTTGCAGGCTCACCTTGGAACCTCCCTTAGTGCCTGGAGCCTCCTCATCCTGGACTATCCATTTGCCATGCTGGCCTCCTTCTCTCAATGCTGAGCTCCTCCTGGGACCTCTATTTTGGGAAGGGTCCCAGGGCATCCAACTTTCCAGCTTCTCCTGGCTCTGGCTTTTCAGACTTTGTCAGCATTCCCCCAGGAGCCTCCTCCTGCCCTGTCCCCCCAATTTCAGCTACCTTTTGTGTGTTATCTTCTCCCATCAGAAAGCAAATTCCTTGAGGGTAAGGATTATATCCTTACTGCTTACCACAGTGCCTGGCCGGCAATAAACACTTGACAAATGTTTTTTGCCTCCCTGACATAAGCTTGTTTATGTAGCTTTCTAAATAACTACTAAAAATTCTCACAATCTGTCCAACTTTTGAAAAAGTCTTTTAAGATCTATTGGTGTTGTTCAAAGTATCAATAGCAAGACTTTCTGCTCGTTGACTGTGCAGATTTTAGCAGCTTCATATTAATTTCCCCCATCCCCAAAGGATGCTGACATTCTCTGTCTCATTATTTTGAAATACTGGCTTGGTAGCACTTAGGAATGGGATCCCACTGGGACATCCCCTAAAAGAAAGACTTTATCATCTGTTTCCCGAAAAGCACTATTGTGGACAAAATAGGGGAAATGGGTTAGGAGTATGATGCTTAAAAACTTTGACAGTGATACATAAAAAAATAAGAACCTAACTGAAACGATAGCACAATTTTATATATATTAAATGGTTAAGAAATACATAAATTGTGGTCCTGTTGTTGGCCTAAGCCCTATGCTCCAGGAGCCAGTATGGCAGTCTGCAACTCTGGGCCTCCAGGCCGGAGGCTATGAAGGAAATAGACCAGCTCTTCTCCACTCACAGCTCCTACTGCAGAAGATGATAGACAACAAATATAGCATTTTACCCTGATGAAGACCTGAAGTCTGGTTGTGGAAGTGGGTTGTAACTTGCAAGTTATTATAAAAGGGGGCAATTTTCTGTATTCCCACTGTTTCTCCAGGAAGAAATCTGGCAGAAGCAAACTCAAAATTGAGGTTATAATTAAAACCTTCCCTTAAAATATCTATTACATTGGAACAAATTCACATTTTCAAAACATGTTATAGCAGAACTGACTGTACTTTAGTTAGGTTGAGTTACAAGAGACCTATGAGTCTTAAAAGTCCTAATGTAGATAATTGCAGCCCAGAAGACTTCTAAGAAATTGTATCAAGTAAGAGCAACAGAATAAATACAGCATAGACACTGACTACCACTATATTTACAATTAGCTAAAGTCAAGGAAATTTTACAAGTATACAAATGGATTCAGAGAGGTGCAGGGCAAATACTTTTAGAAATTTTGTTGAAATGTAATTATAATTTTTTTTCTATTTAGAAGGATGGAGGAAGAAAGGATTATGGATGTATATAGCATGTACTATGGGCCAGGTACTGTGCTGAGCACTTTTTACAAATATTATCTCATTTGATCTGATTTGATTTTTCTCTTCATTATTTCTTTATTAAGATTATTTGTTCATTTTTAACATTCTTTCCTTTTAAATTTTTGAATTTCAAATTCTCTCCCTCCCTTTCACCCCTCTCCCAGCAAGTAAAATGAGATCAATTAATTATATATATGAAATCATGCAAAACATATTTCCGTATTAGCCATATCAAAAAAAAGCAAAAAGAAGAGAAAAAATGATACCTCAATTTGCATCAGAGTTCATTAGTTCTCTGTCTCTGGAGGTGGATAGCGTATTTTTATCATGAGTCTTTTGAAAGTGTCTTGGATAATTTTATTGATCAGAACAGTCAAGTCTTTCACAGCTGATTATCATTACAACATCACTATTTGCTGTGGACAACAATCTTGTGGTTCTTCACATTTTCTTTTGCATCAGTTCATATAGGTCTTGCCATATTATTTTTTTTCTGAAACTACCGCCCTTATCATTTCTTACAACACAATCGTGTTCCATCAAATCATATGCCACAATTTGTTCAGCATTCCCCAATGATGAGCATCCTTTTAATACCCAATTTTTCACCACTACAAAAAGAGTTGCTGTAATTACTTTTGTAAATATAGGTCCTTTTCCTTTTATCTCTTTGGGATACAGACCTAGTGGTGGTATTGCTGGGTCAAAGGGCATGCAGAGTTTTAGAGCCCTTCAAGAATAGTTCAAAACTGTTTTCCAGAATGGTTGGTTGGCTGTTGCCGTTGTTCAGTTGTTTCAGTCATGTCTGACTCTTCATGGCCCCATTTGGAGTTTTCTTGGCAAAGATACTGAAGTGGTATGCCATCTCCTTATCTAGCTCATTTTACAGGTGAGGAAACTGAGACAAACAGGGTTATGTGACTTGTTCAGGGTCACACAGCTAGTAAATGTCTGAGGCTGGATTTCCCTGATTTGGCACTGTATCTACTGTACCACTTAGCTGGTTGAACCGGTTCATAATTCTCCCAACAGTTTATTAGTGTACCTATTTTTTCCTCATCCCCTACAACATCTGTCATTTCTGAGAGGTGTAAGGTGGTACCTCAGAGTTGTTTTCATTTGCATTTCTCTAATTAATAGTGATTTAGAGCATTTTTTCATATGGTTATACATAGCTTTGATTTCTAAAAACTATCTGTTTATAGCCTATGACAATTTATCATTTGGAGAATAAATTATTTTTCATAAATTTGACTCAGTTACCCATATATTTGAAAAATGAGGCCTTTAGCAGAGAAACTGACTGAAAACTTTTTGATGGTACTTTGATGTCTATGGTACCTTTCACTAAATGTAGTTTCCTTTACTATTTCTTTTAATTGGGTCTATTTATTGTTTTTACTTTGAGATCATGATTATTACCCCCACCTTTTTTACTTCAGCTGAAGCATACTAGATTCTGCTCCAGTCCTTTATTTTAACTCTGTGTCTGTTTCAAGTGTGTCTCTTGTAAACAATATATAGTTAGATTCTGGTATTTATGGGTGAGCTCCCACATTCACAGTTATTATCATCAACTGTATATTTACCTCCATTCCATTTTTTTCTGTTTATAATTCTCTCACTATTTTTATCCTGTCCCTCCTCAAAAGTCTATTTTGCTTCTGATTGCTGCCTCCCTTAATCCATCCTCCTTTTTATTACATCCTTACCTCCCATATCTATCTCCTTCCCTTTTGTTTTCCTATTGGGTAAGATAGATTTCTACACCCAACTGATTGTGTGTGTGCATATACATATACATACATATATAGTATATATATTCTCCCTTCTTCAAACCAATGACAGTGAGGTTCAAGAATCGACTGCCACCTCCCCCCCTTCCCCCTCCACTATAAGAACTCTTCCTTGTACACCACTTTTATATGAAAAACTTTTCCCCATTCTACCTCTCCCTTCCCCCTCCTTCTCCCAGTGCATTCCTCTTTTACAACCCTTCATTAGTTTTGGAGACTATCCCAACATAATTGACTCATGCTCATGCCCTCTGTCTATGCAGACTCCTTCTAACTGCCCTGATAACTATAAAGCTCTTAGGAGTTATATGGATCATTTTTCCATACAGGAAAGAAAACAGCTGAACTTTACTGAGTTTCTTATGATTACTGTTTCATGTTTACCTTTTTATGCTTCTCTTGAGTCTGATATTTGAATGTCATAATTTCTATTCAGCTCTGGGCATTTCATCAGGAATGCTTAAAAGTTTTGTATTTCACTAAATATTCATTTTCCCCTGGAAGTATTATACTCAGTTTTGCTGGGTAGGTTATTCTTCATTATAATTCTAGCTCCTTGGGGCAGCTAGGTGGCACAGTGGATAGAGCACCAGCCCTGAAGTCAGGAGTACCTGAGTTCAAATCCGGCCTCAGACCAAACACTTGACACTTACTAGCTGTGTGACCCTGGGCAAGTCACTTAGCCCCAACTGCCTTAAAAAAAATAATTCTAGCTCCTTTGCCTTTCAAAATATCATATTCCAAGCCCTCCACTCTTTTAGCATGGAAGCTGCCAAATTTTGTGTTATCCTGACTATGGTTCCACAATATTTGAATTGTTTCTTTCTGGGTGCTTATGATATTTTCTCCTTGACCTGGGAGCTCTGGAATTTGGCTTTTATGTTCTTGGGAGTTTTTGTTTAGGGATCTCTTTCAGGAGGTGATTAGTGGATTCTTTCAATTTCTATTCTACCCTCTGGACCTAAGATATCCAGGGCAGTTTTCCTATATAATTTCTTGATACATGATATCTAGACTCCCCTAATGATTACAGTTATGATCACAGGTAGCTCAACAACTCTTAAACCCTCTCTCATTGATCCATTCTCCAGGTCCGTTGTTGTTCTGATGAGATATTTCACATTTTCTTCTATTTTTCATTCTTTTGACTTTGCTTTATTGTTCCTTAATATCTCATGGTATCATTAGCCTCTACCTGGTCAGCTCTAACTTATAAAGAGTTATTTTCTTTGTATTTCCTTTTCTCTTGGCTTATTCTGCTTTTTAAGGAGTTCTTTTACTCAGTGAATTTTTGGACCTCCTTTACCATTAGGTCAATTCTGTTCTCTAATGTTTCATTCTCTTCAGTATTTTTTGGTGCCTCCCTTACCAAGCTGTTAATTCTCTTTTCATAATTTTCTTGGAACACTCTCATTCTTCCTCCCAATTTTTCCTCTACCATTCTTAGCTCTTTCTTTAACTTTTCTAGGAATTCTTTTTGGGCTTGGGTGCAATTAGCATTTTTCTTTGAGGCATTGCTCATAGTTGACTTCACCTTGTCTTCTTCTGAATTTATGTCTTACTCTTCCCTGACAATATAGTAGCCTTTTATGGTCAAGGTCTTTTTGTTGTTATTGTTGTTGTTTTTCTCATTTGAACTTTATGTTAAATTTGGACTCTGCTCACCTAGGGGTGGGGAAGCCTGTACCAAGTGTCATACTCTTTTGTGCTGCTGTTTTTGGGGCTAGTTCTGGGGGTCTGCAAATTTTTGACATTTCTAAAGTGATGGGATTCATACTGTTATCCTGGTCTGTGCTCTGGTCTTTACCCAGGAAGGCCCCTTGCTCTCCTGTAGCTGCAAGCACTAATGCTTCTCTCTTCCTTGGAAATGCAACCAGAGCCCCTTTTCCCTTTTGACTGACCAGCCATCCGTCTTCACCCTAGAACCATGACCCAGAACTGCTCATGAACAATAGTTGACTAGTCAGTGCCAACTGTACTCAGTTCCAGCAAAGAATCCTCTATAATCTCTTTCTGAACAGTTTTCTGACCCCTTTACCATCTCTGGATTGAGAACTGCCAAAGTTGCTACTGCTGCTGCTGTTGCTGTTACCTCCAAGGCCCACCTCAGTGTTCCAGCTGTACACTGGGCTGGCCCCAACCCTGCTATTACCCCTTCTGACCCCTTCTGCTGATCTTGTAAGTTGTCTTGGACTGGAAAACTGTCTCATTCTGATCTTTTGTTGGCTCTGCTGCTCCAAAATTTGACTTGGGCAATTATTTTAAAGTTGTTCTGTCAAGGAATGTTGGGAGAGTTCATCTGGATTGCTATGTGTATTCTACTATCTTGGCTTTGCCCTCCAGGGTAAAATCTTAATAAATGCTTCCTCTTCATTATTCTCTAATGGGCTATTGCAGATAGAGAGCTGGATTCAGAGTCAATGATGGAAGACCCGGGTGCACAGTTGAGGTTTCCAGGACATTGTACTCTGCTGGTTCTCTTCTTACCTTTCTGACCCTTGCATCTCAGTCTTCTTTCATAGTTCACCTTCCATATCATACCACCTAACTGTGGGTAGAGTTCAAACTCTCGCCTGGACACTCTTCTCTTTTCTCTGCACACTTTTGATGAGGTGACATCATCAATTCCCAAGAGTTCATCTATCATCTCTATGCAGATGACACCTATATCTACATATCCAGTACAAGTGTCTCTCCTGAGCTCCATTCCAGAATCACCAAATGCCTATTAGACATTTCAAACTTGATGTCCCAGAGGCATTTCAAATTCAATATGTCCAAAACAGAACTTAGTACCTTTCTTCCCAAACTTACACCTCTTCCAACTTTCCCTCCTTTGTTGAAGACACTATTATACTTTAGTCGCCTAGTTCCAACATCAGAGAATTCCTTGAGTTCTCTATCTCAGTAACTCCACAATTCAGTTGTCAAATCTTGTTAGTTTTATCTCCATAATATCTCTCTCTTTCTTCTCTCTCTCTCTTTTTTTTTTGGCTAGGCAATGGGGTTAAGTGACTTGCCCAAGGTCACACAGCTAGTAAGTGTTATGTGTCTGAGGTCAGATTCGAACTCAGGTCCTTCTGACTCCAGGGCCGGTGCTCTACTCAAATGTGAACATTTCTAAAGATCATGAGAGGTACTGAAGCTTTGAATGAAGCTAGAGGTTCTAAGAGGCAGAGATGAGGAGGAACAGTTTCATACAGAGGTTCAGGAGGCAGAATTAGCATAGACCAGGAGAGGCAAGGAGGCCAGTTTGGTAAGAACATAGAGTGGATGAGGGGGAATATCATGGAATCATCTAGGTGGCACAGTGGATAGAGTGCTGGGCCTGGAGCCTTTCAACGAGGAAACTTCCTCTCCCAAAGCAGGCGAGCAATAGTTCTACATGAGAAAAGATAAGAATTCTGATGTGGATACGTTGAGTTTAATATGTCTGTGGGACATCCAGTTAGAGATGCCCAATAGACAATTGGTGGTACAAGACAGAGTAAGAAGAGAAGTTAGGACTAGAGAAATAGATCTGAGAGTCAACTGCACAGAGATGATAACTGAATTCATGGAAACTAATGAGATCATTGTATAAAATTGTATAGAAGGAGAAGAGGAGAAGGTTTCGCCCAGAGCTTTGGAGGATACCCACTATTAGCAGTTGCAACCTAGATGAAGATATGGCAAAGGAGCCTGAAAAGAAGTAGTCAGACAGGTAGAAAGAGAACCGAGAGAAAAGTATTATAGAAACCTGATGCAAACCAATAATCAGCTTGTTTCAGAGGCAGGTCTGGAACCCAGGTCTTCCTGGATCTTAGGCTAGTTCTAGCTCTATCTCCATTACATTAGTGTTGCCTTACACAGTATATTCTACTCTTCTACACTCTCTACTCTACTCGGGATATTGTGTTGGAAGTTCAAACAAAAATTGTATATCCCATCCTTGAACTTGAATCAGAAAAGTCTTCTCAACCACTAATATTTTCTTCACTTCATTCCCTACTATCCATTGTACTAATGACCATGAATATTGAGGAAGTATGGTTTCAGCAATCGGATCACATTTTCTCCCTTAGTTTGCTTTTTTGTTCTAAGGTCATAACTAATCAATGCTCAATTTTCCTTAGGTCTAATCATTTCTTTCAATCTCGGGACCACAGATCCATTCTCATACAAAGAGCTGCCTTTGAGTGCTCCCCACCGATTCTTGGGGGAGTATTGCAGAAAAATAAGGGCTAAGCATTAATTTTGTCTGTGCAAGGTAGAAGTGTTGGAGGGAGAGCAGCAGAGGAGGCCTATCATGTTGGGCATCTGCTGGCAGTGGCCAGACCAAAGATGGCATTTGCTGATAGCAAGTGCCAAATTTGTTCCTCCTCCTCCAGTCCTAGCTGCTGTTTCCAATTCTGATTGTTTATCTTTTGTATTTATTCTGAAAACAATGCAATGTGCTCAGCAGAGATATGTCAAGAGAAGGCAGCATGCGAAATATTATCAACTGGCAGGTCACTGGGAGTTTAGTGGCTGTGAGCCAATCAGATAATGGTTTGCAAGCTGTTATTTTACACGTGGGGAAGCACGTGTGATTCTGGGCTGTGAGCAAAAGATGGCTTTTTCCCACCTCTTGCTAGAGATTAAGTCAAAGCAACGTCCAAAGTAACCAATCTATACCCTGTGCTGTGAGTTAGCTCAAAACATGCTAGTCAGGCTATGCTAGCTGCAGAGGTTTTGTGTGTATATTTGTATTCATTTTGTTTTTTATTTTAAGTTGACATTTCATCCATGAGGGAAATCGAATAGTCCAAATTGCCTTTACCATATCCTCATTCCTGTCCTATTGGAAGTATTTTTCCATGAACTTGTGGCTCACTCTCGTACCCCAACTTGTCTCTCTTCTCTTGTCTGGGCTACTCCCTCTGCTTGCATAATTTCATTAGGCCCTAATTTCATTAGGTTTAAAGGAAAGACACATTGGATGAATTTGAACATAAATAGCACAAGGCAAAATTCTCAGGCCAAAATACTCTAAACTCCCAAGTTACTGGGGTTGGGAATTTGGACCAAATACTATACCTTCTAATAACAAGGTCTAACATCCAAGGGAAGTTTCCCCATAGAGTTGCAGAAAAAAGAGATGGTTAGTTCCATGTATATGTCTATTAGAAAATATGAAGAATTTTTAAAAGAGAAAAAAGGAAATGTTTTTCATTCATTCAATAAATATTTTATTAAGTTCCTACTATGTGCCAGGCACTGTGCTAAGTGCTGGGCATAGAAAAAGCGGCAAAACACAGTCCCTGCCCTCAAGGAGCTTATTGTCTAATGGGGGAGACAACATGCAAACAAATGCATAAAAAGCAAGCCATATACAGGATAAATGGGAAATAAAAGAGAGAAAGCACTGGAATTAAGAGGGGTTAGGGAAGATTCCCTGTGGAAAGTGGGATTTTAGTTGAGACTTAACATTCTCAGGCATTGAGAGTTTCTAATATGAACCTAGGACATGCTGCTTAACATGTGAAAAATAAAATAGCATTTTGGAAGCATCTAACAAAATGAAACCTCTTTTTCACTAAGCTGGAGTGACGAGTCTGTTAAAGATTTATGAAAGCTTGAATATATGAGGAGACTAGTAAACTGGAACATATGAGTTTTCACTTATTTTAAGTATAGCCCACATTATTCAACCCAGCTGAAAGGTGGCCAGAGCTTTGAGAAGAGAAGATGAAGTGTTCTAAATGTGACATCCCATTGTTCTTCTTTTGTCCTCCTTTGCTGACTTTCACATCAAACTTGCTTCATTAACTACTCAAAACAAGATGTTCCCATCTGCCAGAAGTTGTAGCTACCTGAAAAATCAAACAGTCTTTGCTGCTAGGTACACTTGAAAGCCACCAGAATCAGCAGGAAATTTGCAGTTTGCTCAACAGAGCCCAAGGGAAAATACAAAAGTATCTCGCCATTTCCTGGCTATTGGCAATTTTTTCTCTTTTGGCCAGTCAGCTAACATGACACCCGTGGGGTTCGGAAGGAGCAAGTTACAGAAATTCAATGTGGTGTCATTTTATGGAGTTACTTTTCTAACTAAAACCACATTCTCCACTGAAGAAAGGAATTTGGAAGGGGAAAAAAAAGATAATTTAGGTGCTTGGTAGAGAAGCAATTTTTAGTTGCAATCCCTCGGGATGGATTCCCATTGACTCATGAGACCACTTCGTGGTACAAAGGGAATTCATGCACGAGAAAGGACCAATTATCTCACAATGACCCTTTAAGACCAAATTAATTTCCTCCCTATCTGTTAAGAAATTATATGTACATTCTGTGAGGGAGGATTAATTTCTTCTGTACCTATTGAGAAACATACATACATTTTCTTTGAAAGAATTAATTTCCTTCATATATATTAAGAAACCACACATATACTTTCTATGGAAGAATTACCCAATGAGTTCATGTGGGGGTGTGAAGCAAATCGATTAAATAAAAAAAACCCTGGCACACATTGAAGACAGCATCATGAAAACAAAAGAGCATATGAGGGTCCACACTGTTCCATCCAGCCAAGCGCTCACTCACTCTCCAATAGCAAAATCAAGGAACATTTTGTGGGATGCTCCCTCTGGCAACAAACTCAAAAGCCAGAGGTCCATTGTATTCCAAACATCCCAGCTTCCTTCAATGATCTATTATGAATACATTTCCCATTAAGTCATTTCAACTTTTTTTTCAAAACTGATTTCTATGTTAGGAATATTTTTGTTACCTTTCAAAATAACCATTTTCATATTCATTGCCAGTAGGACAAGGGAGTATATCCTTTCATTTGGCCTAAAGTTATTTCTTTTAAGCCTCAAAGAATATTTCATGGTTGATGAACGAGGTAATACACATTCATTCAACTCATAACCTCTGAAAGTCAGCATGGAATAGAGGGTAGAGAACTAATTATAAGGATGGGAAGACTTGAGTTCAAATCCCACCTTTGATACATACTTGATGTGTGATCCTGGGAAAATTAATCTCTTAGTGCCCCAGCAATTGTCTGCAGTTATATGCTACAGTGTTAACTCCCCATTAGGAGCTCCCTACATTGCTGAAGTTACAGATCTTGTCTCTCCCCGCCTCCAAAAAAAAGAAAAAAGCCATTCTTGGCTTTTATGAGCTAAAATCATATCTATTGTCCTATTTTGGTTGGTTTTCAATATTATCCCACACCCTCACCTACTAGATCACTGTAGCTTCCCCCCCTTTCATGGTCTTTATCACATTTTCTCAGCACAGTGGATGGAGCATTGGGCCAGGAATCAGAACGACTGGAGTTCAAATCCAGCCTTGGACACTTATGAGCTGGGTGACCTTGGGCAAGTCACTTGACCGCTGCCTCAACTTCCTCATCTGTAAAATGGGGATAATAGCAGTACCTACCTCTCAGGGTTGTTATGACAATCAAATGAGATAATATTTGTAAAGCACTTAGCACAGTGCCTGACATGCAGTAGACACTATACAAATGTTAGCTATTATTACTACTGAATTATTATTCTTTCAGAAGGGGTGATGGCCAGAACTTCATGTAAGCAGGATGTTTCCTTTTTCAAAATCTTTCCTGATAATGCATACATGTGTACATAAACATATACATATGCACATGTACATATATTTTTCATAGTGGTACATGTAATAGGTCCATTTTTTCAGGGAGGGCTTAATTTCTGTAATATTCTAAATTCTGTCAACCAGATGGGAGGGTTTTTGTTTGTTTATTTTTTTTGTTTGTTCTTCAATTGCCTTGTTTTTATTTGTTATGTTGTTTGTTTTTAATCCCTGTTGTCTATTGATCTTGGGCTTCCAAAAAGATATTCTAAATATTCTTCAGCTTTCTTGAACATTATTTGCTTTTCAAATCGTTCTTTGTGGTGATTTTCCTAACAAATGCCCATGTTTTATCATAACTCCCTTTTCTATAATTGAATAACTATGTGATGAATGTCTTTGGTTTTCCTCCTGCCACCAGAATGTTGAGTTGAATTGTGTTGTGATCACTATTACTTAGTGGCTCACCCACAAATCTATCTTATGCCACTTCCTGCTCACGGCTCAGGATCACATCCAGTACATTCCCTTTCATTTTGGACTCTAAAAAGAGCCTTTCCACATGCCATGTCCAAAAGTCATTACCTTCAGTTTTGCTCAGAATTCTTGGATAATTAATGTTCCTCAATATTGCTACCCAGAGGCAGGATAGGATACAATAGTACAGCATTTCTCAAGTCTATTTAACCATAGAACTCATAGGGAAGGTAATCTATTACAGAGGAAAGAAAACTAGATTTGGAATCAAAAACCTAGCTTCAGATCTCAGCTCTGCTCCTTTGGCCTCATGTGACCTTGGTCAAATCATGTAACTACTCAGGGCTTCAGTTTCCTCATCTATAAAATGAGGAAGTTGAATTAGATGATCTCTAAGATCCCTTCTAAGATGTAGAGCTTTGAACTTATGAAATACACAGATAGAATAAATAATTATAGGTTGAGGAAGTTGGGGGTTACAAACACCTTAGGAAGCAGGGGACTGGGACTTTTTGGAGCATAACAAAGACAATTAAGTCAATTTTCAGATCAAATAATTTCTGTTTACGTCAAGTATTTCTATATAATATATATGTATATATATATATACACGTGTGTACATATACATGTAATTTCCTACTGAATACTTTAAAGGGAAAAATAGTGCTAGTATAAATGTCCCACAGAACTTTATTAGTTTTTAGGAGTAATGTACAATAGAGGTCCATCGAACACAATTTAGAAAATGTTAGCATAGCGGGAAAAACATTGGAGTTCCTAGTCCAGTTAGGAGACCAAGTTGTAAACCAAATCCTATATCCTACCACCATAAATTGTCTTAAGCAAACTACTTTGACTTTCTAGGCTCCAGTTTCCCCATATTAAAATGAGAATATTGAATTAAATGATCTCTAGTGTACCTTCCAGTCAGGGGTGTCCTGTAGCCAGCTCAAACTGGCTCTCACTTTTTCCAAGGAGCTGATATTTAAATTTTCAGTGTGAACATTTATGTCTTGGAAACTGGCAAACAAATCAGGGCTTGATTTGTTTTGTTGATTGTCTAGAGCAAAGTTCCCAAACTTATTTGGTCTACCACCCCCTTTTCAAAAAAAATTACTCAGCACTCCCCTAGAAATCTACTTTCTTTAACCCTATACTGTTTTTTTCTTAATTTGCAACATTTTAAAAAATGTATAAATTTTTAAATGGCACATCTTAAATTTGATAATTTATTATAAATTTGTGGATTTTTCCGGCTTTGAAATTTTGATGACACAATGTTGCATCATGTAACCATATAGCATTGTATTATAAACAAGTCATTACATGCACATACTCTTGCCAATGTATGCTGGACTTCCAACAATGCTTGACAGGCTCATCTGCCAATACCTGCTTCTTAACACCTGTTGGCAGATTTGACAACTGATCGGTCATCATTTGCATTTTGTGTTTTATTTGGAAAATAATGTAATCACTATGACTTTTGCTCTACCATACAGCAGATGAACCACATACAAACAATTTTTCAAAATTTTCTTCTGTTCTTTCCTTATGCTTCCGCTACCCCCTTATTTTTATTCAATGTCCCCCGACTGCACCTGAGGCTACTGCTGCCCCCCTGTATTGTTCCAGCACCCCTTAGGGGGTAGTATCACCCACTTTGGGAACCTATGGTCTAGACTTATGAAACTGATGGAGAAAATGTTAATAATGCAGGTAAAACATAAATGGTTTGTCCTGTACACATTTAACAACAGTTCAATACTATAGAATATTTGCTAGCAATTCCCTTTTTCCATTTC
This sequence comes from Vombatus ursinus, assembly GCF_900497805.2. Lineage (NCBI taxonomy): Eukaryota > Metazoa > Chordata > Mammalia > Diprotodontia > Vombatidae > Vombatus > Vombatus ursinus. The sequence continues at coordinate 5,004,114 of NW_020954619.1, forward strand.
TACCATTCTAGGATTCTATCACATTTTAGGTTCACAGACTCTCAAGGCTTGATGAGACCTCAAAGGCTGTCCAACTCACATACTTAAAAAAGGATCCCTACTACAACATTTCTGACAGGCAGCCATCTCACCACTGGTTGGTGACCTTCAGTGAGGGGGAACCCACTACTTCCTGAGGCAGCCCATACCACTGTCATATAACTCCAAATGCTACCAAGTTTTGTTTTGTTTCCTAACCTCAAGTTTAAACTCTTTTTTTGATTTTTTGGATTTTAATAAAATCTGCCTTAATTGAGCCCTCCAGGTACAATCAGAGCCTGCTGTTTGGTTTTCTGCTTTACCCATTTGACTTTTGATGTTTCTGGAAGCTGCACCAAATTTACTTGATAAACTCACATAACTTTTTTTTTCCAGTTTCACAGGTCATCTCTACTTTGTCATCCCCATTTACCTTAAGCATAACACTTAATTGACTCCTTTTGACAACAAACCCTCTCAGTCCTAGTCTTGAGAGGCACTATCTTAGCTTTCTTCATTCATGATTTAGGTAAAGTCCACCTAAATTAGCCAATTCTTTTCTGTTCTTCATTGTACCTGGTAGAATACTAGGTGCATGGTGGATGGGCGGGTGCTCAACAGCTTTTCAAAGAAGTAATGCAAAGTGGTGGCTTTTACTTAATCCCTAAATCATAAAGCAAAGATTGATGCGCCACTAGAAATACCTGGTTCCCAGCATATTCAATTCTCTTGAACTAAAAATATTCGCATTTAAGCAAACTCATCTTTCATATACTCTTTGCTGAAGGCCACGCAAACCCAGCTGAGTAATACCAAAAACTATTTCTTTCCTTTAAAAAAATGGGATATTCATTGACTGAGACAGTAGGGAAAAAGAAAACCATAGAACAGAAGACCAAAAACCAATGGTACATTTAAATGATTACTTTTACTATTATTTATTGTTTGGAGGTTAGTATTTTTCACGTCTGAGATTAATCAGCCCAGTAACAAGACAACCGATACGGCACAGTTCTGTGGTTCATGTGGCCTCCTTGGAGATCTACCCTCCCCCCAACCCTCCATCCCCATTGAATTTTTCTTCAAGTTGTTTTCTAAAGCCTGGAAAGCATTCTTCCCCATTCCAAAAACAAAAGGTGGTTGTTTTTTGCCAAGTGGCCTGTCAGATTTTTCAGCTTTTCTGAGGTAGTTTGGGTCACCAAGGCCCAGCATCTTCTCTGCCTTTCTTGACACAAGCAAGACAGAAACCGAGGCAACTCCACAGGAACCCCAGAGTTGGAAACTCAGAGAATGTTAAATCCTTGACATTTATAAGGTCTAGTTGGGTGGCGCTATATGCTGATCAGAGTGCTTTCACATTTTTCACACACAATCAGCTCATCCAAACTTCACTAAGGACCAAATAAAGACTATTCCTTTCCTCCAGACCAATTGGGCATTGAAGCTGAAGGGATCTCTCTTGTGAGCCTCCACTGCTGACTTTTTGTTTAAAGCTGACCTTGGGCTTTTTAGACCCCTACCTTCCCTGAGGGCACTTAACACACATCTGGCTTCCTACACACTGGTCTGACATAAAGCTTTCTCAATCATGTAAGATGTTTGCATTTTTCCAAGCCTTATTCAGTTCCCACAATTCACATGTTGTGAGGGGATATCACCACAAAACACACACACACCCCCCCACACCCCCACACCCACACCCACGCACAACTGGAAATGATGTAGTACTTTACAATTTGCACACACTATTTCATTTTATGCTTACAACAACCCTGGGAAGTAGGCACCAGGAGCTTTATGAATTAAATGAGATAATGTTTGTTAAAAGAGCTCAGTACAATCTCTGGCACGTAATAAGTGCTTTATAAATGTGTATTCCTTCCTACCCATGGTCATACCAGCCGGCAAGCTTCTGGGCTTCGTTCTTCCTAACTATGAACTCAGAATTCTATCCACCAAAGCATATGACATCTCCAAACCAGTAAATGCCAAGTCTGATGGGGCCTTACATACTGGACAATACCATGGAAAGTATTTTATTACAGAGAAAGCTTTGTGTTAAATAATGAAAAAAGGTTTAAAACATGAATTTGGAAATCTATTCATGCTTTGATCAGTGAACCATTTATTTTGCTGCATAGGTTGGAAATCCTAGTGTGATGCTAGTAGGGATAAGCTGAAGCCAGGTTGAGATGGCTCAAGAGAGCCAACTGTGAAATTTTCAGTAGGAACATTTGCACCTCAGAAATTGGCAAATGCTACAAATTAGAGATTGACTTATTATTTTGTTGACTCTCTAGACGAGAGGTGTCAAACGTGGTGTTTTTCATGCTGGAACCAGATTAAAATGTAATGGAGAAATATTTAACAAAAAAATACAATAGAACAGATATTAAAATGTGGTTTCTGTTCAGTTGTTTCAGTCTATCCAACTCTTTGTGAACCCATTTGGGGTTTTCTTGGCAAAGATACTGAAGTGGTTTGTCATTTCCTTCTCCAGCTCATTTTATAGATGAGGAAACTGAGACACACATAGCGACTTGCCCAGGGTCATGCAGCTAGTAAGTGTCTATGGGGCTGGATTTGAACTCAGGTCTTCCTGACTCTAGGCCCAGTGCTCTATCCACTGCACCACCTAGCTGTCCTAAAAGGTGATTATATAAGTCAATATTCAACCTGCAGGGATCCTTTCGTATAGTTTGGAGGATTCCATTTCTATTTGAGTTTGTCACCCCTGGTCTAGACTTAAGAAAGAGATGGAGAAAATATTAATAATACAACTTAAAAGTTTATGGTGTGTTTATATATGTATATATGTGTGTATGTATATGTGCATATATGTATGTCTGTATATGTGTGTGTGTGTATATTTGGAGAGCCAGCTATTAAACATCTATCAGCACACCAGTGGTAGGATCTCAGGAATCATTAGAAATCTGGGAGGTGTTTTACATCACAAATCCTTTGGGAAATGATCCTAAGATTACCTTTCTTCTCATTTATATATGTAGGAGTTTGCTCATGTAAGCATATAAAAAAGGAACGGCTTAAGCTCTGAGTCCACGGAAAACTAAATCTATCTTTGATTAGTTTCTGAATCTATAGCCATTCTTCTGTATGAGTGCTGAGGATGCTGATCTGAATTTTTTGAGGTTTCTCTGAATTCAACACCTTTTGAAATTTAGAAAAAAAGGTTGTATGACATTCCATTGTGTTCATATTTTAAAAGACTGTTAGACAATGAGCTAAAATACTAAATGCTTTGGCTCTATCTCCTCTATACTTGAAGAGCTGTAAGCACCTTAGAAATGAATTTTTAAAATGGTTTCAAAGTAACCCAAGAAAGACAGAAAAATATAGTCACTAGACTTTAGCAGGTTCCACAAGGTGGTTCAAAATCAGATTATTTTCAGATGGGCCTTTCCAAAACTCCACTTACTGTCGCTGACTGATAATTTCCGACCCAGGCAGCAAAATAAATGGTTCACTGATCAAAGCATGAATATATTTCCAAATTCATGTTTTAAACCCTTTTCATTATTTAACACAAAGCTTTCTCCACAATAAAATACCTTCCACAATACTGTCCAGTATGTAAAGCCCCATTAGACTTGGCAGTCACACCTTTCAATGATCTTCTTCGGTAAAGTAAAATAAATTTTTTTTCACATACTTCTCCAGGGTTCTGTATTTTTCTTAAAAAATAGAATAAAATAAAACAAACCTGTTGGAAACAGCACCAAAGCCAGATCTGCTACTAGGAATTATTGTATTTATGCCTGGGATAACTTTCAATGAAAATATTGAAAAAATACCAATTTTAAAGGCACAATCATTCCTACACAGTTGAAATTTTATTTTCACCATTGTGGCCAAACCAAAATTATCCTTTTTTTCAATTATGCTTCTGGACATTTTACTAAGAGGCCAAACTTGTGAGCAGTACCCATGAAATGGCACCTAACTAAAACTGGATCTATTTTCCTAAAAATCACATGTTCTCATGAAGGGAATGGAGAAAAGTCTCTCATAGAAACATAGCATCAGTAAACAATGAATTCCTCCAATAAGGTTCTCTTGACTTTCTTAAAGATGTCTTGTCACTTTGGTTTCCAGGATACTCACTAAATATTTGGGTTGACCATGATAATATAAAGTTCTTTTTGCTTCTTAAAGACTGTTATATTTTTGTCTCTTGCACATAGTAGATGTTTAATATTTGGTTGTAAAATTGAATTAAATTGAACATATTAGCTGACATGACTGATCTACCAAAGTTAGGTCATTGGCCTTGAGTAGTTTTTCTAATAGTCATCCGTATTCCCTAGCTTACTCTTCCTTCTGACTAGTAGTGCACGTTTGTGAGGTGATTGGCCAGGAGTTGGGTGAAATCAGTGACTTGAAATAGAGCAAAGTTAGCTGTTTCCTATGGAAAATGAACTCCAAAGTCCTAGACTTCTCTCCTTTTGGCTCTCTTTTAGCTAACCAAGTTTATTTATTTTATTTCAAGCCTAAATTGACTCAACAAATACCCACATAGTAGGTGCTATAAACATATTGAATGAATGAATATTCAATGACTGAAAGTAATAAAAGTATGAGGGGGAGGATTGTGGAAGAAAAAAGAGAGAATTGTAGTTAAATAAAGGCATCTCCTTAAAATCTAAGTAGCTTTTTTTTTTTTTTTTAGAAAAGAAAGTATCTCTTTCCTGATTATCACACCCACGGCTCTTAAAAGTGTAAGATAGGACTGCTAATTTTGATCTGCTTTTCATTTCTGGTTATACTACTAATGTTTCACAGACACGGAATTGTTCTCATATCTTTACCCTCACAACTACAGAGTCCTGAGACTACAACAAATGCCACAGTGGGTCGCATCATTGTTCATAGAACCCTGATTTACTCCATCACTGACAATGATCTCTAAGGCACCTTTTAGGGAACAGCCAATAAATTATCCTCTGTGAAATCATCCTTAAAGTCAGAGTGATCAAGGGAGGGCAATGTGAAATTGTGACAGGAATGCTGGATTGGGAGCCAAGGAACATGGGTTCTAGTTTGAGGTGTGGCAATAACTAGGAGTGAAACCATAGGAAAAATCACTGTTAAGCTCTCCAGACCTCAGTGTTCTGATCTGTAAAATGAAAGCTATGGACTCATTTCCATTTAAGTTCTCTCCCAGCTGTGAGCCGCTACAATTCATTGAGCCCAGGTGACACAAATCAATTTTTTCTTCATCCCTATGGGAAGGTACTTTTAGATCTTCAGACTCTGACCTATAGTGTAATATTCAGCAATTCCTTCAGTTTGCAGTCTATTTCTTAGATTAAATTAATGTCACCTCAGAGGCACAGCTGGACTTAATACCTTTGTGATTAGTTTTCTACTACACTAAAATCCTGCTCTGATGCCAACCAAACTGGCTATTTCCAGAACTCAGTTTTCCATCTCACTGCCTTTGTTCAGGCAGTCCTCTACCCTCCTCATCAGAAGGTTGGACCCAATGTGATGGTTTAGTTTATTTTAGTTTACTACTAGAGCTCAAGAAGACTATTTACTGTTTACTCTTGTCGGTCCTGTGTGTCAGGATCAACAAGAATTAGACTTGATTATTTATTTTATTATTCTGCCTACTATTCTAAAAAATTTTAAATATTAAATATCTAAATATTTATTATTTTAGTATTCTGCCTACAATTTTAAATTGACGAGTCTATAATTTCCAGTCAGCCTTTTGAGCTTTTTAAAAAGTGGTGAAGTGGGGGGCGGAGCCAAGATGGCAGAGGGAAAGCAGTGACTTGCTAGAGCTCTCCCCCAAACCCCTCTAAATACCTATAAAAAATGGCTCTAAACAAATTCTAAAGCAGCAGAACGCACAAAAAAAACAGAGTAAAATAAATTTCCAGCCCAAGACAACCTGGATGGCTGATCAGAAAGGTATATCGCGCTGGGCTGGGAGAGGAGTGCAGTTCGGTGTGGGTGCGCAGGCCGCAGTGACCCTGGAGCAGGCCCCAGAGGACTGAATCACGGGCAGCTGTGGCGGTTTCCAGACTTCTCAACCCACGAACGTCAAAGACAACTTAGAAGGTCAGTGGGAAAAGTCTGTGACTGCGGTGAGAGAAGCAGCTAGGTCTCAGCCACAAGCCTAGAGCGTGCCCTCGGGGCAACGGCTGTGTCCTGCCTCATGAGCTTTCAGCCCATGGACTGGGGGGAATTGAGTGGCTGATGGGGGATTGCAAGGATCTCTTTGCCAGGGCTGAGGCAGGAATCTCTTGTTTTGCCTGTGCTTGGATCTGAGTCACAGTTCTGAGGGGCAGTCCTGGGGTGAGGAAGAGCGCTGGCCAGGAGAAGCACTGGCATGGTGGAGCTTATTGTGGCTGTGGAGAGGAAACACCTCACCCCTAATCATAGCACCTTGGAAGAACTGACACTTTTCAGGTCCCTAGAAGTATCTCTGAAAACAGCTGTACAAACCCCCGAACCTTGGGACAGTACATTCTCCACACTGAGAACACTCTTACCTTAACAAAGAGTTTAAAACTCAAGTAATTGGTTGGGATCATGAGCAAGCAGCACAAAAAGAGTCAGACTATATTATCTTACTTTGGTGACAAAGAAGATCAAAACATACAACCAGAAGAAGAAAACAAAGTCAAAGCTCCTACATCCAAAACTTCCAAGAAAAATATGAATCAGTCCCAGGCCTTGGAAGAGCTCAAAAGGGATTGTGAGAAGCAAGTAAGAGAAGTAGAGGAAAAAGTGGGAAGAGAAATGAGAGTGATGCAAGAAAATCATGAAAAGCAAGTTAACAGCTTGCTAAAGGAGACCCCAAAAAATACTGAAGAAAATAACACCTTAAAAAATAGCCTAACCCAAATGGCAAAAGAGGTCCAAAAAGACAATGAAGAGAAGAACGCCCTAAAGAACAAAATTGGACAAATGGAAAAGGAAGTCCAAAAGATTACTGAAGAAAATACTTCCTTAAAAATTAGAATGGAGCAATTGGAAGCTAGTGACTTCTTGAGAAATCAAGACATTGTAAAACAAATCCAAAAGAATGAAAAATTAGAAAACAATGTGAAATATCTCATTGGAAAAACAACTGACCTGGAAAATAGATCCAGGAGAGAGAATTTAAAAATTATTGGACTATCTGAAAGCCATGATCAAAAAAAGAGCCTAGACATCATCTTTCAAGAAATGATCAAGGAAAACTGCCCTGAAATTTTAGAACCAGAGGGCAAAATAGAAATTGAAAGAATCCACTGATTACCACCTGAAAGAGATTCCCAAAGGAAAACTCCTAGGATTATTGTAGCCAAATTCCAGAGCTCCCAGGTCAAGGAGAAAATATTACAAGTAGCCAGAAAGAAACAATTCAAGTATTGTGGAAACACAATCAGGATAACACAAGAGTTAGCAGCTTCTACATTAAGGGATGGCAGGGCATGGAATATAATATTCTGGAGGGCAAAGGAGATAGGATTACAACCAAGAATCACGTACCTAGCAAAACTGAGTACAATTCTTCAGGGTAAAAAATGGTCATTCAGTGAAATAGAGGACTTTCAAGCATTCTTGATGAAAAGACCAGAGCTGAATAGAAAATTTGACTTTCTAATACAAGACTCAAGTGGAACATGAAGAGGTAAACAGGAAAGAGAAATCATAAGAGACTTATTAAGGTTGAACTGTTTACATTCCTGCATGGAAAGATGATATTTGTAACTCATGAGACCTTTGTCAGTATTAGGGTAGTTGGAAGGAAAAAATTATGTATGTAGATAGATAGATAGATAGATAGATAGATAGATAGATAGATAGATAGATAG